>NC_040904.2:88552509-88863195 GCF_004126475.2 Phyllostomus discolor
ATAACTTAGTTTATTTGCACCTACAGAAATTCTTTTGTTTATGTAATTATTTCTCTTCCCATTCTCATAAAAACCACTACCCTTCACTCCCTAATTTGTACACTATTCGAGTTTTTGCCTGAATCAGTGCTTCCCGAATACCTATTGTTTTGTAACCTCAAACACTTGCTGCTCTCACTTTGGCCTTTTCTTTTTAGGGTAACAGAGGCATAAAATGTCCTTTTCACTTTACTAAGCACTAAGAGAAACAAACTGACTGGTACACTAACCATATTTGGCCAGCAGAAGTATTTTATCTGTCCCACACAAAATTTTTAAAATCTAAATTTAAATTCCTTAATATTACAGCTGAGTTTTCCCCAGCCAGCTTCCTTTACTTGTTACCCACATGGCCCCTCAAGGCAGGAGTTTTACTTCTTGGCTCTTCAATCACTATCTGTAACTTAGCAGGTCTTAGAAACCACTATTTCGCCCTGGCTGGCATAGCTCAGTAGATTGAGCAAGGCCTGAGAACCAAAGTGTCGCAGGTTCAATTCCCAGTCAGGGTACATGCCTGGGTTGCAGGCCATGACCCCCAGCAACCGTACATTGATGTTTCTCTCTCTCTCTCTTTCTCCCTCCCTTCCCTCTCTAAAAGTAAATAAAAATCTTTAAAAAAAAAAAGAAAAAAAAAGAAACCACTATTTCTCTTGGACTACCTGCTAACTTTCTTTTACACCCTGACTTAACACTAAAGTTCACTTTATCAGGGCTCCCTCAATCTGATTTTATATAGAGTTGTTGGGATAAAATAACCTGCTTAGAAGTCACCTTGCCATCACATATTTTCCAGATATTATGCATTTTCTACCCTTCATTTTTATTGATGTGGAAATATGCACATGGATCTTGCCAAAGTTAACCATTTTCTATAACTATTAACAGCATAGAAGAATTGAAATTTTTTAAATCTTAGCCAATCTTAAAGTTTGCTTTATAAGAAAGGAAAACAAATCAATCTTATACTTTGCTAGTGAGTATATAAATTAGTATAGTCTTCCTGGTGGAAAACTTGAAAATCTATCAAAAACTCAAAAGCACATAGCCTTTACAGCAATTTGCATTTAAGAATTTATTGTACAGAACTAGTCACATATAAGTAAACTGTATTCAGTGGCATTAAGGATAAGTACTGACTAAAAATTTAGAGATCAGTTAAACACTAATACCCAAACTTCCATCCTACTAGGCTGAATGACATGGAAGTGTTAATATTCAACCACTTTCAATTGGTAGAAATGACCAATTCATATGATTAAACCTAATACAAACTGTTGACAACTTAGGGTTATTCAATTATTGCTTATGGAGTGCCTAACTATGTACCAGGCACTGTTGCAGGGCTTCGGGATTTGTCCGGGAACAAAATAGACAAACTTGTCCTTACGGTGCTAACATCCCAGATGACTGATAACAAATGAAAAGAAGTAGAGTCAACTGGAAAGAGACTTGTATCCTGTTTCCAACCTTAATACTGAGTTTGAGTAAGCAATACTTCATTTCACTTTAACTAAGTTTCTTCATAACTACTTACCACCTTATGATATTATCAGTATGTATAAATGCTTCCAAAAAGATTTTAGGACCACAGAAAAGAAGTGCTATGCATTCATTATAGATTCTAATCTTAAATAGAAACATTTATTAATTTACCTCTGAAGAAGTTCCATGTAGGATTTTGTTAGTATTTCATGTTCTTCAGCCACAGACTGTAACTTCCTATTATGTTGAAAGAGATGCTCAATATCACTCTGGGCTCTTTCTGATTCAGCCTGCTGTGACTTTAACAATACACTAAGCTCTTCATTTTTTCTCTCAACTTCTCTCAACATACCAGCAAGTGTCCGTGCCTAAAAGAAAATGCAATAGAGACTTTTCCACTACCATTATTTAATATGCTCAGTTTTTGCAATTTGAAAGACTTATGAACTACCTAATATGCTAGCACCTACTGGGTTACCGAAAGATTTATTAGTCATATATACTTACTACTTATCAAAGGTGGAGGTGAAGTCACACAATTTTCACATGCTCTGAGAAGTGTTAGAGAGAAGCACAGGGTAGATATATAGAGGAATGATCACTAAGCATGTGATAGAAGGAGGAGACCAGAGACGCTTCCTGGGAAATGGAGATTAACTAAAATCTGAAGGATTATTTCAAGAGTTAGAGAGAGGAAAAGGTGTTTTAAATGTGGAAGAGCAAGTGCAAGGTCAGAGAAACCTAAGACTGTCAAGCTTCAGAAATAACAAAGCAATCTAATATGGCTGACTGCCGAGAATGCACTAAAATGCAAGGAGATATGGAATGAGAAGCAGTTAGAATCCTAGTCTGCCAAAATAAGGAACTTAAATTATTTCTGAGCTGAAGGTAAGACACTAAAGGATGTTCAGCACAAGTGATAGTATCAGATTACTGCTTCTGGGATCACTGTGGAAGAAAAAGGGATGGTAGAATCAAATACAAAAGTAAGATGACTTTGTATGCAATAGAAGGTTGAGAAGAGACTAGACTGAAGGTGGGAAGCCTAGAGACTTTGCTATGATTTATTTGAGAAATGAAAAGGTTTTGACCTACAGCAAATAGTGACAAAAACAGGCAAAAAACCCCCACAAAAAACAAAGAACAAACAAAAAAAAAAACAGAAAAAAAGTAATATTTAGGTAAAATCGACTGGACTTGGTAATGAATAATTGCAGAAGGTCAACTATATTATTTCCATGTTTCTTGTTTTGAAAAACTTTAAGAACACTAGAAAGAATGAATATACAAGAAAGACTACATTTTTATAAGGGAGGGTGATGACTTCATTATTGGTTATAATGATTTTGCAGTATTTGCTATATATTTAAATTGAGCTACACAAGGAGGCATGTGGTACTTAGGAAAAGGGCTCTGCATATAAATTTGGGGACATTAACAATCTGGTAATGATTGAAACCATGGACCACTTGAAAAAAGGGAAAGGTAAATACTCAGAAGTAGAATTGCTTGGTCGCACAGTTGTCCTACTTTTGGGTTTCTGAGGAATTTCCATATTGTTTTTGATAATGGCTGCACCAATTTATACTCCCACCAACAGTACATGAGGGTTTCCTTTTCTCCACATCCTTGATAACAGCTGTTATTTATTGACTTTTTGAGGTGGTATCTCATTGTGGTTTTGATTTGCAATACTTTGCATGGTGACAGATGGTTACTAGACTTAGTGTGGTGATCACATCATAAAGTATAAAAATATAGAATCACTGTATTGTATAGCTTAAACTAACATACTATTGTATGCCAACTATACTTGAATTAAAAAAGGGGGGAAGGGCTTAGCACATAATACTTGGAAAACCCAACATTTACAGGTGAATGGAAAATAAAGAAGCTCAAAAAGGATATTAAAAAATCCAAAATAAACAAATAAAACAGAAGCAAACTCATAGATACAGAGAACAAATTGATGGTTGCCAGGTGGAAAAGGGATTGAAAGGATGGATGAAAAAGGTGAGATTAAATACAAATAAAAATAGTCAAAGGGAAATAAAGTATAGCATAGGTAATACAGTAAATGTTAGAATAGCTATGTATGGTGTCAGATGGGTACTAGATTTAATAGGGTCATCACTTTGTAAAGTATATAAACATCTAATTACTATGTTATACACCTAAAACTAATATAACATCATATGTCAAGTGAATTCAAAAAAAAATTATATCCATTAGGATAGAAAGAAAATCAGAAGATAATGGTGTAACTAAAGTTAAAGAGAAGAGGGTTTAAAGGAAGGAGTAGTTGTGTGAAATGCTGAGGACAATTTACTTCAACCAGAGCAATAAAGATACAACAAATATTTTGTACATATTTTACTTCATTTAGTTTTCTACTAATTAGATGTGTCTTTATATTGTACACACCTCCGCTTCAGCTTGAGTTCTTTGACAGCGATATTGAGCAATCAACCTATCAGCCTGTGCGAGGGCCAGAGCTTTTGCTTCCAAGAGATCTTGTAGCCTGCTTTCTTTGCACTATAAAAAAAAAAAAAAAGCAAAAAACCACTGCATTAATTTTCATCATTTACTGGAAAAAAATCCATTAAAGCTTAATTGTTACACATAGTTAAAATAAGCTTGTACTCACAGCTAATGTAGACAACTTCATCTCATATACATCCATGATGTCAGATATTCTCACATCATTAATCTGATCCTTCACCTAAGTTTTAATATAATTGAGTCAAAAATCAGAAAATTTTAACATGACAAAAAAAAATAAATGTCCAAAAGATGAGTGGACAAAACAACTATGGGACATTTACACAATGGGATTCTACTCAACTGTAAAAAATATGAAAATTTTACCCTCTGAAACAGCATGGATGGACCTGGAGAACATTATACTAAGTGAAATAAGCCAGTAAGAGAAAGACAAATACTGTATGATTTAACTTATATGTGGAATTTAATGAACAAACAGAACTAGTAGGCAAAACAGATAGACTCATAGACAGAGAGCAGATGACAGCTAGTGGTGGGGGGACAGTGGGGTGGGAGGTTAGAGGGTGGAAAGATTGAGCAAAAAGGTCATGGACATGGACAAGTGTGGTGACTGCTGGTGGGTGGAGGTATAAGGGGACTAAATGGTAATGGAAAAAATATGATAAAGATTAAAAAAATAAAATAAATGCCTACTAAAAAACTAAGTCGTTAAAACTTAATGAGTAATAATTAAAAAATATGAATGTCTTACCAGGCAATTCACAAATATTTCACTAACCTTATTACTGCATAAGAATATCTGGGTAAAATTTGGAATACATGTGAGATTTTAAAATACAGGGTCGGGCAGATGAAAGGCCTGTGTAATAATATGGGTGTAATAATTCATAGTTTTAATTTAAATATTTCACCTAAAATGTCATATGGTGTACTTCAGTGTGATACTGTTATGTTACAGACTTACATGCTTAGGATTTTGTAATAAAAATTTTTGTAATAAAAAAAGGAACCTTATTTGTACCAGACTCTGTATATTTCTTAATCTGAGGATGTGGGGGAGGGTGGACTGGCTGGGGAACAGTAGGGGAAGAACAACAGTGGTGTTAAAATATAGGAATTTCATGGCTGATTTTTCCCCTTATTTCCAAACTTTCCAGAATACTTTCACTTTTATATTAAAAGTTTTCAGTGATCAAATCTGCATCTAAAGTTATTTAAATAAATGTTATAATTGGAGCAGATATTCATTGTATAGCAAGCAGAATCTCATTTATAATTGCTATTTGTCACCCACCACTGCTCCAGACTGAAGTTTCTCTATTAAGTCCTCAATGTTTGATACCGGAACTCTATCTTTCAAAAGTGGAGGAGTTGAACATTTTACCGATGCTGGAAAACTGTGATTTAATGATTGCAAAGACATTCTTCTGGGCAGATGTTCTGTTTCCTGTTGTCTGTAGGCATTGTTTGCTGCTATACTTTCCCCAAGTCTGAATGAGGATCAAAAACAATAAAAAATATTACTTAAAAATACAGCAAAAGGCAGGGTTAGTATAGAATTAGGGAATCTTTTAGAATGGATCTTTTTGGTAATGTCTCCAAATATTTTTGAAATTATCTTGGAGTCTATGATGAAGTAGGATTTGGGGAAATACCTTAATTTGTTGGAGGAAACTCTTTTCTATTTACAACCCTTTATAATAACTACTCCACCTCTGGTTTGGAGGCAACAGAACTAGTTTGTGAGAGTAAATTTATTTGTAAAAATTAAGTGCATTATTGGTAATGGTAAAAATATTTTTACCGTGGGCAACATCACCTGGCCTTTACCTACTATGTCCTTCACCCTTTTCCTCCCTCCCTCAGAGTATGGTCTCACAAACCTGACTTCCATCCTGCCTCTTCCATTGATCTCCTCTCATTTCTGTCTCGGGGCCTTTGTACAAGCTGTTTCTTTTCCCACCAGACCTGCATAGTGCTGACTCCTTATCATCAGGTCTCAATTCAAATTCAGAAGGGTCCCTCTACTCATAATGATGTGCATGTTATAAACTTATTTACCTTGTCTCCCAAATAGAATGTAAACCTCATGACAGAAGGCCCCCTTGTCTAGTTCACTACAATGTCCAAAATGCCTAGAAGAGAACCTGGCACATAGCTGACCCTCACAGAGTTTGTTAAATATTTAAATAAAATTAACACACACCAAAGAAACCTACCTACACACCCACCCACACATCCATCCAGCATGTAATTTCACCTTATTAAACTAAGGTAATGTAAACAAAGGCATAAATAGATATAAATATATACCTGAGAGCGTTTCCAAAGAGAAAATTATACAAGTAAGGCAGGGACGACCAAGACATAGTGAAATGATGGGAAGGCATCACATACAGAGACAAAAGAGGAGACGCCTACTCTCAGTGACACCGAAGCTTTCTGCTTGGAAGTGTGGGGGTTTTGCTTCATGTCAGATTACCACAGCTGAAGCAAGCAGGCCACCACAAAGTGAGGCAGCTTTATAGACCCTTTTTATCTGTGACTTGAGAAGCTCCCCATTTGTCCATTTATTTCTTAACAAATATTTATTATAAAATAAAAGGAATTCTGATTATGTGATCTCTAGGTCTTGTTTTCCATAGCACTTCTCCTCTTAATTTACAACTAAATTAATTTAAAAAATGAGTTTGTTAAGTCAGTTAATAGAAATAGCAGAGGTTAGCAAACTTTTCTTTAAAGGACAAGATAGTAATAAGTATTTTAGGTTTGAGAGTGTACAGAGTCTCTGTAACAACTTCCCAACCCTGATGTCATATCAAAGTCAATACAGACAGTGTGAAAATGAATGGATGTGGCCCTGTGCCAATAAAACTTTATTTACAAAAACAGGCTCCTCTCTGTTGACTACAATTTGCTGACCACTGGCATTTGGAAATATCTTACCTACTTACCACTGCTTTGGTTTAAACTACTTTTGCAAATGCATTTACATAAACCACTTAAAACTTTTAAAACTACATATAACTTTACTAAGTATTTTACCAACCATTTTGCTTTCACATAGCTCTGAAAATCAAAATTTTTTCCCAAAAATAACTGCAAATATTCTCTTAATGTTTGAAATTAATGAGTGTTGCAGATAATTTTGCCTGGGCATTATCTATTTCACTTCCTGATAAAAGTACAGAATTTTTCTCTGGGAATTCTCCTACCCCCTGCCTCCCACCCCTAGAACCCCGAAATTCCAAATTCCAGTCCACATAGTTCTCATAGATGAACCCTTAGCATTTGCCAAGGTCCCCTCCTTGTCAAACGACCCATATCTGGTCAATGATAGTGATGCATGGACTTACTTAAACAGTTGGGAAGGAAGAGCTCTTTCTAGGGAGGAACTAAACTGGCAAGATGTAAGCTTAGTCCAGAATCTACTGCATTAAAAAGAGATGGTGAGAGACAGAGAAACAGTACCTGGATAACATATTCAACCATCTGGATCTTGCTTTTCCCTGAGTATATACCTGGTCTTTTCTGTTAGAATCAAGTTTATTTAATTACTTGAAAAATTACAACGAAGTTTTGCAATGAAGTATTCAGTTCACTAATTTTCTAATCTATCCACATTGAGTCCTAGTAAAGAAACACAGCAGGATATTCCAGCACTATGAGATATACTACAAGTGATTACAACTCACACTAAAGCAGGAAAATCTGGCAGTGGAGCAGCTTCTAATAATATTCCCAGTCCAGACTGTACTTGTTCTCTATTATCTGATGTTAAAGCAAAAGCCAATGGCGTTATCAGGCGCGGATCCTAAGTAAATCAGAAACCAGAAAAAAAGAGGCAGAAATAATAAACAATGTCAGGGTGTAAGGTGAGTAAGCAGAGCTAAGTCATAAAATAATTCTAAAGTGTTTCTATTTGATGTTTGAGTGTATTTATTAGTCTTTACCTTGTTAAAATTGTCTTAGCAATCAATATTAACACAAACTTTAAAAATCTGGCAATGGTTTAGAATGCACTTAGTTGTGCCTATGAAAATCGTGCCTTAAAATTTTGATGAATTTAAAATGTCATCCACAACTGACTGATGCAATTAAACAATTGTACTTAACGTATAACTCCTTGATGTCAATAAAAATTTTGCATTAGTACTGTAAGCCCCAAGTCACTCATTCTAAAAAACATCTAAGATTGACATAAAATTGAGGAAACATTAGAGCATGAATCCTTTTATAACTATGGACATTTTACAATGTGAGTGTCTTGTAGGTACTCAAAGTATAATGTAATGCCACAGAACCATGAAAAGAGCTGGCCTTTATCTTCAATAACCCTCATGACAACCCATTGTAAGTCCTCCCATGAAGGGGGATCATTATTTGCACTTTGTAGTCAGGAACCTGGAGCTCAGACAGGTGAAAGAACTTGCTCAAGTCTTCGGTGACTAATAAAGAGGTGGATTCAATATCTGAACTCTGTCTCTTAAGCCTTATGCTGTCAAAGTGTACAAGGGGCCCCAGCATTATTCTACTCTGTCTAGAGACATGAGAACCATCTTTGTTATTACAGTACCTTCATTAACACACGTTAAATATCTATTGTAAACCAGGTTTTATGGATATCAAGGTAAACATCTAGAGCTCTTTTGCAGCTACTGTCATCAAAATTTGTGAGTTAGCTATTTTTTTGCATACCCTCTCTAATCTTATTATTGACAATCAAGTCCTTTCCTTCCAAATGTCTCCCTATCCCCTTCATATCCTAACTCATCAACTCCAACTCGAAACAAAAATCCCAAAACACATACCACTTCCCTCATCACCACAATGCCAGTAAAAGTGAAGGAAACTGAAGCAGGAGACAAGAAAGAAAAAGGCTGAAACACCGCTCTCATGAACATTCTGTGTATTAGAACCAGATGCTCTTTATGTTCAATTTCTATGAAACTGTGTAAAATAACTGTGTAGTAAGGATATTATAGCTACTTAAGACAAGTAACAACTCTAAACTTTCTTCCAAATACCAATTCTAAGAAAATCATCCAAAAATTAAGTATTTTAAAACAAAAACATACACTGGGAATAAACTTCAATTATTTGAAGATTTTAAACTGACCTGAAGGATTTTGTAGAAGCTTACTTCCATACCAGGAACCAAATGTTTAAGTTTGTTCATCAAATCAAGAGTTTTCAAAATTACATCAGCAGCAAGTTTGCTTTTTAAAAAAATCATATTTAAATTAGTTAACTCAAAAACTGCTTAGAGTTTATCTTTGTCCACAATTCTAAAGAAAACGGAAAAAAAACATCTTTTTTTTTTAAACCTCAAGGAGATACAGTATTGTTTGTTTTGAGAAGTAAAAACATCACCAAGAAGTAAAAATATCATAGACACCAACGTCTTATCAACCCAAGACCCAAAGAGAACAAACTAGCATTAATAGTTGAGAAGACACTTCCTTTTCTACTTTCAAATACCACCAAGTTTTAACTTTCTGCTTCAAATTACCAGCAGCATTGGTAACACAACCCATTTAATTGTTAGCTTTGGCACCGGAATATCAACAATAGAGGGCAACATGAGGCAATAAAAAATATCTAACATTTACTGAATAACTATACTAAGCTGTATTCTCAGCCATGTACCTAAAAGGGTGTACAAAAAGTCAACATATACCAAAAAAAAAAAAAAAAAAAAAAAAAAAAGTCAACAGATAATCCTTGTTATTGGAGAAGGCAATTACAACAATTATGATATGAAAATTAGAACAAATCATAGTATCTAGCATTTAGCAGGTCCTCAATAAATAACTGTTAGATGGACTTAATTCATGTGGGAGGAGAGGGATAAAATAAAGTAATCTTATTACTGTGCTACTTTTAACCATAAATCTTATCATGCCAAGGTAGAAAAATAGTCTTTGTTATTACGAAATCTTCAGCAGTGACTGATTTCCTTATAATAAAAACAATCCGTTTTTTTCACTTAAACATATACAATTAAATGAACATAAAAGTAATTACTAAGGCAATGTCAAAAAGGACCTCCAGAAAAAAATGTTCAGGAGTATGAAAGACCCTTAGGTAATCACAATAAATTAAAACATGACAAAACAAACCTAAACAATAAAAACAAATCACAGATGTTAATATCTTTCTTCAGAAGCATGTGACCTTTGAATTGAATAAATTTTCTAAAAATTGATTACAAAATGTTTTAATTCTCTGCTACACCTTGAGTTAGTTAATAGAACATACTCCAATGATGAGCCTCCAAAAGGAATGAGAATCACTACCATTTTGCAATTTAGAGTTCATATACTTACCTCAATTCAGAATCGGCTACCTTTGTTCCAAACCCCAGATCAATCTTGCCATATGTAAACTGTTGTTCTATCAGCGTAGTGCATTTGATAGTAGTCAGAATTTTTGCAATGTGCATTTTTAAAGTATCATCTCCACAGAGAGGTAAGTTTTGTTAAGGGATACACTCTCAAAAAACATATCCGTATGGCACTTTCTAGCATTTAGAATGATTGTATACAAATTATCTCCTCACTGCAATTCAGTGTAATTATTGTTATATTAACTCAATGACAGATTAAGAAATTAGAGCTCAGAGCATTTAAGCGACTGGTAAGTGGCAAGAGATAAGAGTGACACCAAAAGTTTCTCACTGAAAGGTAAAACAACGTATCTGTTTCTCTACTGGACGTGCACTTTTTGATAGCAGATACCACAATAGTTCAGTAAATATTTGTGGAACTAAAGGAAGTTATTTTCTCATAGTTTGTATATTGTTATTTTAAGTATTATTTGAAAAGGGTCAAGTTTTGTGCCAATTCATGAGAGAAGGCGTGAATATATTATAGATATCTCTAAGGTCAAGCAAAGTAATTGTGCCTCTACAGCAGTGGTTTTCAATTTTGGCTGCATGCCAGAATCACCAAATAATCATAAACACTCCACCCCTCTAGGGTTTCACATTACTCCAACTAATTTAGCATCTCTGGAAGGTTCTCGTGTCAGTGTTTTTTAAATGTTCTTCTGGTGATTCTAATAAATAGCTGAGGTTGAGAATCACTGCTATAAAGGAAGAAGGAAACTAAGAAGCAGCAGCTTAAAAGAGGAGGTTAAAGAAATGTGGAGTATGCTCTAAGACAAGACAATTTTGAACAAATTCTTGCTCTGAGATACAAAAAAACCTGATTAGTCAAATGTAAGTGATCTGGCTCAGATAGAGTGGTTCCTTGCTGATAATAATAACAAAAAGTTTTAATAAAGTATTAAAAAATTGAGATCTGGACTTTTTAGAGGCTTAGAATCTACTGACTTAAAAAAAAAAGCTGACAAGGAAAGACCTCAGAAAATCAGTATAGAGAAGTTAAGCAGTTACATTAATTGCACTCAAGGGATTTTTTTTTAAATATAAATTCATTTGTCTTGATAATATTTGTCTTTTTATTACCAAAGATGATGCTACCTTATTAAAAACATTTATGCTTTAAAGAAAAACACAGCTAAAAATCAGTGAGCTAAAATAATGACACCCTTACCAACATTCACTTATTTTGATGCACTCTGGCAAAGACAGCACCGCAAATCATCTAGGAGCAGCAATCAGCATCAGAAGAAAGTAACAGGGCAGTTATTTTAGAATATAGCTCCAATCTCAAATTGTGATAAAAATATCTAAACCAAATTTAAAAAGCATTTCTAAAAATATTTTTTAGCCTAAAAGGTTTACACAGAAATAAGGTAAAAAAAAAAGTTTGAATAACTTTTATAGAAACTTTTTGAAAATTAGTTCTATAGTTTAAACTTCAGTCCAATCATTCTGAAGAGATACAAACATGAGAAGTTATAAAATTACAGCTAAAGACAAAAATGCAGGAAATACAATGCTGAAAAAAAAGAGGGGTTATTTAGTTTCCATCTTTATAACAGTAAAGGATATTTAACAAAACTTCGATAGCTTTGACCATCCTTTCACATTTATTTCTTATTAAGGCCTCATCTAGATTTTGCTCTGTGAACTGAAGCTGATCAAGGATTGAAGGCAGCAGAAGGGCCACAAAACAGTCAGCTGAGGAACTGTTAGCAGTATCTATGACATCCTGGAATATAACCATCACCAATGATTCAAAACAAAACAAAAGATGAAATATAGATTGCAGAAAGTCATCACAGAGCTGCTATATTCCTTTTAAACTTTTTATAATTATTTTAATAGTTCATTAACCTGTATATCCTTAAAATCTACCCTTTTATCCAGTTTTCAGGGCTATAATGACTTTTTTCTCAAATGAAACAATAAGGTTTTGGGTTAATCAGCTGCAAACAAGACATTTTTAAATGGACTATATTTGTCATTTTAAAATTGTTATAAATTAAAAATATGTATTAAAAACAAGTATCTTGAGCTTGCTAAATGTAATCATAATTAAATAGACACTAGTCGTAATATTTTACAACTACAAATAATTCCCATCAAGGATCTGAAGGCTTTTTAAATATTAAAACTGATTAATAGTTAAGACCAACAGAAAACAGAAAACACAACTTGACAATAATTCTTAAACAAATATATGTAATCATTCACACACATGTTTGTGCACAGGATCCAGTATGGAGAGGAGAGACATTCCAGGAAAATAGTGAGGGTAGGCAGAATGGGTAAAAACAGGGAGAATAGTAGAGAACCAAAATGATCCTGATAGTAGAATCTGTTAGAATGTAACGGCTTCTACAGAAATAATTTTTGTCTGTATCCTAAGTGACTAGAAGTGTCTGGCATGCTCCATGCCATTTCACTGACTGAATCCAATGTTCCTCTGTTAATCCATTCAACAGGCTAATGGAGAGAGCAGACAGTACCTACTGAGAAAGACAGAATGTGATTACTTCAAAACACAGTCATACAGCAGCAAAGCACACAAGTCAAAAGCCTTTACTTATTACACTGAAAAGTGTATACACACACACACACATATATACACATATACACACATACATATATACACAAACACAACACACTATTCAGTGAAAGCAAGGAAAACACTAATATTTGTAACTTTGTCAGAAAAAGATAATTCAGTAGCTAAATGGTATGCCAACTAGCAATGGAGACGTTTTCCTAAAGTGTATGAACAACTAACTGGAAGTTTATTATGAATATTTTTGAAAACTGCACTGAGAATCATAAAAGTGGAAAAACCAAATTGTCAAGTATTACCTCAAATATTTCTTTGAGCAACTCCAATGCTAAAATAGAACAGTTTTCAGATCCATCTACGGGTTGGCTTGACCAACGAAGGAGAGCTATAGTAGGCTCTAAACATTTAGAACGGCTTCCCAGGACAGTGTTGCCAGGTAAAGACTGTTCAAATACCATCTGAGTGAGCACATGACGCAGCTGAGTCACTGAACAGAAGGCAAGAAGTAATTCTAAAACCTGTGCAATATAAAGTCTTCATTAAATGTCAATTTCACAAAAAACAGTCAAATTATGAAGCTGAAAATGACATACATTTTTCAAGAAAATACAACAAAAATTAAGAGCAGCTTCCAAGTTTCCTTTCAGTATTACTATTCAAAATGAGTTAATAAGTTCCACAAAGTTATAAAGACACTTGCTCTTGGTTGTTACTCCTGATAAACAGGACTTTGAGAACCAAAGAAGAAAGGGCAACTTAAACTAATGTTTATAAACAGTATTTAATTTTTAAGCATGTTTTGTTTTTAAAATGGAAAAAAATTAAAAATAAGATTAGTAATTAGTAATTAATCCTTGCCATCATGCTAAGATTCAAGAATTGCTATGAAGCATACTCTAGGTTAATATTTAAAAGTGGCATTCCAAATGGTTAAAACCTTAAGAATCACTATTTCCACACTATGTTTACGTAATATCAGTGTCATGCCCCTTAGCTCCCCTCTTCCACTTCATTTCTGCTTTCCTTCATAATAGGGCCTTATATCATTACATAACATCACACAACCTGTTATGTTAAATTCTACCTTATTTCATACACTACCAACCTATTGTAAAGAATTTTTTGTATCTTCTAGCCTATCACTTATTTTCCACCTTTGTTTCTTATAAATGACTTGTAATTGGGATTTGTGCTTTAATCAACTTGAGAGTATATAATATGAATAGAATTCAGCCTATTAGCATTTACTATGAAACAAAAGATAAGCAATCTTTGATTTATTCTCTTTTAAATATAAATTATAGTACTTGTTTTTGAATAAGTAATAACATTTTTTTGATTCCAAAGCAAAGGTAACAGCCTGACCTCTAGCTACACTCTCTGGGAGCAAGCAATGTTACTAGTTTCATATCTTACTAAAGATATGCACACACAAGAAAATACTTTCTCAAGTACACTTTCTCAGTATGTGTAATATACAGAGAAGTAAACAAATCAATCACTAGTGAAAATCTAGTTGGTTTTCCCAAAGGGAATACACCTGTGTAACTAGCAACCACATCAAGAAGGAAAATTCTACCAGAACTCCAGAATCCACTGTGTTCCCTCCTAAGACAACTCGGAACCACTCCTCCGCATCAGATTTCTGACACCATGGATTAATTTTATCTTAGCTATTCCTGGATCTTTGTATTTCTACATAATTTTTTCAATCAGCTTACCAGTTTATACTAAACAATCACATGGAAATTTACACAGTTGGGCAAAAGTAGGTTTATAGTCATTCATATAGAAAACAATACAATAATTAATAAACCTACTTTTGTCCCACACTGTATATAAGCAGCATCTTACAGTGTATACTCTTATGTCTGGCTTCTTTAGCTTAGCACTGTGTTAGTGAGATTTATTCATACTGTTGCATGCTATTGTATAAGGAGCCTATCCATGTGGCAGTGGCGAATATAGCCCAGCCCGATTGGAAAACTGGCAGGGATTGAGTCGGCACATGGGATCAAGCCAACGAACTGGTTTTCCTGTGGGGCATCAGGCCTGCATTGTACCTTTGAGGCTTGCTTTTTGCTAAAACTCCCTCATCCTCAATTGAGGAAGCAAATGTTTACTGTGTTTCTTTAAAATAACTTCCTAAAATCTGTGCTAAACCTCCCAAGTATGGAGTATAACCAGTTCAACCACTTTTCCCCTTGCATTTGCAAAACATCCTTTTCTTTGAAGTAATTAGCAACATTTTTTCCTTTGTTATCTGTAAAAGGTAATCATCTAGAGGGGAAACTGTGCATAGTAAATGAGGACCATCCTCGATGTAATGTACCCAGAAAAGTAATAAAAACTGTCCAGGCAGGGGTCGAGGCCCTCTCTCACTTAGAGAGTGGCCATACTGTCCCTTTTCTCCACAGGACTTCTGTAGTCCGTGTGAATTTGTTCATCACAGCCACAACACATGGACCCTGCTGACTGGAGTCGGCATCGTTATTGCATTTCACTCATGTTCTCTGCTGTATAGTATAGTCACATGCCACATGACATTTCAATGACAGACCACCCATACAGTGGTAGTCACATAAAATTATATTGGAGCTGAAAAATCTCTATCACTTAGTGTCATCTTAATTTCAGAGCGTAACATATTACTCATGTGTTTGTGGTGACAATGGTGTAAACAAATGTACTGCTTGCTAGTTGTATAAAAGTATGGCACATTATTTTAGTACATACTACTTGACAACAAACAACTATGTTATTACTTTATGTATTTACTATAGTATATATTTAATCATTATTTTAGAGTATACTCTCTTATTAAATAAAACAACTTTGCTATAAAACAGTACGTTGTTAATGCTAGTAACACCTTCAAAGGTCTTGTTAGTACCTCCTGACTATAACATTTTCTCTTGTGCTTGATTTAATCTTGTGTTTTACGCATTTTGGGTAGGCTAAATGTTCAGTGCTTATCAAGTCTTCATTAATGTCCTAGACCTTTGTATTCACTACTCACTCAATCATTCACCCAGAGCAACCTCATTGGTGGCAAGTGCCCTACACAGTGCACCATTTTTTATCCTTTATTCTGTAATTTCACTGTACCTTTTCTGTTTGGATGCATAAATACCATTGTGTTACAACTGCCTACAGTATCCAAAGCAGTAATATGCTGTACAGTTTTATAGCCCAGGACCAAGAGGCTATATCATATAGCCTAGGTGTTTAGTAGGCTGTACCACCTAGGTTTGTATAAATACATTTACGATGTTCATACAATGACTCATGTCTCAGAATGCTTCCCTGTGGTGCATGACTGTATTCCAGTGTATAAATCTACTACAGTTTAGGTACCCATTTCGCAGCTGATGGCATTTGGGTTGTTTCTAATTGTTGGCTATTAGGAGCAGCACTGCTATATTTTGTATATGTCTTCTGGTAAACATAAGTATTCAGTTCTTTGGGGTAAATACTTAAGAGTGGAAATGGTTGGGTCCTGGTGTATGCATGTGTCTACTGTTAGTAGATGAAATAGTTTTCATAAGTGGTTATATCAATTTCCAGCCCATGAGTATTGGGACACTTAGGAATTTTTTACATTCTCATCTGTGCTTGCTCTTATCCCTATTTTTAACTTTAAGCATCTCGTGGACATGCAGTGGTACTGCATTACTATTTATATTTGCATTCCCTGAATATTAATAAATTGAGTAACCATTTCATATTTATTGACCAATTCAAGTTTTGTTTAGGTTAGCTATTACATTCAGTGTTTTTTCCGATGTATATGCACAAGTTCCTAAATAATATATTTTAGATTAGAGTTCTTTGTTGGATATATGTATTATAAGTACCTTTTCCCATGCTGTGAGCTGCCTTTTCACTCCTTTACTGATTGGTAGTCTTTTCATGAACAGAAACACTTAATTTTAATCTAGTCCCACTTATCAACTTTTTTCCTATATAGTTGTTTTTGTTTCCTGTTTAAGAAAATCTTTGTCTGTTCCAAGGATATAAAGAAATTCTGCTGGGTGTTTCTCCTAAAAGTTCACTGTTTTACCTTTCACATATAAATCTACAATCTTTCTAGAACTGATTTTCACATTTGGTGTGAGGTAAGGGTCAAAATTCAGTTTTCTTCCCATATAAATATTCAATTGACCCAGTGGTATTTATTAAAATGACCATACTTTTAAGACTGCACTGTTCTCAACCAGAAGATCCACAAAATACAGGTTTGGTTTGCATTGTATTCTGTTCCATTGGGCTGTCTACACTTATGCTAATACTGCACTGTTTTAATTTTTGTAGCTTCATATTAAATCTTGATATCTGGTAGCATTATAAACCCTCCAACTTTGTTCATTTTTTTTTTCAGGATAGCCATGGTTATTTTTGGACCTATGCATAACCACACAAATTTTATAATAAGACCTGGCTGGTGTAGCTCAGTGGATTGAGTGGTAGCCTATGAACTAAAAGTGTTGTCAGTTCGATTCCCAGTCAGGGCACATGCCTGGGGTATGGGTGAGGTCCCCAGGTGGGGGTATGTGAGAGGCAAATGATCAATGTTTCTCTCCCTCGTTTACCCTCTCTCTAAAAATAAATAAATAAATAAAATCTTTAAAAACAAAATTTTATAATCAGCTACCCAATTTCCACATATACCAAAACAAAGACAAAAACAAAAAGCACTAAAATGTCCTAGAATTTTGATTGACCTAATATTGTAAACTCTTGTAATCTACAGACCTTAGTGTGTCCATATTTATTTAGGTTTTTTATTTCTCTCAATGTTTTGTAATTTCATAATAGAGGTTTTGTACATGTTCTGTTGGATTTATCCCCTAAGCATTTGACATTTTTAAAAATCTGTAAATGGTAACATTTAAAACATTTCATTTTCTATTTGTTTAACAATTTGTACATGTATTTTGGTGAACTTATGGACATGTCTTTCTTGGCTATATAGCTAGGAGTAGAACTGCTGTGTTATACGGCACACATACGTTCAACAGGAACCATGGGGTAGTTTTCAAAAGGGACTGTACCAGTGTACTAGTACAGAGGAGGGTTCTAGGGCCTTGGTAATGTTTTGTTTTCTGATCTAGACATTGGTTATACGTCTGTGTTTGGTTTGTAAAGATTGAGAGAACTGTGTACTTAGACTTTCCCCACATTATAGTTTTTAAAAAGTTTAAAACAAAGAGTCATGTTTTTACATACCTTTGAAGAAGAATCAGGATCCTTTCCATTAAGAAGACCTAACACTTGCTTAAGACATGAAGAAAAGTGCTCATACCTAGGTTTGAAATAAAAATATACATCAAAAGAATAATATTATAATAACTACATATGATGCCAGTTAGGTCCTAAAATATCATGGAAAACACTTCATGAAGTAAATTATTGTCTAACCACTATGCTGACACATCAAAAATAAATATAAAATTTCATCTATTTAAGCTTCTAATATGGAACAGTCTTTGTAAAGTTTATCCTTTAAACTTGAAACATATTCTATCACTATGATACACATAAATTGGCTGTCATTTATAAGACTAAAAAAAAGACTGATGTAGCAATAAGTAAGTCATTTAACCTTTCTATACCTCAATAGCCTTTTTTTAAGGGCTGTAAAATTCAAAAAACACTAATATATATATTAATGAATTAGCTACTTATTTCTAAAGTATCTACAATTTCCATACATTAAATTAGGCTATGCAGATATAGAGGTAAAGGGCAGGTCCCTGTGTTAAATAACTCTAAAAGGTACTAGTGATACTAATCTAATTATAATCTATGTGATTGGTACATCCAGATTTGGAAGCATAGTGTCCTGCCAGAGTACTCAAAGTCTAAGGATGGAGGCAAAAAAACGAAAAAATAGGCCCTGGCTGGCGTAGCTCAGTGGATTGAGCGCGGGCTGGGAACCAAAGTGTCCCAGGTTCGATTCCCAGCCAGGGTACATTCCTGGGTTGCAGGCCATAACCCCCAGCAACCGCACATTGATGTTTCTCTCTCTCTCTCTTTCTCCCTCCCTTCCCTCTCTAAAAATAAATAAATAAATCTTAAAAAAAACCCAAAATAATAATACAATGTAATGTAAAATATGCTATAATGGAAATGTTTAAATGCCATGATACAAGATGAGTATCAAACCTAGACTTAGTGGAACAGACCTGATTGAGTGAAGCTTCCCAGACTTGAGTATTAAAGATCAATGGAACAGAACAGAGAGCCCAGAAATCAAACCATTTTTAAAATAGATTTTATTTCTTTCTTTTAGAGAGAAGGGGGGGAGGGAGAAAGAGAGGGAAAGAAACATTAGTATGTGATTGTCTCTTACACGCCCCCTACTGGGGATCTAGCTGGAAACCCAGGCATGTGCCCCTGACTAGGAATCGAACCGGCGACCCTTTGGTTTGCAGGCCAGTGCTCAATCCACTGAGCCACACCAGCCAGGGCCTCAGCCCATATTTTTATGGTTAATTAATATTTGACAAGGGAGACAAGAGCACACAATGAGGTAAAGATGGTCTCTTAAGAACTGAACAGGTACATGCAAAAAAGGAAACTAGACCACCAACTTACACTATACACAAGGATAAACTCAAAATGGATAAAAGACTTAAATGTAAGTCACAAAACCATAAAAATCCTAAAAGAAAACATTGGCTGCCAAATCTCAGATGTCTCTCTTAGTGATAGTTTTGCCAATACGTCTCCTAGGACAAGGGAAATAAAGAAAAAAAATAAACAAATGGGACTACATCAAACTAAAAAGTTTCTGCACAAAAAAAGAGACCACCAACAAAATAAAAAGGAAACCCACTGTATGAAAGAACACACTTGCCAATGATATATTGGACAAGAGTTTAATTTCAAAAAAGATATAAAGAACTTATACAATTCAACACCAGGAAGACAAATAATCCAATTAAAAAAAAAAAAGGCAGAGGACCTGAATATATAATTCTCCAAAGAAAATATACAGCTGACCAAAAGACATATGAAAACATGTTCAACGTCACTAATCACCAGAGAGATGCAAATTAAAACCACAATGAGGGGACTTCCTGCCAAGATAGTGACGCAGGTAGATGGGCTTTGCTTCTTTGCACAACCAAACGAAGGACAACGACCAACTTAAAAACAAAAAAACAACCAGAAGTGACAGAAAAATCAAATTGTATGGAAGTCCAACAACCAAGGAGTTAAAGAAAAAACATTCATTCAGACTGGTAATAGAGGCAGCCAGGACAAAGAGGATAAGTGGCAAGGTGGCAGACTGGGCAGTCTCACATTTGTGTGCGGACAAACTGGGATGAACAATTAGGTAATGAGACAGACCACAAAACCCAGGGTTCCAGCACAGGTACATAAAGCCTCAAAACCTCTGGTTGTAAAAACCTGAGGGGGTTGCAGTGGTGGGAGAAACTCCCACCCTCACAGGAGTTTGTCGGAGAGACCCACAAGGCCTTAGAATGTACACAAGCCTACCCATCCGGGAATCAGCACCAGAAGGGTCCAATTTGCATATGGGTAGCAGGGGAAGTGACTGAAAGGCAACAGAGAGCTGAGCAAGCAGCACTGTTCTCTCTCTGATCCCTCCTCCACATACAGTGCCACAACGCTGTGATGTGGGTTGCCCCACCCTGGTGAATACCTAAGGGTCTGCCCCTTACTGTGTAACAGGTACACCAAGACAAAAAAATATGGCCCAAATGAAAGAACAGATCATATCTCCAGAAAAATACAACTAAGCAATGAAGACCTAGCCAACCTATCAGATGCAGAGTTCAAAACACTGGTATTCAAGGATGCTCACAGAAATTGTTGAGTACGGTTGCAAAATAGAGGAAGAAGTGAAAGTTATGCAAAGTGAAATAAAGGAAAATATACAGGAACTAACAGAGATGGGAAGGAAACTGGGACTCAAATCAATGGTATGGAATAGAATGAAGAAACATTCAACTGGAAAGAATGAAGAAACAAGAACTCGAAAAAATGAGGAAAGGCTTTGGAACCTCTGAGACAGAGGTTGAAATGTTCCAACATCCGAATCATAGGGGTGCCAGAAGGAGAGGAAGAGGAGCAAGAAATTGAAATCTTATTTGAAAAAATAATGAAGGAGAACTTCCCCAATCTGGCAAAGAAAACAGACTTCCAGGAAGTGCAGGAAGCTCAGACGGTCCCAAACAAGTTGGACCCGAGGAAGTACACACCAAGGCATATCATAATTACATTATCCAAGAATAAAGATAAGGAGAGAATCTTAAAAGAAGCAAGAGAAAAGGAGTCAGTTACTTACAAAGGACTGCCCATAAGACTATCAGCTGATTTCTCAAAAGAAACCTTACAGGCAAGAAGGGGCTGGAAAAAAGTATTCCAAGTCATGAAAGGCAAGGACCTATATCCAAAATTATCCAGCGATGCTATCATTTAGAATGGAAGGGCAGATAAAGTGCTTCCCAGACAAGGTCAAGATAAAGGAGTTCACCATCACCAAGCCCTTATTACATGAAATGTTAAAGGGATTTATCTAAGAAAAAGGAGATAAAATATGAACAGTAAAATGACAACAAATTCACAACTATCAACAAGCAAACCTTAAAAAAAAAAAAAAGGAACTAAGCAAACAACTAGAGCAGGAACGGAGATCACATGGAAGGTTATCAGCCGGGAGTGGGAGAGGAGAGAATGGGGGAAAAGGTACAGGGAATAAGAAGCATAAATGGTAGGTAGAATGTAGACAGGGGGAGGGTAAGAATAGTATGGGAAATGGAGAAGACCAAGAATTTATATGTATGATCCATAGACATGATCTAAAGGGGGGTAAAATGATGGTGGGAAGGGGGTGCAGGGCAGAGAGGCATAAAAGGGAGAAAAAATGGGACAACTGTAATAGCATAATCAATAAAATATACAAAAAAAAAAAAGAAAAGAAAACCCAATGACATATCACTTCATATTTGCCAGCATGGCTACCATCACTAAATCAACAAACAGCAAATGCTGGCGAGGATGTGGAGAAAAAGGAACACCTGTGCACTGTTGGTGACAATGCAGACTGGTGCAGCTACTGTGGAAATCTGTATGGACTTTCCTCAAAAAATTAAAAACAGAATTGCCTTTTGACCCAGTGATCCCACTTCTGAGAATACATCCTAAGAATCCTGAAACACTAATCAGAAAGAATATATGTACCCCTACATTCATAGCAGCATTATTTATAACAGCCAAGATCTGGAAACAGTCCAAGTGCCCATGATAGATGAGTGAACAAAAAGGCTGTTGTACATATTTACACAGCCAATAAAAAGAAAGGACTTTTGCCTTTTGGCACAGCAAAGATGGACCTGGAGATTATTATGCTACGTAAAATACTCTAGTCAGAGAAAGATTAAGTGCCACATGATCTTACTTATTATATGTGGAATCTAATTAACAAAATAAAATGACAAACACAATCAAACCAGAGGCATGGATATATGGAATAGTCTGACAGCTGTCTGAGGGGAGCGGGGCAGGGGAGACTGAATGAAAGAAGGAGAAGTGATTAGCCAATTGTATAGTGATGTCTAGAGGGAAGAGGGTGGGGGCTGGGTGAAAGTGGACAGAAGGTTTGGGGGAAATGGGGACATCCATAATAGTGTCAATAATAAAAATAAAGAAAAAATATTTTTTAAAATTAAACAAAAATAAAACATAAAATAAGGATAAATGAGTCAGACATACACAGGACATAGAGTATCCAGACTTCTAGATGAAGCACTTCAGAGACAGCAGCATGTGGATACATGAAATAGCATTTCTAGCAAGTTGGTGGTCCTATTTATTCTCTGAAATGATTATACAAAAGTATGTAAGAAAGCAAATGTGAAGAAATAAGGCTGATATACTGCCAAGGACCAGATTTTAGAGGGTTATACTGAGAATTTGGATATTCACCTTGAAAACAATGGCAGACCACAGATTTTCAAAGGGACATATGGTTGAAGAAAAAGATGAAAGTTGGGCATATGTATAAATCAAGGGAGTCAACTGAATGGTAGGCACTAAAGAAATAAGAAAAACTGCTGAGGATAAGATAGAATGAAACTTGGTGCACAGAATAATAGGATATGTTTATAAACAAAACAGGAGGGCACTAAGTAAGAAGTGGAATAAACAGAGGTAACCTTACTCAGGAGAACAGATTTGAGGAAATGCCAATTACATGGGATTGTGTTTTTTTTTTTGTTTTGTTTTGTTTTGTTTGTTTTTCCTATGAAACAAAGAGATTAAGGGCATTTTCTGAGTGAAAAATGGCAAGAGAAAAGTAGTAAATATTTAAAGGAGTCACTATAGGAAATGTGAAAGAAAGCTGACTGGAAATAAATGTAAGAGATGTTGCCCAGGTAAAGCTGGAGATCATGAGCATGCAGTATACAAATTCAGAATGCTTGATTTTTTCCAAGAGTTGATAAGGAGCCCAGGCATTAAGTTAGACTTTGTAACAGATTCAGGAATGTTTTGATAAATGGTAGGGCAGATAAATAACAGGACAACATAATTTTCTTTCAGAGCAAATTTGGGGTTCTAGGCTAGACAGAAAAGAAAATATATAATACAGCTGAGAGATATATAGAAGTGATTAAGCAACCACTTACTAATGTTATATCAGATTATCTTTCTGTCCTACTAGAGAGGTATACCCAAAATAGTTTTTTTGTTTACTCTAAAGCTGTTAAATAAGCAGTACTGTATTTGGTGGTTGGAATGGATATTACATGAGAATATACTGGGAAGATTCTTAGAACAAAGAGTACTCCAGAAGACATTTATCTACTGAGGCTTAAGAGGAGAAGAGATGAAATGCCACTGTGAATGTTGTTTGCTATTTCTAAGTATCAGTTGACCATATGTGAGCACTGGTCAACCTTACCCTTGTGCTTAGCTTTTATTTTTTTAAACTTCTATATTCTGTTCCTTAAAGATTAGGAACTATGTTTTTGCATAATTTCTAGATCAGGAAAAGTACATTAAGAAATTAGGAAAAACAAATTAGGAAATTTGCTTTTAATTTTCATATAAGCAAATTAGGAAAAGCATATTGAAAAAAGAGTGAAATTGAAACAATCCTAAATGCGGTTGCCTTCAAAGAGCCAAATGTAGAGCTCCTTGCCCCTAGTAAAGGAGTAGTTACATGTAGACAGTCCTAAAATTACATTCGGCCTTTGAAGGTGACCACGAGGCTGATGTGGCCCCTGGTGAAAATGAGTTTGACACCACTGCTCTAGATTCTATATTCCTTAAAGTTTAAGGACTATGTTTTCATATCCCTGCCTTTGCTAACACTGACTCTTCCTGCGTGCTCGACCACAGTAGAGCTCAATAAACATTTTCTTGTTTCTGAAAGATTCGTTAATTTAATTCTCTGAAGTAATTTCAACGATTTTCTAACTTAGGACCACGAAGCGGTTTAGACACTGGGAAAATTTAACTCAAGATGCAAAATGTACATGAGCTCCTTGGAAAATGGTCTCTATTAGAACTCAAAACATAAATAACCACATGAAATGCTATTGTGATCGAATGGACATCTAAACATGTATTCTTGAATGTACTCTTATTTTTACCTTATAACACAACTGAGGCTTCCACTGAAGGAAACATCCATTTTTATACAAAAAAAAAAAAAAAAAACCACACAGAAAGACATACTGACAGGAACGTCCTTATAATAAAAATATTGTTTCAAAAAATCATAATATTCAAGATTTAAAGCTGGTTTTGAAACAGATTAATCAAGATGTGTACATTTTGGAGAATAACACAACCTTATTCGTCTAAGACAAAGACTGAAACAGACACACAAACTTCCTTGTTATACTTTTACATTTCAGGCCAGGAAAACAAAAAAGAATAAGAATAAAGCACATCAAAATATTCTTAGTTAGGCTACTCTGAATCAGTAGAACTCGAGTTTATTATCTAAAAAGACAGTTTTATTTATCAGAAACAAATCTTGTTTTTTTTTTTTTAAAGTCTTAAAATTTGTCAAAGAGAGCCATACCTGGTAAGATAGTCAGCAATTTTAGGATTCTTAAGGAGATCCATAAACAGATCAACTGAATACTTTCTGGTTAGTGTGCCATCACCATTTATGAGAATATTAAATATCAGCTGAAAAGTCTGATGAATGTTTCGAGCATGGAACAGCTTAAAAACAAATTAGGAAAAACATGTTATACCAAAAAAAAAAGTTAAGTTGAAACAATCCTAAAACTTAATAATTAGCCTCAATGACTTAACATATCAGAGAATAAACTTCAGAATTATCTTCAAAAATAGTAACAAAATAATATTTACCTTTTCTCCAACCTCTTCGCTTAATGTCAAACTGGATAATATTGAAAGTGCAAATACAACTACAGTTAAACTGCTATGGGCCAAGAAGCTTATAAGAGTTCGATAAAAAGATTTCACATTATTCTGAGGAAGAAAAAAAATAGAATGAAAAATTGTGTTTTATATTTTGGCTTAGAAAGTACATCTTGCACAGGGTAGGTAAATGTTTATTAAACATCATTATCAACTTAAGGGATCATTTCAAGGAGAGGGTACTTGCATATATTGCTTACAGTAGTATAGAGAAGTACAATCTTAGTGAAGACTAGTGTTTAGATTCAGGATTATGAGTAAAGGTTTAACTTCTCAAACACTTCCATGGCTCAAAATAACCTCCACTTCCAAAATAACACTAGGTCAGAATAATCCAGCACATAAACAAATGAGATATTATTTAATTTAAAATTAAACAGGTAGTGTGCATGGTCCAGCCATAGAAACGCCACTGAGTGTGGATGGTAGTGTATATGAATGTCCTGCATGAGATGAACAGTAATTTGAACATTTCACCTAAAATGTCATATGGTGTGCTTGACAGTGATATTGTTATGTTACAGAATTACATGCTTATGATTTTCTAACAAAAAATTTTTATGTAATAAACAAGGGGTTATTTGTACCAGACCCTGTATATTGCATAGCAGAGAACTATTCACAAAGCACCTTAAAGAATCAACAAACTCCCTTGATTTAATATATTTCTAATGGTGGGTCAGTTAACCTCATTAGTGTGCCTTTATTTATCACAAATACTGGTAGTTGATGCTAGGTATTTATTCATGAATCTTTCTGGTGCGAGTTTCCATTAATTTTGTGGAAATATAAGATTGAAGTAAATGGGACTGCTGGTGATATGCCTCCCTTCAATCAGCACAAAATAATTTAGCTTTTTTTGTGTTATTCAATACAACAAATGACAGAATGGTAATAGGAGGAAAACTTTTAGTACTCAATATTTGTATTAACCCTTAATATCTTACACACAACATATATGAAGGCTAGAATACTTCATGATATTTATATGTCAATCTGATTCTTCATTAACTTTGATGGGTCAGCTGGAGGAGACAAAATAGATAAAATTTTCTTGAAGTACACAGCCCACCACAAAATAAGAAAGAAAAAAACTTCTTACCAAAGTCTTTATGTGTGTTTGAACAGAAAGATTATGTCGACAAAGATTTGCCAATAATCCTAGACAAGGCATTGTTAACTCATCTTCAGAAGACTGACTGTTGTTTTAAGAAAAATAATAAAAAATAAAAGCATGAAGTTCATTTAAATTATTCAAAATATAAACATATAAATTTCTCTTTAAATGTAAAAAGAATAATCTGATTAACATGTGAAGACAATCAAGCTTTGAATAGTATTGTCCATTTATTTCATGTTTTGAAACTAAATGATCCTCTTCATTGCAGGATGGAAATGTGGAAATAATTGTTAGAGTGATCATGTGCTAATTCATCAGTATATTCTCATATCAAGAAGATTAAATACAAACATACAATTTCAGTTCACGATAATTTTTTTCTATTTAAATAAAGCCATTCAAGTTTTGTTCTGAAAAGTAAAGCTGTTTCACATCATTTGATCCTTAGAATCATCTAAAAGGAGCAGATAAGAATCAGTCTCAGTTTAAAAAAGATGGGAAAAATTATCTAAAAAAAACTGAACTATTACATGGTTTGAGTTTAAAAATAAAACAATAGATTATTTGGTTATATGTTTGGTTGCATACTTACATGTGATCTATCAGGAATGTAATTAATTCATCTATATTGGCACCAAAATGGAAAATTTTGATGTTATATGTTAACCTCTGCAGAAGTTGAATGCACTGAGAATAAAAAAAATAGTAATGAATATAAACGCATAAAAATAGTTTGCATGCTCTCCAAGAATGAACTTCTATGCATATTCTGAGTATGTGACCATTTTAGGAGGCAGAATTTAGAGTAAGAACTTTTCCATTTCTTAAAGTGGTTTTCTCTCTCTCTCTTTTTTAAATACAAAGTGGTAAGACTACTAAGAACTTTAGGATTCATCTCCTGATGCACACATTCCTATATATCAATCTCAAAGAGAGCATCTTTTGATCAACCTGGTTTCCTTAATCTTATAATTCCATCAATTCTAAGATATATATTTTTTGTTCACATTTACCATCTTTCAAATTACATGTCAGTTTAACTGGCATTGTTTTCCTTTCTTACAAGTGTATTTTACATTCAATAAAATATGGGTATCAGAGACTTGAGACTATGCTAAATAAGGCCAAGTCTATAGCTTCAATTTTTATAGAATGTTTCCTTAATAAATTGAGACTAGATGCTAACTACAATTACAATTTTAATGTGAATAAATTACACCTCAAAATACTGACATCTATGTTTATAAGTCTGTCAAAGCAGTTATAATGTAGATCTGTTCACACTTCAGTAATAGTGCTACATGTGAATAAGCTTCCTTTCTCTGAAGAAACTTTCAAACAGTACTATATGTATGATCAATCAGTTCTTAAATTTATTAATGGCAAGAATATGCCTAATCATGCAGTACCATGCTGGCATATACACTATGAGTTAGCAGTTTCTAATAGATACTATCAACTTTGATCTGAAAATAAGGAAGTACAAGTACTAAGCGAAAAGTACTGTATGGGTATGTATACCTGCAAAAACACTGAATCATTGTGGCAAGTGCTGCTCCGACATACCACTCCTGCCAGCACATTATTCAGGTTATATGTATTCTGAAGATAGTCTCTAGTTTCATTGTCTACAGCTGTGAAGTAAAATAAAATGGCACAAAATATATCAATTTGACATGTGGTCTTCACAGATGAAAGAAATAATTTTAACTTCCATATTAAATTTGCCATTATATAAAAAAGCGAAATAGGATATGGCTATTTTACTTACAAATACTTTCCAATTCAGGTTAGTCATAGAAATTGTATTACTGTGGGTTACTGGGATTTTTAAAAAAATAACAAGCATGTATTAATTTTACAATTACACACAAAAATATCTTCCCTATACCCCCAAATACAAATCAAGAAAAAAAAGTAGCTATTAAATGAAAATTTAAAACCAAAGCTATGTTTTTACCCTTAGCCCTAAGTTCAGTGAAGTCTACCAAAAAAAGATGACTTTTTTTATCATAAGCTATGATTTTTCTTAGTGCTGTATTTAGTATTGGCATTATGTGAATGTACTTTTTTAAAATTCAAAAGTAGGTCAGTTTTTTCCAAGGCACATTCTTATCTGTACACCACTGAAACTTTGATATGCTTCAGATTCTTAGATCCTATAATTTTAAGAAAGGATGCATCCAATACCCCCCTTTCAAGGGATCCACAAAGCAAAATAGCTCTGTAAGGTCCTGTAATGAAGAAATCTTTTGAATGCGAATCATTCTCCCAAAGATTCTATAACTAAACCTACCCCTAAAAAACTAATAAAGTCATAACATCTTTTAAAAAATGAAAAAGATAAATTACCTAATTGAGATAGCAAACTGATGATACTGAAGATCAGTGGTGCACTGATGTTTGGGTCTTCAAGTAGCTCTACAAGGCAACTCAAGCATTCACTGGGTAATATCTGATTTGATGTAAATAATCGTGTGAGCTTCTGTCCAGAGATTACCTACAAAATAGTAATTAAAATGTGTCAGTTAGAAATTGGCAGTTTTTAGCTCTTTTCCATTTTAATAAAAACTCAGTTCTTCCAAAGTGCCACTGCCTCTCTCTTTCCCAGTTTAGAAAATTCATACATGCTGTTCCCTCTGCCTGGAAGATTAATTACTTATCCCTTCTTTCATTGGCTAACATAGTCATTAGGGTTTCAGTTTTAATTTCTTTCCTCCAGGAAGCTTTTTCTAATCTTCCACGAACTACATTATGTTAGGTTTGCCTATTATGTTATCATATAGTACATTATACTTTTATTTTATAAACTGCCAAACTTTTGACAAACTAGCAATATATATCCTCCCTAGTGATCTATTTATCTTCCCTACTACACTTAATACTCCATGAAGCAATCAAGTACAAATCAACACTCTACTACCAATATATTTTTTGAACAAATAAATTTCAGTACATTTATTCCATCTACTTTGAGGGAGACAATGGAAAGTGAAAAGTAGCTAAATTCAAGATTAGCTGCAAAATTAAATATGTGATTATTCCTGCTCCCTCCCCAAAACAATAGCTGAGACCAGAAATTAGATATTATAAAAAGGGAAGTTAAAAAAATTTCTTTAGGTAGCCAGGTCAGGCATAGATGAATTTTATTTTTTATTATTTCATATTTTACTCCTCTCTTATAACCCTACAAAATACCCTCTCCCTTCCCACTTGTAAAGGTCAAGTTGGGATTGAAGGTCCAAAACAGCTGTCTGATAGCCATGTATTTTCAAAATGCTTTTTGAATATTATTCATTAATAAACATATCTTTTATATGAAAATGGAAAACAATTACTTTAGAATTAGATTAAACCTGTTCTATATGTTTTTACTTTTAAAAGGTCAAGTCTAAGAAGGCTGTTTTAGCATCCCTCTAATTCACTGGTGGCAAACAGGGCCTGAGGGCTGATTGCAGCCCTCCACCTTATTTTATCCCACTAGCACCTTGTTTCTAACCAGGGGCAGCACTGAGCTCTAGCTTAACTGTTAAGGAGTAGTTACATTTACACAGTCCTAAAGTTACATTCGGGGCATTGAAGGCAACCTTGAGGCTGATGTACCACCCCCCAACCCATGAAAATGAGTTTGACACTCCTGCTCTAATGTTTTCTTTTTGTGTCCTTTTATTCCCTTACCCAGGTGTCAGTTTTTCTTCTAAAGCTTTGCTGAAAATGGAGTTTCAGAATATCTCTTCCCAAGGATTATGTGGTTTAACATTTAAGTAAAAGTATGTAAGACTGAAAAATGGTCCAAAGGTGAAGTTAGGTATTCAGAGAAGATATTTTGCGGTAAGGAACCTTCTGAGCATTGCCCTTTTGCCTACTTATAAAGACAGCCCTCTAGAAGTCTAAGACATTTTCTGCTTTAAATACTCTAATGTGTGATAATGACTTATTACAAGGTAAAATTAAAAAATTGCTTTATAAATTTTCTTTGCTCATATACACTGAATGTTTTAAGGAAGCAGAATTTATTTTAGTAACGACTAGCACTTTAGCACTTACTCAGGGGTATTATATATGTTAATTCTTTTCATATTCATAGTAATTTGCATGGTAGGTGCTAACTGTATTGCAGGTGGGTAAACTGAGGCACACACTGAGACAGTAACATAACTGGAATCCATTGTTCCTGAATCCATGTTCATAATCATTACATAAGATTAGTGCTATGAAACACCAACAAGACTGAATAGACCACAGGCATGGAAACATGAACAGACTGACAATGACTAGAGGGGATAATGGTGGAAAGAAGGGGAAAGGACTAGACAGGGAACATATATGAATGACACATGGGTGTGGACAACAGTGTGGGAACTGTCTATGGGGGGGATGGGTGGAGGAGGGCAAAGCGGGGAAAATTGGGACAACTGTAACAGAATAACAATAAAAAAATAGAAATTAAAAAAAAACATCAAGATTGAGAACAATTCAGCTCTACCAATTACAAAAGAATTCAAAGCTCAGGTTCTGCATAAAGATTTCTTTATGGGACTATAAAGAAAAATTAGTAGTATAGCAGAATAGCAGAACAAATAATCAGTCTTTCACAGAATAACCATTTCTCTGAATTTTCATATGTTGCTCTCATGACGTATGCACAAAGATATTCACCATTAATATCATCATCAAGATGGTTAAAATTTAAAAATCTGTGGATGAATGGCAGCAAATTTCATGTATTGATGGTGGGAGGGTAAAATGGTATCATTTGTGAAAAACTGCTTAACAGTTTCAACTAAAACTGAACATGAACATTAAGGCTTAACAATTCCACTTCTACATATAAAAGCATAAGAGAAATTAGTGCTTTTATCTGCAAAAAAGCACGAACATATTTATATATTTATTCAAATTCTACCCAGAACTGGAAACAACTCAAATGCCCATCAACAGAATAGAAACTGAATATATAAAATAGAATTTTATACAGAAATAAAAAATAAAGTGTGCAACATGAATAAATTTCAGATTATATTGAAAGAAGCCAAATACAAAAGTATGCATTGTATAAGTACACTTATCTGAAATTAATGAGCAGTGACAATTGGAAAAACCTTACCTGAGGCCTAGAAATATCATAACTATATTATGATACAGATGGTAGTTACTAGAGTGCACACATATGTTAAAAAAACTATCAGGCTCTTTAGTTAAGACTGCATGTTATGCACAGAATATATGTTATCTTTCTAAATGATATAAGATTTTTCAGTAAACTCTTTGAAAGTTTGAAACACAGTATCAAGTCTTTAAGCTTCAAATTTCCTTGAAGTCTCCTTCAATTCATGATAACATGGTGCTCAGATTCAAAACATACCTGTTTATTCTAAAGACAGGTTATGTTCAAAATTAATATTTAAAATACTTGACTCCTTTGTCTTAAGAAAAACTAATAGCCCTGTTTATTCTGTGGCTTCTGGATCCACTAGCACACTGTTCTATCCTGACTGAGAAGTAAAGCATTAGCATTTAACAACTAACACCTTCATCATTTTTAGATTTCCAGAAATTTGTTGAGGTAATGCATGAAAAAAAAATGTACTTAGGATATGGGCACCTGAAATTGTAAGGAACACCAGTAAAGCCTGAGGCACATTTAAGAACTCCAGTTTCACCAAAAACTGATGGTGTTGCACCATTAACAACTGTTTTCTCTTTGCAGTATTTTGTTAATCTTTGGTAATTTAACGTTTTATCACAGGATTAATATAACAAATAGAATATATTTTAAAATTATATTAAATCCTGTGTTAATTGAAACTGCAACAGAGAGCATTACAATGAGATTTGAACTTCATTGCTTTTTATTAAACTGAGGTCAATGTTAATTGGAATTCCATGAATGCATCAAAAATGACAGCGTGTCAAGAGCAAAAAAGTTGTAACACAGAATAAGTACTCTAGGCACAAATCAGTGGGAACTAAAAGAAAAAATGAAAACAATTCAGTATTTTAAGATTGAAAAACCGTGAACAATATATAGGGAAAGAAAAAAGTTTATGATTATACTAAGTAAAATTGCTTCTTAATTCAGAGAAAGTTGAAATAAAATTTTTCATATTAGTGTTCAACATGAATTTTTTAAAAAGCAGTAAGGAACAGGTTCAGGTTGTAAATGCCTAAGAGACAAGGGATAAAACAAGTTTTAATCATCACTCCTCATTACCTTCACTCCCGAGAATCGCTGTATAGTCTGTCAGAGCTGTTACGATGGAAAAACCAAAATAAAAGGCAAGGGAAAAGATACAGATTTGAACTTTCTCCTCTACCACCACAAACACAGCCTAAATTTCCCAATTTTGTTTCAACCTTCCTCTGGCTAGGATTTCCAGCAGTCGCTCGCCCTTCCTGAATGCGAAGGGCCTAGGGACGGAAAAGGAGGGTGGGAATTCAAGGCTGACACTCACCTGCCTTCTTTACCAATACAAAAAGACAGCTGAGGAAAGGGAGAGCTGACCTTTCTTTCCTAAACTGGGGCCACTACACCCCGGCTGCACCCCGCACTAAATATTACTACAGGGAAGCCTATCTCGTCCTCTCCGCTGGAGCGCCTCACCTCCAAGTGTCGCAAGAGCTGGGTAGTGTTCGCCTCCGACTTAACGGCTTTATACTGACTGATGGTCAGGAGCAAAGACTTCAGGCAGGCGGTGGAGTCCATCGGAAACCGCAACAGGATAGCCAAGCGACCACCACCACCCGGCCAGGACAGTCTCCGGGTTTCGCCGCGCTTTTTTTGATTTTTCGGCCCCACCCCTTCGCTGCCAGAAGCTTCCGGTTCCGGTCTAGCTCCGGAAGTCCCTACAACTGCTCTTAATGACAGCAGGTTGTGGGAGAGAAGAGGATTCAGGGAAGGGAGGTGCCGGCAGCTAGGTGGAAGAGCTCCAAGATTCCCTGAAGTGGATGAGGAGCTGTCCTTTTAGACCCCTTATCTGAAAAGCCGCGAGCTTTCAGCTTCGAAATTCCGTGAAGATGAGAAATCCAGCGAGAAAAGCGATTGCTGCTCAGTGTGTGAAGGAGCGGTTAGGCGCAAAGGGTCGTTTTTCATCCGTGCACTGTATTTTCGTTTGATTCTTCAGCCTTCACGCTGGATGGCCAGTTTTTATTTGTGCATCATCCTCTACCTGAGAAATGGTTGCTTTCCCCTAGTCTAAAAACGGTGAGGATCTCTTGAGGAGAAACTTGGGCTCTAGATTTTGAGGCGGCCTGGGAGGTGTCTCTTTTTAAAATCTGTCATATGTCCACCCCTTCTGTCCGGGAATGTTTGTTTCTCACAGTAAACCTATAGCCATGGGATTTTGTGTCAAGTTTGTTCTACCTTTACGATCGTCGTTGTCAAACTTATTTGAGAACGCTACCCGCGAGTGACTCCTGGGCCATTACTCTTCTGGGGGTGTTCTCATTAGCGTCAGTCTTTGTAAGTGAAGATGTCTTGTTTTTTTCTGGCATGATGGTGTTACAAATCTCGGTGTCTGTGGAAATGACACTGTCGTTTACGGCTTTTGATCAGAGATATTATGCATGTGTGTGTTATGAAATGAGTCGATTGGCTGTTTCTGCAGATTTTTGTTTAATGTATACTACTGTTGAATAAAGCTTTAAAAACCAGGTTGAAGAAAACTGGAAGAATGGGGTACATATTATTTTAATTAAATCATCTGTCAGAAACCATGTTTTGTCAATTCAAAGAGTATTTTTTGCATCACTGCATTTTAAAGACAGTATTTTTATATTAAAAATAAAATTAAATCTGAAAGGTTAAATAATTATCCAATTGAGAAATACATGGGTAATTACTGTATGCATTTATTCATAATGCAAGTAATTATTGAGGTGCAACACCGGCTGGACGTTGCAAGTCAGGGGACAAAGGATGAAGGATCCCCTGCTGCGAAGAAGCTGTCTAATAAGGGAAACATCCTAAATAGTACCTATGTAATTTACATAAATCAGGCACAATTCGGTTATGGTAAAGAGTGCAGTCAGGCTGTCTGCTTACAAATCCTAGCTCTACCTTTTATTGTATGGCCGTAGTGCTTCAGTCTGTTCACAAGGTAAAATCTTGCTAATAGTTACAGATATTTCATAAGATTGTTCATTCAATACATAATTAAGCCTAAAATGTCCTGGGTACTGGTCTAGGCACTAGATTCAGTGAATAAAGTAAAAATCTTACAGTAAATAAAACAAAATTCTACTATTACATTCTGGTATGGGAAATGAAAACAATAAATAACAAAATAAGGAAAGTGAAGTGGAAAAAAATAGAACAACTATTTCTCTATTGTAAAGGTGACTGAGAAGAAGGGAAACAGGAGATCAGAATACCAAAAACAACATTTGAGGAAATACTTCAAGGAGCCATACTCTCTAGGGGAAAAGATTGGTAGAATAGCAAGGACACAGGACGTGGGAGCCTGACACCCTGTGTCAGGAATAGCAGGAAAACCACTCTACCTAGCATACATAGATCAGTAGAGATGAGGTCATGTAAGGTCCTGCAGACTGTTGCCTAGCATAAATACGTTCTCAGCAAGTGTTAATTACATCATGTGTCCTTGGCAAATGTAGTGATAACAGTTTGGTAGTGTTAGACTTTTCACTTAATTAAGTGCATCATCATCACCCCCATCCCCATTTGGAACCCAAGGAAAGGGTCAAAGCTACCTACTGTTCCATCTTTCTTTGAAATCTTGCATTTGAATTTAAGCAGTCACACAAATTTTGCATCACTTCCATAAAGTATTCATTTTTTAAAAATCTTTATCTGAGGGAGAATATGCTATTGATCTTAGAGAAGAAGGGAGTGAGAGAAACATCGGTTGCCTCTGTGGGCACCCCAACCAGGAATGAAATTCACAGCCCAACTGGGAAGAATTCTCAATCTTTTTGGTGCACTGGACAATGCTCCAACCAATTTAGCCACCTAGGAAGGGCCATAAAATATTCACTTTAACATAAAATAACCCAAAATTGATGTGGTAAATGTAGTAGGGTGTACCATGATGATAGCTGCGAGAAGCCCTAACATCTTTAGTCTGTGATAATTGCATATCCTACCTAGTATGGGAACCATATTTTAAGCCTCCCAAAGGGGGGAAAGGAGGAGATGAAGCTGGATGCACATGACTGAAGATCTTGTTACTTGGACTCCATCCAGAATTCAGTGGTGACCTCTGGTGTTAAGGTGGGGCCTGATCTAGTTAGGTTTGTATTTTAGATTATGCGGCAGCTGGATGGGCTATGATTTGGAGGAGTGTAAGCCTACAAGTAGGGAGAGTATTTAATTCTCTGGAGTCTTTCCAAAGGATAATAACCAGGATATATGAAGTAGATATGGCAAAGGGATAACAAATTTGAGAAATATTTATGGGGTGAAATATGAAAGACGTAATGACTAAGTTCAGGTGTGTAGAGCAAAGCAAGGGATGAAACTAGAAGGGATTCCAAGTTTTGAGTTTGTGTGATTAAGATACAGATACTGCTGAAGTTAATAGAAAGTATCCAGCCCTAGTTGGTGTGGCTCAGTGGATTGAGCTCCAACCTGCGAACAAGAGATCTCCCGTTCCATTCCCAGTCAGGGCACATGCCTGGGTTGTGGGCCAGGTCCCCAGTAGTGGGTGTGTGAGAGACAACCACACATTACTGTTTCTCTCCCTCTTTCTCCCTTCCCCTCTGTCTAAAAATAAATAAATAAAATCTTTTTAAAAAATTCTCTAATACCACTAAAAGAAAGTACTCAGGTCATATTTTATGCTTAGTGAAATTTTATATAATTTATTATATAATCTTATACTATTCTTATTGTTTATTCCTGAGTATTATATAATTTTGGGACTCTCTTTTTCTCCTATAAAATTTTAATTTATCCTTGTTACTATAACAAAAGATATCAAGTTTTAGTACATCTTTTATTCAGCCTACTAACTAAAATCCCATTAGTTTTAATTCAGCTTTGATTCCTCTCTTAGAATTTCTAGCCATATGTAATCTGCAAATAATTAATCTTTTTCAATATTTGTTGTTTTTATTGCATTAGTGTAATCTCAAAAATATGGAATAATTATGGTGATACTGAACACTTTTGTCTTATTATTTAATTGAATGGAAATTACCAGTATTTTAAAACAATATAATTTGTGCTATTGGTGTGATAATCCTTGAAATGTTCAGGAGATAGCTCTTTATATACCCGTTTTATTTAAAGATTTGCCAAAATGTCTGCTAAAAATCATTTAATGTACATTTAATATCTTATTTTCCTCTTTAAAATGACAATGCAGTGGGTTATGTTGCTTTTGTTCTTGGGATAATAACAGCTTACTGAGCATTTGCCATGTGCCAAGCAGTGTTCTAAGAACTTTATACTTATGATTTAAACTTCATAACAACTCCATGCTTTAGGTACTTATGGTCTCCATTTTACAGATGAAAAAACTAAGAGAGAGGTGCAATAATTTGCCACTACACAGGTAGTAATAACAAACCTTCTATTTGCTATGCTTTAAGTATTTTATTCAGGATTTTATTTCTATGTTCATGAGACTTAAATATACTTTTTTTTAATCCTTGCTTGGAATTTGGGTTATATATTACTTTTGAAAAATAAATTGGAAGTTTTTTATCTTTTTTTTCTGTGCTGTAATGAGAATCACATAGGAATCATCTGCTTTCTATGGGTTCTACACAACTGGCTTATAAAATTAAGTATTATAGCTTATTTAGTGGTAGATCTTTAGAAAATGTGAGTATTTGTAATAGGATTATTGAATTCATAATATTTTTCTGTCTATTCTTGAGTTGATTTTGGAAATAATTAGAATTTTTTTAGAATACCAATTATTTATCTAGATTTAAAAATTATTGCTATAAAGCTACAATTATTTTCATTACCTCTTCTTTGTAGTTTTAAATTTCCTTTTTGATTCTAGTGTTACTTATCTTTTTTCTCTGTTGGGCTTTCCTGCCACTAGTCTATTTTATTCAGCTTTTCAATAACCAACTTTAGTTTTATTGCTTTTTTCAAAATTACTAATTTTAATTTTTACAAATTCTATCCATGTATGCATTTTCCTTTATTTGTTCTTTTTATAGTTTTCTAAAGGTTGAAGCCTTAGTATATTTCCACGCTACATTTTTTTTATGAAGTACATTTATTTATGTCAAAAATTTTTAAAAGACACTAGCTAAAGTGAGCATCTGCACTTATCAGTCAGGCAAATATTTTTTAAGTGCTAATATACATTCATTCATCAAATATTTACCAAGTCCTAGTTCTTTTTCAAAGAGCTTAGAGTTTGTTGGGGAAAGAGACAAACCAGAGTAAGTACTATTAAAAGAAATAGAGTATGCTATAGGAACACATGATATTTTTTAGGGCAAAATAGTCAGTGTCCAACTCCTTCATTTTTCAAGGATTGGCACAAAATCCCTATTCTCTGTAAATTTTATTGCTATCCTTTTTTATATTTGGCATAGGTATTTTTCCTAGTTTATAGTTTGCAAAAGACATTTAAGTGAGTTAAACAGAAGATGCTTGGGATCTTACAACCTAAGTTTAGGGTTGTCTAGCTCCTTTATTTATTTTGGAAAAACTTAAAATAAACACATATTCAATACTGAATAGGAAAATGGAAAATTTAATGACTCATGGCCAGGGTTTAAGTCATATTAGATGAGTCAGACTGAATGGCAATATGAATTATATTTTTGAGAGAAGTGCAGAGTTTATAGAATACTGAATGTTGTAACATGGAATTAAGCTAGAGCTATGAACACAGGGCTGATTGTTCATTCATTCACTATATATTGACTGTTGAGTGGTAGGTACAGTTCTATGTTTTAGGGGTACAGTAGTGATATATCCACAAAATTTCTGCCCAAGTAGAGCTTTTACTTTAACTGGGGATATAGACTATATATGAGACATATAAGTAAAATAAATAAATATTAGTAGTAAGTGCTATGGAGGAAAAGAAAGGGAAGAGGAATAGAAAGTATCAGAATCAGGGTAAGGTGTTGCAATATTAGATAGTGTGGAGTATTAATCAGTCTTTGCTGTGTAACAGATCACCTCAAAACTCAGTGGTTAAAACCGTGAGCATTAATTTCTTGCTCATAGGTTGTGGGTTAACTGCAGTTAGTGTGAGCTTGACCTGACTTGGCTGGGTGGCTTTGCTTCAGCTGTTTTGTGGGGAGGGAAAGATCTGTAGTACTCAGTTTCAGTTGTGTTGAGATGTCTAGTGTATATGCAGGGGTTGTTGAATGGGCTGTTGAATATTGTTGGAGTCCGCCCTGCCTGGTCTCAGGTAGCTGGAACCCTCTGCAACTTAGGCTGAGTGAGAGACCTCCGAATCAGGAGACACTAGGGAGACAAAATTACTTCCCTGGCATGAACACTGCCTGTTCTGTGCCTGGCCTCCAATACTTGATCAGTTAGCCAATGATGGGTAAGATTTCCCAAGGAGGGAATCACCTAAGACAGGCATGATCACATGGAGGCCTCAGGGAAGGACTTCGGGGGCTGTGGAAATGAAGGGGTGATTGACATCGACCCCTGCCCCCTTGGCTTTGTCAAAGCCTGAGTCCTTGTTCTTAGTTGTGAGAAATTCAAGTCTCCTGGCTGCCTTTATCTCTTCTGCCTGACTCAGGCCTGCGGAAATAGCAGGGGTGGTGTAGCCCAGACCAGACTTGGGGGACCCCTGGGGTAATCAGGCCTGGGACATAGAATATGCAAGATCCTGTGAGATCTGCTTGCTGGAGGATGCTATGGAATTAGAATATGAAGGCACGGGCAGGAAACAAAACTAGCCTTTTAGGTCCTGTAATCTTTTTAAGTGATAAAATCCCAAACTCTGCCCAGAATCCCAGCAGGAGTCAGACCCTCTGAAAACTACCTATTCCTTTTGATCTTCCCTGTCAGACTGTAATCCACAAACTGTGTCTGTATTCTTAATAAAAGCCTACTCAGGCGGAGACTTGGGGCACTCTCCACTAGAGAGAGTGGTTGTTTTTTGTCCCTATTTCCCTACAGGACTCGGTTGTCCCTGTGTATGTTTTTCTCGTGTTTTGACGAGCATCCACAGCAGGGATGGATACTGCTGGCCAGTATCCTCCACAGAATATATTATTTGTAGTTAAGGGAGAGGTAAGGGCTGGAAATAAAAGGTCTTGAGACTAAATGATATAGAGTGAGTATGATAGAAAAGATTGAACCAAAGTACTTAAGTGTTTAGAGGTTGGAGAGATGAAGAGGAACCAACAAAGAACACTTGAGAAGTAGCTGCCAGAGGACAGAGGCTCTATCCTGACCACATGTTTGCCTGCAGGGATCACTCTTGCAGCATGTAGGCTGCTCTTGACTTCTAAAGGAGGAATTGAGGTTAACAAAGAAGGCAATCTTAATCTACACACAAATTCACTCTTTACTTCTGCTTTCGAAGGTCTTGAGGTGTGCAGAAGGATGGGAGACTTTATTCTTTAAATCAATATTGAGTATTTAAAGGTGCCATGTGTTCTAAGCACTAGGGATATAACAGAGGAATTAAAAACTTTTTTCTTGACTTTTTAGTGCTTGCATTCTATTGGGGCATGAGACCAAATCTAAAGGTAAGAGATTATTCAGTCAACATAACCATTAGGTAGAACAAAATTTGCATTGGCCCAGGTTCCAAAGATTTAAGGGAACAAAATTCAGTGGTAGAACTGGCAGAGGTCTAGCTGTGGCGTCATTTGGATACCATGTCCCAACTATGACTAAAACAATTCAAATACTAATATTAAATTGATTTTACCATTATGCAGGTCCAGAAAACAAAGTCTGTACAATTAATGTCACCTCTTAGTTTTCAGAAATGTTATCTTCATCGCAAAGCCAGAAAAGTTTTTAAACCAAAAGTATTCTCCCTTTATAATTATTTTTTTCTTTTTCCTTTCCCAACTGTCAGGTATTAAAATTCAGCTAATCTCTAAAAGATTTGCCAAACCATAAGATAAACATTTTCACCCTTTCAACCAATTTCCTTTCAACCAATGTCCTCTGTTTCCTGATTGATTACCATCTCTACATGTGTCATGCCTCAGCATCCCATCTTGTTTTTGTTATTGTCCAAAAACTGTAATGACAACATAATATTTTTAAGTTGCTAAAAATGTTTCACTTTTGGAGAATTTGCTTAGAGGTAACATAGGCTCCTTCCAACAGTTCCTAGCTAAAAATGTATAGGACAACTTCCTGTAACCAAGATTTATGTAGCCAAAAATGTCAGTAGTGCCGAGAAAGAGAAACCTTGATTTTAGTGGGTATAAGAAAAGTTCTCCAAAACTAAATTCCTTCCCTGAAAAAATATCAAGTATATCATTTTGTTTTCAAGCTAATAGCATTGAGAAAAGTAAATTTCCTTTGTTTTTTTTTACACATTGATATTAACTTTTCTACTTGGCATTGTGTTATCTATAAGTGCCAGAGCTGTCAAGTGTAGCAAATTCATGGGATATCCTCCCATGCATTGAAATGTAAACTTGTTGGCCGATCAGACCCTCTGCACTGGTCAGGTGGATTTAAAAACAATGTGCTTATATACAATTTAGGGACGTGTTAGGAGTCTTCAAGGTAAATGTTTAAATGAATGATAAAAAAGTTATAAACAAGAGCTGTGCCTACTTTGATATCGCTAAATGCAGCTTTATAAATGGGGGGGGAATCTTTACAATAAAAGAAAAGTTTGTTATAATTTAGTACATAAGAGGAAAAGTGGGAACTGGTAACTCAGAGCAGTAAAAATAGGTATTTTACTATTATCATGGTATGGATGGTAATGTCTTATTTTTCAAACAGCCTGCAAATAAAATAATGTTGGTTGGTAGATAAAGATGTGCTATAAGTCGACGCTGAATTTCAGCTTGCCCTCGGGTTGACCAGACAGAATCTGAATAGATTCTAGTAGAAGAGCAGTTCCTCAGTTCCTGGAAGGCAGAGTCAGATTTTAGTTTCCTACTGATAGGAAAAGTCTATTGAAATGAGTATACCAGGGATAGCAGATTCACCCTTCTGCCCATGTTGGAATTTAAAGGTTCAGCTTAAAGGTTATCTTCAGCATCTAGCTATGGTAAGATCCTTTGGATTATTTTAGAAGCACCGGGGTAATGTTTCAGGCTGGCTACTTCCTTTCTGTTGCTAGGCGCTTACACCTTCCTTCCCAACAGAGGCTGTAAAGTGCTGCTCTTGCTGGTGCTGCTGCTGCCGCCGCCACCGCCGCCATAGGGTTTGCCACACAGTCTGCTCAGCTCCAGGGAAATGGTGGGATTGATGGTCTCTCCTGGAAAACCTTTCATCACAGAGATTCATCTCAGGTTGTATTTTTAAGAAAGCTGAAAAAGAAAGCCATTAGCTTTTTTAAACTCTTAATTCAGAATCCAAATATCTTCTGATTGACTAATTTTACACCCTTTTATTTTTTCAAGCTAACTACTGAGTAGCTTAACAGAGGCCTTCCAGCCTCTGTACCCTGTGGCCAGAGGATTTGCCTCCAGTCTTCTTATCCTCCCTTGTTATCTGTATAAACAACTACTGACTGAAGGAAGGCTCATCAGAGAGGGGAGTGTTCATGTTTGAGCTTTTAAATTCTGGAAATGAAGGGATTGTTTAGAGAAGGCTTACATTTGTTTGCTCTGAATATGAAATAATACCTATTATTTTTTTATTAAAATACCCAGGGATGTTATAGAAACCATAAAAGACAAACAGTTTGATTACAATCCTAAAATTCTCAAAGGCATGTGCTTTTCTAGACCTCTGTATTAAAGAAATGAAGCAAATCTGATTTAGTGTGAAAGAAAAAGTTGTATCCAGCCTCTCTCTGCTTGTTATTAGCTTTAGGTTGTATCTTTCATTGGTATTTGAACAGAATGCAAATTTAAATAGGAATATGTCTTTGCTTATCAAGGTATTAAAATAAGAATAAAACTAAAAATAATTTACCCAGGAGAACTAGATTTGCATAGGTTAATACTGACAGCAAGAAGTGTTTTGTTAGTGATGGATGGGCAAGAAACTAAGAGGTGTTTTAAATTAGAAGATTTAGATAGAAGTCAGCATGTGTGTGAATCTTTGCATTTGTATTTTGACTGAGAAGTATCAGCTAGCATGGAATTACTTTTGTCTCAAGACTTTCTGTGTAACTTAGAGCTGGTATGAGTCAAGTACAGAATATAGATAGTAGTATATAATTAGGGATACTTGTTTTGCAGATGATCCTTTCAGGGCTTTTTTTAAGATTTTAGACCAGGATGCTCAGCCCTAAAGGCTTTGAAGGTTTACTTGCTTTTTCTTCTCTAGGTGTTGTCTTTTTTTGGCTGCTGCTGGGAGATTGGACATCTTGTAAAAACATTGTTTCTTTGAGTAAATATAATCTGAATTCTTAATAAGTAGTTTACAGATGATCTTGTGGAATATGTCTTCTTGATTTGGGAATTTCCTATGCTGAATTGCCTTTTAGTGATGGGCCTCCAAAAACTCTACTAATCTAATTTAAGGGCATATATTAAATATACTTTTAGAGAAACTAGCTATTCAGTTACTGAGATAAGTAAGCAGTCCAGAGGCAACAAATGAGAAACTTTACCTGGTGTTGTGCTTGGTAGCAAGCCCAAGGCACATGAGGTCTGCTTTATTTGTTATCGCTGCCATATTCTTTTCTTTTTCCTCATCATTTCTTACCTTGCCCCAACACACTGAAAAGTAGTTTACATAATGTTTGCTCCAACAGTTCTTGGGCTTATGTACAGTGGGATCAGAATGGCAAGTCAGGCTAGCAGAATGCAGTAGAGTCTGGAGGCTTGAACTCTGAGTTGAAGAGATCATATGGGACTAAATTGGGAAGGGTTGGTCTTGGGATAGTTAAGAAGAGAGAGAAATAAATAAATAGATATACTAATGATAATATTCTATACTATCTAATATTCTAAACTAAGGGGATAATATTCCCCTTTTGTTTTCACTTGTGTTGCCTCAGTATTTTTTTCAGGAAACATCCACAATGTCTATTGATATTTGAACCAGAAGTATGCATGAGTTCTTGACATGCCACCTTTCTTATTTGATGGAGATTGCAATTATACAACTTCGGGAAAAAGTTGAAAACTTTTTTCCCAAAACAAATAGCACTATTGAGATTGTGTTAAATAAGAACCTTTTTACCTATGGGAAATGACAGTACAAACCGTTTTGAAAGCCATTTAGCAATGTATATGAGGCTTAAACTATTAGTGTCTTTTGACGTAGGAATTCTACATCTGAGATTTTATTATAAGGAAATAATCATAAATACAGAGAAGGCCTCTTGAGAAGTAGAGTTTATCAAAATACTATTTATAATAAAACAATGAGAAACAATCTAAATGTCTTACTATTAAGAAATGGTCAAAAAAACCCCAGTCAACCAATTATTGTGTTGCCATTGAGAGTGATTGCTAGAAATATAAAATAACAAGAAAGATGCTTTTGATATAGTGTTCATTGGTGATGTAGTGTTCAGCATTGTCTATCAATATGATTATAAATTGGTAAAATATACCTATGTTTGGAAAAATTAAGTATATTAAAATGTAAATAGTGCTTTATTTTTGAATGATGAAACTGAGTTTTATTTTCTTTTATAGCAGTTTCAAAATTTTCTTTAATGATCATACACTACTTATACATTAGGGAAAAAGAATGTAATTCTCCTACCTTTCCATTAAAAATACTACTTTCCTTACAGATTTAAACAGCAATAGTAAAAGTCAGTGTGCAAGCATTGAACTTTTGCAAAAGAACATTGCGCATCATGGATTCTTTACTAGAAGAATTTTTTGTAAGGTAAGGGATGGACTGACATAAGCCAACTGCATTTGTTGTATTCCAAAGACATATCAATTATCTCTTCCATATAATTTTGGGAAGCTAGTTTGAATGAGATACCCTTATACTTCAGTTCTGATTAGTGGAGGATGTAGGCTGGGTGAAATCCAATTTTAGAAAAAAAATTTTTTTAAAGATTTTATTTATTTATTTTTAGAGAGGGAAGGGAGGGCGATAGAGATAGAGATAGAGATAGATATAGAGAAAGAGAAAGAGAGAGAGAGAGAGAAACATCAATGTGCGGTTGCTGGGGGTCATGGCCTGCAATACAGGCACGTGCCCTGACTGGGAGTCGAACCTACGACACTTTGGTTCGCAGCCTGCACTCAATCTACTGAGCTACGCCAGCCAGGGCGAATTTTAGAAAAAATTTTTAAGGACCACACCCTAGCTGAAGAGCTAAGAATTGAAAAATGTACCACAGCCTGTCATATTCGGGGCATCTCAACAGAGTAATATTTTATTTACCATTTAACAAGCACTTACAGAGATTTACTTTTTCCCAAGCATTTTTTAAAAGTACTTTTACCAATGTTAACAAATATAAACCTCATAACAACTCTATGAGGTAGATACTATTATTAGCCTCATTTTATAGAAGGGAACCTAAGCATAACACAGAAGACTCTACTGAAGGATTCACCTGGGTCCAGGCCAAAAAGTGCATCTGTCTCCTCCAATCAGGGCAAGTTCAGCCTGCCATACCTCTCCTGTATAATACTAAACAGTAGCTTAGTATTAGAGATCTCCCTCCCATCTATAGCTATCTCATATAGTAAGCAATATGACCTTTATTTTACAAGCATTTACTGACCTCCTTGGTATTTAGGGAATAATGACCAAATAAAATTAGTGCGGTTAGAATTATAATATAGCAGGAATATATTTAAAAAGTTATTTTACATTTAGGCAAAATGCATATACAAGTGTTATATTAGAGATGTTGAACCTATATATAGAAAGGAACAGGTTGGGTGGGTGGGCTGGAATGGGAGTAGGGGGGAGAAAACTGTACTTGAACAATGATTAAAATTAAAAAAAAAGAAAGGAACAATAATTTTTGAACTGGGGTGGAGTGGGTTTTCACAAGGTGATTTTTCAATGGCACTTTAATGGATAAGAAGTATTTTGATGGGTGTAAAAGCAAAGCAAATAGGAGGTCATTTGGCTAAAGAAATGGTAAGAAAAAGTACTTAAGACAAATTCTTGGGGAGCATTTTGACTGCCCTGCTAAGGGTTTAGCTTTATTTTGTGCAGAGCCATTGGCATTTTAAGAGCAGAAATGAAATCTTACACTATATTTTGGAAAACCTACCTCTGTTGATAGTGGAAAGAAATGGGATGACAAAATACACTTGTAATTGCTGAAGAAGAAGCTGATAGAAGCTTGTAATAGTAAGAATAGGAAATGCTAGTAAGAAAGGAGGGATTTATAAATTAGAACTAACAGAATTCTGTGACTACTTAAATATGAGAAAAGGGCAAAAGAGAAGTAAAGATGGCGCAAAGGTTTCTAATAACCAGAAGGAAATTGTACCATTAACTAAGATGGTATGTGTGAGACACAGAGAGGATGGATTATGAGTTCAGTTTTGGACATGAGGAGATTGAGTTCCTGCTAAGATATTCTTTCTTTAAAAATATATTTTATTGATTATGCTATTACAGTTGTCCCATTTTTCCTCCCCTTTATTCCTCTCCACCCTGTATCCCCCTCCTACTATCTTTCCCCCACCTCAGTTCATGTCCATGGGTCACACATACAAATTCTTTGGCTTCTCCATTTCCCATACTATTTTTAACCTCCCCCTGTCTATTTTCTACCTACCATTTATGCTTCTTATTCCCTGTACTTTTTCCCCCATTCTCTCCTCTCCCCTTCTCTTCTGATAACCCTCCATGTGATCTCCATTCTTGTTCTAATTGTTTGCTTAGTTCCCTTTTTTTTTAAGGTTTGGTCATTGATAGTTGTGAGTTTGTTGTCATTTTACAGTTCATATGTTTTATCTTCTTTTTCTTAGATAAATCCCTTTAACATTTCATGTAATAAGGGCTTGGTGATGATGAACTCCTTTAACTTGACCTTATCTGGGAAACACTTTGTCTGCCTTTCCATTCTAAATGACAGATTGAGTCTGTCAAATGACTCTTTGCTGGATAGAGTAATCTTGGATGTAGGTCCTTGCCTTTCATGACTTGGAATACTTCTTCTAGCCCCTTCTTGCCTATGAGGTTTCTTTTGAGAAATCAGCTGATAGTCTTATGGGCAGTCCTTTGTAAGTAACTGACTCCTTTTCTCTTGCTTCTTTTAAGATTCTCTCCTGCCCTGGCTGGCGTAGCTCAGTGGATTGAGCGCGGGCTGCGAACCAAAGCATCGCAGGTTCGATTCCCAGCCAGGGCACGTGCCTGGGTTGCAGGCCACGGCCCCCAGCAACCACACATTGATGTTTCTCTCTCTCTCTCTTTCTCCCTCCCTTCCCTCTCTAAAAATAAATAAATAAAATCTTAAAAAAAAAAAAAAGATTGTCTCCTTATCTTTAACCTTGGGTAATGTAATTATGATGTGCCTTGGTGTGTGCTTCCTCGGGTCCAACTTGTTTGGGACTGTCTGAGCTTCCTGGACTTCCTGGAAGTCTGTTTTGTTTGCCAGATTGGGGAAGTTCTCCTTCATTATATTTTAAAATAAGTTTTCAATTTCTTGCTTTTCCTCTTCTCCTTCTGACACCCCTATGATTCAGATGTTGGAATGTTTAAAGTTGTTCCTGAGGTTACTGAGCCTTTCCTCATTTTTTTTGAATTCTTATTTCTCCATTCTGTTTTGGTTGAATGTTTATTTCTTCCTTCTGCTCCAAAGCATTGATTTGATTCCCAGTTTTCTTCCCTTCACTCTTAGTTCCCTGTACATTTTCCTTTATTTCACTTTTCATAGCTTCACTTTTTCCTCTGTTTTGCTAACGTGGTCAACCATTTCTTTGAGAATCCTGATCATCAGTGTGCAGGGCCTTAGGTATTTGCAGTGGAGGTGGGGCAACAGCCTTTTAACAGTATTTGACACAGTATTTACATTTCTGAAGCTTTCAGACAAAATTTCACTTGAGTTTTTACTATGAAATTTAATTGTGCTTTTTGTAAGGAGATGCACTGGATATGCCTTTCTTTTTTTATTTAAAATAGGGATTCTCCAGTGGAGGAGCAGACTGAGGGGAAGATTGAGAATAAGGTAGAAAAATCAGTGGATCAACTGGTAAGAGAAGATTTAATTTTCACTGTTAGTTAATTAGTGACTGATTATATAATACTAAATATAACTAGGTTAATTATTTTAAATTTGGGGGGTAAGTTCACATTTGTACCTTAATAAGTAAAACTATGGTCAATTAATTAAAGCTTTTAATTGACACCTATGTCTCAAAGTTATCATTGTATGCACCAATCCTCACTGTAAGGTAAAATTAATAGACAGTTGAATTGACTTGCCCAGAAACATCCCAATAGTCAGTTTTAAGACATCTCTTATTTATCTTTTAAAAGCAAAATTCAAGCAAAGTGAAAACGATATACATACCAAGAAAAAAAATACACATACACAGAATTTTATTTAGTGAGAAATTCACTGAGTTGTTGCTGAAGTTAATTATTTTCCTTGTTTTTGTCATTTTTACTGTTAGAATGTTCAATACTCAATGACTGAAAAGAAATTATACATTAAGGCTTTTATTTCCAGTGATAATATACTTTATGGTTGATTAAATAGGAATATCACATGTGTATATTTAATGAAGTCTAGATGAAAAGGTATTGTTAGGTTTTGCTCAAGCAATTTTTACCTTCCACATAGTTTTATATAATGATTGTTATCTACTTAATAATGTTTGTAAAGTTTATTCAGTAACTTATGAAGAGAAAATATATAAACATAAAATGACCAGAGTATTTACTTGCATTAAGTTATCACTATAAAAATTTTTGCAGAGTAAACACAATATATGCAAATGTACATAGGGATGCACAGTTGAACCAGGGCGGCTAGATTCCGAAAAGGCATTTCAAGATACAGACTTGGAATACAGGAAGCAAGAGAGGTAGGAACTTTGACCTGAAGTTGGTTTAGCTGCTAAATCAATTTTGCAAAAATGAATTGAGCATCAAATATGTTGACAACTGCTTGATTGGAAGATGGCGGCAAGGTAGGTGGGAGCTGAACCAACTTGCTGGTACACCTAGCCGATCTGAGGAACAGAGTGAACAGCCACTGGAATCCCAGATTATATGAAGTTTGGAAGCCAAAATTGTAGAGGACATTGAAAAACAGATGGTAAGGAGATTCCATTGGGATGGTAAGGTGCCTGGGACCAGGCGCGGGGACCAAGGCTCCTGCAGTGCCAGGCCTGGCACCAGGGTCAGTGACTGCTGCGGGAGCTTTAGAGGAGAGCCCAATTATCGTTTGTAACTTTGCAGCTCCCTCCCCTACCAGAGCAAGGAAGGGAACCTTGCACCAGGAGACACCTGGATACTTGACGTTGCTGGCGGAAATAAAAATAAAGTAGAAGACGCACAGAGACAGTGTTCCCCCACTGGGACTGTGGTCTCAGGCTAGGATGCTACCAGAGAAATTACGGAGCTGGATGACACCTGGAGAAGGGAAAAAATTTGGACTGTGAGGAATCCTAACCCAGATGGTCTCCACACTGGTCAGAGATTTGGGCTGTGTGAAAAAGCCAGGTGCTTGTTAAGAATGGCAGGCTTAAACAAGAGGAATTTACTAAAAAAAAAAAAAGTCAGCTGCTATATAAGGAACCCTTGTGCAGCGGCTGGACCAGCAAAGAGGGAGGAGGAGAGGCGCAATTTGCACCAAACCAGGGCACCTCATGGACTGACCAAAGTGGAGCAGCAGAGGCTCAGAGAGATAGTAGTCGCCAGAGATACTTAATCGAATAGGGTAACTAAACCACCTAGAAGGGACTTTGAGAGTGTGCAGCACCCAGGCCAGCAAAGAGAGAGGAGGTGGGGTGCAAGTTGCTCCTAATCAAGCACCTCAAGGTTGTTCAGGCAGCACAACTGATGGATTAAAATCGCCAGCCTGTTGCACATGGACAGTGTGGGCCCAGCAGTGCACAGAGGACCTGGGCTGGAGGCTGGGCACCTGAGAATATTGTAGCCTAGACCTAGCCCCATCCTAGCAAAACCACAGGTTGGGAGAAAAGTAAAGCCCAGCTCCCCTCTGCCTGCAGCAGCCAGGAAGACCAGCAGAAGTTGCATAGCAGGGTTAAATTCAGCAGGAATCTTTTTTTTTCTTTTCCCAAGTGTGAGACAATAAGGCCTAGAGCTGTGAAAGAACCAAAGATAGATCCAGAGAGGGATCATAGGGCTAACACCAAAAACTGAGAAATTCAGACAAATTTCACCTTGCTATCCTATAGAACTTACATGTTATTGTTTATTTTTATTGTTATTATTTTTCAATATTTTTATTTCTTTTATTTGATTATATTTTTTTATTTCTCCTATGTCTGTTTAGTTTTCTTTGTTTTATGTTTATTTAATTGCATTGTGTGACTGGTTTTCCTTGTTCATTCTTTCAGATTGCGTTTTACTTTTTCTTCTTTCAATTCACTGGTATTCCAGTAATACACTACTCTTGGTCTTTTACTTTGTTCCTTTCATTCAGACCATATATTTCTTGTCATATTATTGTTCTTCCAATATTATTGTAAATAATTGTTGTTCTATATTATTGCAAATACTGTACAGCACCCCTTTCTGATCTTGGTTCATTTCATTGTCTTCCCGAGCTTTAATACTGTTGTGGTTGACTCTGTTTTCTCCCCCACCACACCTAGTTTGTATCCTTTGCTCCCACTATATCTCACTATCTAACCTCGCATATGTGCTCTGTTTTCTGGATTCAGCTCACATACTTTCTCTCCTCTAATCAGAGTCTTATCTTTTTTTTCACCTTTATCAAAGTGGCTAATTGGGTGAAATATCATGGTTATTGCTGTGCTTTTCAAAAGGATCTCCAATCTGTTTTATACTTGTTGGTACTTTAAATCCCATAGAATATTCTCCCACTGTCTTAATCCATTTTGCCTTCACCCTGCCACTAATCACATACAAGATAAAGTGGGAGTTAGTAAACCTGCTGGAGGAGAGAACCCACCAACAAAGGAACCACCAACAGGTAAAACCCAAGTACAACGAGAGAACTCACACAAGCAGAAGAAAGAGCAACCTTAGACTATCCAGACAAGGAGATCAAAGAGACCACACCACTGAATCCCACAGAACTACTACCATAGAAGTTCACCCTATAAAGACAGCTAACAAAGCAGAGCATTAGGAAGTGCAGAAACAAACAAAAAGAGTCACCTAAATGGGGAGACAAAGAAAAAACCTGCAATAAAAAGGAATGGATGACTCCCCACTAAAAGAGCTAAATGTAATGGAGGCAAGCAAACTAGCAGATACAGAATTTAAAAGAATGGTTATAAGGATGCTCAAGGAATTCACAGACAACTACAAGGAGCTGAGTGAGAACTACAACAGTATGAAAAAGGAAATAGAAACTATAAACATGAACCAGGAAGAAATGAAGAATACAATTTCTGAAATAAAAAGCACACTAGAAGGAATTACAAGCAGGCTGGATGAAGCAGAGAACCAAATTAGTGAGCTGGAAGACAAGGTAGAAAGAAACACGTCGGTAGAGCAGCTGCACTGAAAAAAGATGAAAAAAAATATGAAGATAGCTTAAAGAAACTCCAAGACAATATGAAATGTGACAACATTTGAATCATAGGAATATCAGAAAGAGAAGAAGAGTAAGGGATAGAAACCATGTTTGAAAAAACATGGCTTTTGAAACAATTTTTTTGAAAAAATATTCTGTCATATTTAAAAAAAATGACAGAAAACTATCCGAACATGGAGAGGGGAAAAACAATGCAAGTTCAGGAAGTATAGAGGGTCCCAATCAATATGAACCTAAAGAGGTCTACTTACTACAAGACACATCATAATTAAAATGCCACAATCTAAAGACAAAGAGAGAATCTTAAAAGCAGCCAGGGATAAACCAGAAGTAACATAAAAGGGGAGCTCTGATAAGGCTAGCAGCTGATTTCTCAACAGACACACTTCAGGCCAGAAGAGAATGGCAAAAAATATTCCAAGTAATGAAAAGCCAATGTCTGCAATCAAGAGTACTCTACCCAGTGAGGTTCTCAATTAAAATGGAAGGTGAAATAAGGAGTTTCCTAGACAAAAGAAGGCTGAAAGAATAGACTTCCACTAAACCAGCACTGCAAGGTATTTTAAAAGGACTGCTATAAGAAAAGGAAGGAAAAGAGTGAGAGAGAGAGATAGGAACACAGGTACAAAGGGGGGAAAAGAAATAAATACTTGTCAATAATAACCTTAAATGTAAATGGATTAAATACTCCAATCATAAGACATAGAGTAGCTGAGTAAATAAGAAAACATGGCCCGCACATATGCTGCCTACAAGAGACCCACCTCATAAAAAAAGACCTACACAGACTAAAAGTGAAGGGTTGGAAACAAATATTCCAAGCAAATGGTTAAGAAAAAAAAGGTGGAGTAGCAATACTTATGTCAGACAAAATAGACTTCAAAAGTCATAAAAAGAGACACTGAAGAATCCATCAAGAAGATATAAACATTGTAAGCATATATGCATCCAACATAGGAGCATCCAAATATGTAAGGAAAATCTTGGAGGACTTCAAGAAAGTTATAGGCAGCAACACAATTGTAGTAGGAGATTTTAACACCCCACTGTAAAAAATGGGTAGACCTTCCAAACAAAATATCAACAAGGATATTGTGGCATTGAACAATGCCCTAGATCCAATGGACTTAATAGTCATATATATATATATATATATATATATATATATATATATATATATAAACTTTCATCCCCAAAAAGCAAAGTACACATTTTTTTTTTCAAATGCACATGGAACATTTTCAAAGATAGACCACATAATAGGACACAAAACCAACCTCAACAAATTCAAGAAAATTGAAATCATATCAAGCATTTTCTCTGACCACAAGGGACTGAAATTATAAACCAACCTCAAGGGAAAAACTCAAAGACACTCAAATTTATGGAGATTGAATAGTATGCTATTAAACAATGAATGGTTTAATAATGAGATCAGGAAGAAATCAAAAAGTTTCTGGAAACAAATGAAAATGAACACACAACACTCCAAAACTTATGGGACACAGCAAATGCAGCCCTGAGAGGGAAGTTCATAGCATTACAGGCCTACATAAAAAAGGTAGAAACATTTTAAATAAATAACCATGCATCTACAAGAACTGGAGGAACAAAAACAAAACAAAGTCCAGATCAAGTAGAAGGAAAGAAATAACCAAGATCAGAGCAGAATTAAATGACATAGAGACTAAAACAACAATCCAAAGGATCAATAAATCCAGGAGTGGGTCTCTGAAAAGATAAACAAAATTGACAAGCTTTTAAGCAGACTCATTAGGAAAAAGAGAGAGGACACAAATAAACAAAATCAGAAATGAAAGAGGAGAGACTAAAACTAATACCACAGGGATACAAAGGACTGTAAGAAATTACTACGAACAACTATATGTCAAGAAATTTGAAAACTTAAGTTAAATGGACACATTTCTAGAAAAATATAATCTCCCAAAACTGAATGAAGAAGAAGCAGAAAGCCTGAAGAGACCAATAACAGCTGATGAAATTGAAGCACTAATCAAAAACCTCCTGGCACACAAAAACCCTGGACTGGATAGTTTCACAGGAGAACTTTACAAATCTTTTATGGAAGAGCTAACCCCTATCCTTTTCAGACTATTCCAAAAAATCCAAGAAGAGGGAAGATTCCCAAACTGTTTTTACAAAGCCAGCATCATCCTAATTCCAAAACCAGATAAAGACACAAGAAAGAAAGAAAACTACAGGCCAGTATCGCTGATGAACATAGATGCTAAAATCCTTAACAAAATATTGGCAAAGCAAATCCAACAGTACATTAAAAAGATCATACACTATGATCAGTAGGATTCATCCCAGAGATGCAAGGATGTACAACATTCACAAACCAATAAACATAATACATCACATAAACAAAAAGAAAGACAAAAATTACATGATCCTTTCAATAGATGCAGAAAAATCATTTGATAAGGTACAGCACCCATTTAGGATAAAAACACTTAGCAAAGTGGGAGTAGAGGGAGCATACCTGAACATGATAAAGGCTATATATGAGAAACCTACAGCCAACATCATATGCAACAAGCAAAAACTAAAAGCTTTCCCATTAAGATCAGGAAGAAGACAAGGATGTCCACTTTCACCACTTCTATTCAATATAGTATTGGATAGTCCTTGCCTCAGCAATCAGACAAGAGAGAAATAAAAGGCTTCCAAATTGGAAAGAAGGAAGTATAACTGTCACTGTTTGCAGATAATATGATAATGTACATAGAAAATTCTATAGACTCCACCAAAAAACCTGCTCGACCTAATAAGTGAATTTGTCAAAATAGCTGAGGTCAAAGTCAATATTCAGACATCGAAGGCATTTTTGTATACCAACAATGAAAGATCAGAATCAAAAGTCAGGGAAAAAATCCTGTTTTCTATATCAGGAAGAAAAATAAAGTACCAGGAATAAACCTAACCAAGGAAGTGAAAGACCTGTACTCAGAAAACTACACAACACTGAAGAAAGAAATTAAGGAGGACATAAATAAATGGAAACATATACTGTTTTCATGGATTGGAACAATTAACATCATCAACATGTCCATATTACCCAAAGCAATTTATAGATTCAACGCAATCCCTATTAAAATACCAATGATGTATTTCACAGATATAGAACAAACATTTCAAAAATGTATATGGGACTGTAAACAACCCCAAAAGCTTTGGTAATTTTGAGAAAGAAGAACAAAGAAGGAGGGATCACAATATCTCATATCAAACTATATTACAAGTAATATACTTGTATTCAAAATACAAGTAATTTGTAATTTGATTACCACTGTAATCAAAATAACATGGTACTTGAATAAGAAAAGACACATAGACCAATGGAACAGAATAGAGAGCCCAGAAATAAACCCAAGTCTCTATGGTCAGTTAATATTTGGCAAAGGGGGCAAGAGTGTAAAATGGAGTAAAAATAGTCTCTTCAACAAATGGTGCTGGGAGATTTGGACAACTACATGCAAAAAATTGAAACTTGATCACCAACTTACACCATACACAAAAATAAATTCAAGGTGGATAAAAAGACTTAAAAATAAGTCGTGACACCATAAAAGTCCTACAGGAGAAAACATGCAGGAACATCTCAGATATTCCACATAGGAATATTTTTACCCATATATCCCCTAGAGCAAGAGATGTAAAGGAGAGAATAAACATATGGGTTCTCATGATAAAAAAAACTTCTGCATGGCTAAAGAAAACAGCATTAAAATGAAGAGAGAACCAACCATATGGGAAAACATATTTGCCAATGATACCTTAGGCAAGGGTTTGATCTCCAAAATATGTAAAGAACACACGTGACTCCACTCTAGGAAGACAAACAATCCAATTTTAAAAAAGGGCAAAGGACTTGAACAGACACTTCTCTAAGGACATAGTAAAGGGCCCAGAGACATATGAAAAGATGCTCAGCATCACTAGCCATCAGAAAGATGCAAATTAAAACCACAATGAGATACCACTTCACACCAGTCAGAATGACCATCATAAACAAATCAACAAACAAGTGTTAGTTTGTGGAGAAAAGGGAGCCCTAGTGCACTGTTGGTAGGAATGCAGACTGGTGCAGCCACTGTGGAAAATAGTATGGAATTGCAACTGCCTTTTGACCCAGCAATACCACTGTTAGGATTATACCCTAAGGATCCTGAAACACCAATTCAAAAGAACCTATGCACCCGAATGTTCATAGCAGCAAAATTTACAATAGTCAAGTGCTGGAAGCAGCCTAAGTGCCCACCAGTAAATGAGTGGACCAAAAAAATGTGGTACATTTATACAATGGAATACAATGCAGCAGAAAGAAAGAAGGAGCTCCTATCCTTCGTGACAGCATGGATGGAACTAGAAAGCATTATGCTATGTCAAGTAAGCCATACAGTGAAAGACAAATATCACATGATCTCACCTATAAGTGAAGCCTAATCAACAGAACAGAAAAGTAAACAAAATACAACCAGAGAAATAGAAATAAAGAACAAACTGACAGCAGAGAGGAGGAGGGAGAGGGATAATAGGGGAAGGGCTATCAAGGAGCATGTATAAAGAACACATGGACAAAGCCAAAGGGGGATAGGTTCAAGGGTGGGAGGTGGGGATGGGTGGGTTGGGGGTGCGTGGTGGGGTAAGAATGGAGATAACTGTCCTTGAACAACAATTAAATAAATAAATCAATACATACATAAGGAAAAATATTTTGACAACTAATGTAATAAAAATTGTAATTATAAGATATATTTAACAAGCATGATGCTTATAGTAGCCCATTGAAAAAAATTTATTTATGTTATAATCTTGCTTGTGTATCAAGTTAGTAATTAAGGTTAGATGATTCCGTGGTGACTTTTGATCACAAAATTGACCTTTAGTTTGAAATATATGCACTACTGGTAGTCATTCTTTTTCAGGGCTTGTCCTAGTGACTTTATGGAAGTTCTTTTTTTTTAACTTTATGAAAAATTTCAAACCCACCAAAAGGTTGCAAGAGTAGTACAACATACACTTACACACCCTTCACTGAGAAAAGTGTTTTCTACATTTTTGGATATGATTTTCTTACAATGAAGTACTATAAAGCATAAGATGTATTCATTGGATATTGTTGAAGATGGATGAATCTGAATTGAAGACTCCAACTCAGAAGGGATGAGTGGACAGATAGTTCTGCAATGGATTTTATTGGCTCCTAGTTATAGTCAGAGTCACCTGACACCAGGGCATTTTCAGTGACTCAGGCCCTGTGTGGCCTCTGCAGTAATAAGCTGTTCTGATATTCAGAGATCAGCAGAAAAATATTTATACTTTCAGAATTTCAGCAGGGTATCTTATTAAGGTCGAAGGAAGGCCATCATTCATCTGTTCCGGGACCCTTATTCATTTCTATTGCCCACCCATTCCTCACAACTAATGTAAAAACCACTATTAGAAATTGTTTTCATATTATGAGTAAAATAATTTATATAGTATTTTAAAGTTAGCATTTATTATGCTTTAAATGGAACAATTCAGTGCATACTTGGTAATTCTCAAGAGCAACTGTTTTTCAAGGCCTCACTCACATTTAAGCCTAACATTATTTATGTTTCCTATCCCACCACTCTGCAACAAAAAAAGGTGTCATTATTCCCATCTTTGAATTTCTACTTTGTTTATAACTTTGAAATGAATTTATAATGACATTCCTGATATTAAAGTTTCTTGAGTTGTGGCCTTAAAACTTCCTGCAATGTTTTAAGTTCCTTGAGAACAGGAAGAATGTCTTAATCTTACTGGAATTTTCTGTAGTCTGTCACAGTGCTCTACATACAGTCTGTAAAGGCACTTTGTTCATTTTTTAAAATACTTTGGCTGATTTTAATATTAGCCAAATATAGTTGTGTAAATTTTTAATAATGTCTTCTAGGATGAACAGGAAAAGGACACACCTGCTGATCTTGTCCCTGTTAACCTACTATCAGAGGTGAAGAAGTTACTGACTGCAATTAATACTCTACCAAAAGGTGTTGTCCCTCACAGTAAGAAGTTTTTACAAGAAGATTTTTCCTTCCAAAGTATGCAGGTAAGATCATAATTTGTTCTTGAGGAAGTATAGCTTTCTGTTTGTTAGTATCTAGGAATACACTTTATGTTCCCTTACTCTCAGACTGTTACTACACTCAAAACATTCTGACACTAGTAATGTGGGTACTAATAATATGGGTATTCCCACACTGATAAATTCTCTAAGGCCAGCTGTGTGTTCTACAAGTCAATTCAATTTTGACACTATCTATTTGGAGCCAACATCAGATCCCACAAGTTAAAGACATAGTACCACAAGACTGCCCCCCGACTTCCGAAGTCATTTGCCAGTCCTAGGTTGTCCCCAGTACTTCTCATACATTGGGCTTCTAACAATTCCCTCTTGGTTGCAGTGATTTTCTAGAATAGCTCACAGAACTTGGGAAACACATTTACCATTTTATTACATAATGTAGCATATAATAAAGGATATAGATGAACAGTCAGGTAAAAGTCTGGAATGGTCCTGAGTGCAGGAACTTCTGTCCTAGCGGAGGGGACATATACCACCCTCCTGGCCCATGGATGTGTTCACTAAACTGGGAGCTCTCTATACCTCTTACTTTTAGAATTTTTATGGGTGCTTCATCATGTAGGCATCGTCAATTATTCAAATTCTAGTTCCACTCCCATCTCTGGGAATGGTGGATGGGACTGAAAGTTTGAAGTTTCTAATCTTGGCTTGATCTTTTTAGAGACTAACTCCTATCCAGGAGTCCACCAAAAGTCACTTCATTAGATCAAAACACACTTCTATCATTCAGAAAATTCCAAAGGTTTTAGGAGCTCTGTGTCAGCAGCTATCGTCAACGACCAAATATTAACAGGAAGTAGGAGCAAAGATCAATATATATGTGTTTTTTTATAATAATTATTTTTTTTAAAACCATAACAGTTCAGCTACAGTCTTGAAATCTCCCTCTTACTGCCTATGAAAGGCTTAGTGTGAAGCTTGACTATAGACTTTCATTAATTAAATAGAGTTAGTTGGTGCTAGCCTCTGAAGAATAATGGTAGGAATGTTGATTAGTAGTTTGTAAGCTGTTGACAATAAGGTCTAGTATTTATTCTAATTCTATTAATAATGCATTACATAGTACTCTGGGATAGGGGACTGCATTCAGTTTTCCTAATTTCTAAAATGTGGATGAATTTTTCAAAAACGAAAAATAAAAATGATGTTCAAAATGTTTATATTCATGAGTGAAATAAATATTCTAGAGAATATATTGTAGATTTCTATCTTACAAATAATAGTTTCCCTAGAATAGTTTGTGAAACTTTCTGAATAAGATGTGTATCAGTTTTTAAATTGAGTTTTCCAAAGTTAAGGAAATGATCTGCTATAATTATCTTTGTAGCAGATAATTGGGGAGAAAGGAGCAAAACACCATAGGTGTCTCGAAAAGGCCACATTTGCCTTTTCTGTGAAAAAAAATCATTAATTATTTCCATGAAACAAATTAATACTATTATGATTTAAAAAGCCAAACAAACTTTGAAAATGCCCAAAGACTTTATATACAATTATAACCTTAACTGAGATGATGGTATGAATCTTGTTTGAACTTGATGAAGTAATGCTACTATTTTCCTCTTATCTTTTGGAAATCACCCAAAACAATAATAATAAATAGAAACCAGTAGCCCTTTTATGCAAACAGTCAATTATAGGTAAAAATGAAAGAAAAGTACTTATTTATAATAGCAACAAAACAAGGTAAAATACTTAGAAAAACATCTAAGAAACATATAAAATTATAAACTAGTGTTTCTGAAAGTTTTTCCTAAGCCACCTATCTGAGACTATCTGAACCTCATACTAGTCCCAAAGGATCAAAATCTTTGGGGGTAGGTCTGGGAATGTGCAATTTAGCAAGCAGGTACCCACACACAGTGATATTCTTTACATTAAGTTTAGAAATCAATACTCTATTAAAACAATAGATTAACATCTCTAAAAGAAAAGAAGACCTTAATCAAAAGTAGTACGTGTAGGAAGATAAAATATGATAAAGCTGTCAATTTTTTCCTGAAGTTGAAATATATAAATGTCATATAATTCAATAAAAGTGACAAAAGGAGTTTTTATTTTTATTACTAAAAACTAATTCTAAAGTTTAAATGGAAAATAAAAGGAAGAATAGCCTAGAAAATTATGAAGAGAAGTATAGAGGAGAAGGGCTTATCATTTACCCACTTAGATATTAAAACTTACAGAGCTTTAATAACTAAAAATCTGTGTTACTTGCATTTTACTCTATAGACAAGTCTAGAAAATAGTCTAGAAGAGAAATTCCAAAAGTAGACCCAAATACATATACAACCTTTATGTATAATAAGATGACAAAAAGGATAATAGTAAAGGAGAAATGTATAAATCAATAATCCAAGAAGGAAAATATAACAAGTCTTTGAATAACTGATAAAACATGGATACAGAATTAGTAGAGTTGTAGCAAACGTGCCATAAACTGATGTGTGTGTGTGTATACATGTCCCCTAGAATACAGATAGAATATACATTCTTTTTAAGTGCACACAGATCATTTTTAAAAAATGACCATATACTAGGTCACAAAGGAAGCCTAATCAAATTTCAAAGAATAAAAACATACAGAGCATGTCCTCTAACTATTGTATAATTAACTTAGAAATCAATAACCAAACGATAAACTAGAAAGCCATTGTTTCTAAGTTAAAATATATACCTCTAATCTAGGTAACCTACAGGTCAAAGAAGAAATCACAGTGAAAATTAATAAATTTTTGAGCTGAATAAAAAGTATATATCAAAATTATGTTATTAGGTAAAAGCTGTGCTTTTAGGAATATTTATAGATTGAAATGCATATATTAGAAAAAGATGCAAGGTTGAATACCAATCATTTAAATATAAAGTTCAAGAGGTTAATGGAAGAACAGCAAATTAAAAACAAAGTCTAAAGAAAGATATAGTAAAATTAACTAAAGTAATAAAATAGAATAAAACACATAATAGAGAAAGTCAATAAAGCCAAAACATGGTTTTTGAAAAGAACAATAAAATTGATAAATGCCAGGTAAGAATGTTCAAAGAAAAAGAAAGAGGGCAAAAATAACCAGATCGTGAATGTGAACATGAAAATGTTAATGCAAATTCCACAGTCATCTAAAGGAAAATATAGAATTCTGCTACTTTCAGTGGCTGCCTGGATTGGTTTACAGTATCCTTTCAGAAGAACTAGAAAAACTGGGCAAAATATTTCTTAGTAATTTTACTTGTGCTTTATCGGCAGATCAGTTTATTCAGCTAGGATTGAGATGATTTTAAACTTTACTTTTGTTCTGTGAAGAAGGGTCTATTTATGGTTTACCCTTCATAGCAGATACTGTCAGCGCCCTGCCCATGCCCCTTGACTTCTGTTGTTTCAGTACGCTCTGCCCAATTTCCAGTTTTCAATGTCTACATCTACACGTATGACTCAGACCTTTGTTTCCCTGTAACAGCAGAGGGCTGTACTCTCATGGCAATTCAGAAGTTTCAAGGGATTAATACTTGCTCTTCTCCCCAGAAAGCACTCTATTAATAAGCCTTGGGAGTTGTTATATAAATATCCTAGTTACCTTTCCCTTTAAGTTGGGTAATATTGAAGTTTGTATTTTTACTCTTTCTCAGTTTCCCTGTTATATTAACCCCAGTCGCCCACCATGGGTAACTGCTCTAATAACACATCCAATACTTTAAAGCCTGCTTTCTGTTCCTGGTGTCACTTCTCCATTCCCCTACCATTGTTCTCTGCGTGTCCAAAATAAACTATGTGCATTCAAATCCTGGTGTTAGGGTCTGCTTCCAATTAGAATCAAAACAGACACTCTTTGGGAATATTTCTTCAGATTCTCAACCAAAAGAATTAGGTTTTTACCAGGGGCCCTCTTCCAGCTTTTCTAGTTTTTGTCATTGAGAGGATTGATCTGAAACTATCTAGACTTTTTGGCAGAGGTGGAACTTCAGCGTTATGTTTTACATGCCTTTTCAAATTCAAGAGATATGGCTGAATAAGTGGTTGGATATATGAGTCTGGAATTCTGGATAGTTCTGAGCTGGAAATATAAATTTGGAAACTGTATGTAGACATTGTTTAAAAACATGACAGTCGATTACTTTATCTTGGAAATGTGTTGATGGAGAAGCTCATTAAACTGCAAGCTAGGGAGGGTAAAATAAAGCATCTAGTTAGCTAGGAGAAAAACAGGAAAGTATTGTATACTGGAAACCAAGTTAAGAATGTGTAAGTGAAACTTGCCACACAGATAATACTTCATTACACAAATAATGTAATTTAAGCCAAGCACTTGTGGGCACAAGACATTGGGGAATAGACACAAATATAGGACATAGTCCTTCCTTTCATTTCATCCATGTAAGTGTCAAACTATGGTACATAATAAATTATATATTAGCTTGGTTCCAATCACATTGCAGCGTAAGATGATTTACCTTGGCGTTGGTATTAAAGCTAGCTTCCTGCTTACCACACATTCAGAGTTGGCAGGAAGATTTTAGTTATGTTAGAGAACAGAGAGAATGAGAATGAAATGGAATTGCCTCTTCTCCTGAAGTAAGAGTGGTGGAGGTTGCCAATCCCTCGGCAGATATAGGAATGCTTTTTAGTGTTTTGAGGAAATAGTGACAAAGATTTGCCAGACTACTTATAAACACATGAATATAAGAAGAGTTGTATCTGGTAGTGTGGATTTTTTAAAAACCATCTTTATATCTATACTCCAAATTTTCAACAGTGAACATGTATTATTTGTATAGTAGAAATATGTAGATTTTTTCTAACTTAAGGACGTTTTCAACTGAATAATTTTACATAGAGAGAAGTTGCCTCTAACAGCCAGAATGGGGAGGAAATTGTTCCTGCTTTGACTTTACGTTTCTTGATGACACAAGTGGAAGCAGCACTTAGGAACATTCAAGCTACTAATTATACTGTAAGTATTTTCTTTCTGAAAGTTTGAAATAATGGACTTGGACAACATTTTGCAATGAGAAAATGGCTAATGCATGCTAACTTTAAGGTGTAGGTGAGTTTCGATTTTCCTCTTTTACCTCTAGAGAAAGGTACATATAAATTGATTTCCTTCTTTTGTCTTGTACTTTCTTATGACTGTGTTTCTTTAATGAGCCTATTCTGGCCCCCTTCCCTAACATAAAATTTTGTTCATCTTAGAGAGAAACTTGAATTAGTAAAAATGAGCTTTCTCAATTAGAAATGGAGAGTCCGGACTTCAGGCAAGATGGAGGAATAGGTGGACGCACCGTACCTCCTCGCACAACCAAGAACAGAACAACAATAATTTACAACAATGATTTGCAGTCATAATATCAGAACTGTCAGAGAATTTATCTAAATGGAAGTCGCACAGCCAAGAAGTTGTAGTAGACCCATACATCCAGACTGGTAGGGGACAACGAGCTGAGCGGGCGCGGCGCTGGCGCGGGTTGCAGGCGCGCATAGGTCGGGGGAAATTTGGCGCAAAATCGGTGCGACAGCCATCCGGGGCGCAAGAGCGCAGCGGTGCAGCGGTGATCCCTGAGTACGCAAGCAGCAGCTGGGGGAATCAGTGGGGCAGCGATTGTGGACCAGGGCAGAGCTCACGGCACAGAAGCCTAGGGAAGTGTCTGACTCCAGGAGAACTGGAACTGTCGCCATTGATCCCTCCGGTCCCCGCTCCCGCCCATGCCCCCCACATATAACGTCACAATCTAGTGACTGGGGCGCGCAGCCCCGGTGACCACCTAAGGCTCCGCCCCCCACCGTAACAGGAGCGACCAGACCGGAGAAAAAATAAATAAATAAATAAAATAATAGGAGAGATAGGGAAAGACATAAGACATGTTTCCAGCAGAACAGATCAGTCCCCTAGGACTCATCCTTTTGAGTGACCAAGAAGTAGCCAATCTATTAGATGCACAGTTCAAAACACTGGTGATCAGGAAGCTCACGGAACTGGTTGATTTTGGATGCAAATTACATGAAAAAATGCAGATTACCATAAAAGAGATGCAGGAAGATATACGGAGGAGAGCCAATAGTGAAAGGAAGGAATCTGAGTCTCAAAACAACACCGTGGACCAGAAGGAAGATAGAATCAACCAAGCAGGAGAGCATGATGAAATAAGAATTCAAAAAATCGAAGAAAAGCTTAAGACCATCGAGGACACGTTTAAACGTTCCAACATCCGAATTATAGGGGTACCAGAAGGGGAGGACCAACAAGTGGAAAAGTTATTTGAACAAATAATAAAGGAGAACTTCCCCAAACTGGCAAAGGGAACAGTCTTCCAAGAAATCCAAGGAGCGCAGAGAGCCCCAAAGAAGTTGGACCCAAGAAGAAACACACCAAGGCACATCATAATTACATTAGCCAAGGTAAAAACGAAGGAGAGAATCCTAGAAGCAGCAAGAGATAAGGGGACAGTCACCTACAAGGGAGTTCCCATCAGACTGTCAGCTGATTTCTCAAAAGAGACCTTACAGGCAAGAAGGGGCTGGAAAGAAATATTCCAAGTCATGAAAGGCAAGGACCTACATCCCAGATTGCTCTATCCAGCAAAGCTCTCATTTAGAATGGAAGGGCAGATAAAGTGCTTTTCAGATAAGGTCAAGTTAAAGGAATTCATAATCACCAAGCCCTTATTTTATGAAATGCTAAAGGGACTTATCTAAGAAAAGAAGATAAAGAAAAGACATGTATAGTAAAAGGACAGCAAACTCACAATTATTAACAACCACACCTAAAGCAAAACCAAAAGAAACTAAGCAAACAACTAGAATAGGAACAGAACCACAGAAATGGAGGGCACATGGGGGGCTAGCAGTAGGGGTGGGAGGAGGAGAGAGGGGGAAAAGGTATAGAGAATAAGTAGCATAGAATGTAGGTTGAAAGTAGATAGGGGGAGGGCAAGAATAGTACAGGAAATGTAGAAGCTAAAGAACTCATAAGTATGACACATGGACATGGACTAAAGGGGGGGAACGTGGGTGGGAGAGGGGGTACGGGGTGGAGGGGAGTGAAGGGGGGAAATGGGACAACTGTAATAGCATAATCAATAAAATATATTAAAAAAATAAAAAAAAAATCTGACTGGTCCTGTGACTGGCTTTGACTGATAGAATGTAGCAAAAGTGACCCTGTGTTCATTCCAGAACTTGACCTTAAGAAGCCTGGCAGCTTCTCATTTGCTTTCTTGCTACTTTTGAGTAACTACGTAAGGAGTCATCCACCTTGATGAAAAAGGATACCACGTGAAAAGAAAGACTGGGTGGAAGCGAACAGAAGCAACCCAGTGGATAGGCAGCACCAAGGCTCCCAGCACATGAGAGAGGCCATCTTGGACACTCCAGCCTCTTCCAGGTCCAGGTGAACATAGTGGCATGAGTGAGCTCAGCCAACAAGTAGAGAGAGATAAGCCATTTCTGCTGAGTCCTACTGGGATTTTCTGACTCACAGAACTGTATGCAATAAATGGGTGTTGAGTTCTAGGAAAAAAAAAAAAGAAATGGAGAGTCCTTCCTTTCTTCCTGATTATTAATCAGTTCCCCTTTCTTCTGATATTTCTGTATTTGTAAAAACTGGTACAGCTGTTATCTGTCAGTGTGAGATAAAATTGATAAGATATAATTACGTATCTTACCAATTTGACCTTGTTCAAGGTCAAATGATACTGTAGAAATAAATAGAAAAGTCTGAGAAAAATAAATCTTGCATCAAAAATTAGAACCAGTAGTACAACATGGTGAAAGGAAGGATCAGTTATTTGAATAATTTGGATCAGTAACATAAATTAAGTTTTATACCCATATAGGTGATTAGGATTATACCCATATAGGATTAGAGTTATCTTCAAGAAAGGACTACCTAGGCAACACACAAAGTAGCATAAGACACCAAATTCCATATTATAATGACTACAAACAAGCATGTGAAAGAATCACTCCTATGTGGACTCTGAGGACTAGGGTTCTAGAAGGTGGTATACGCCACCCTAAAGAAGTCCTACATGGATTCAAAAGAGGGGTAACAAAAACACAACATGTGAATGTGTATGATATTTCTGCCCAGGAAAGCCTAGTAGAGACTTGGTGCCCAAGGTTTTTATTAGGAGTTGGTCAGGTAGGTACCCTTTGCCTAGCATGTATAAAAATTCCAGACTCCCAGAAGGAACTCTCAGGTTTTCAACATAACCACATTGTTTGCATAACAATTCAGGCACAGTAAGTCACCCTTGTCAGTCAGAGGACAGTGGGAACATTCGTGAAATCCAGGTTCCCAGACACCAGTAGTGGGTCAGTCTTGCATGCAAGGCCTTTCAAAGGATAGCAGTCTCAGGCCAGCTATGCTAACTTTTATGCACAGTGTGTATAGTTCTATATCATTTTATTACAAGTGTTTGTGTAACCACTATTGCAGTCAAGATAATAGAACTATCATATCACTACAAAAAAATCTCTTTTACGCTATCCCTTTATAGTCACATGCACCCCTTGCTTTCCTTTCGCTCCCTACTCACTAATCTTTTCTCCATCTCTATAATTTGGCATAGACCATTTTTAAAGGAAGGAAATATCTTCATATTTTAATTTTCATTGAAGAAGTTACAGGATTTATGTTTATACTATTATAACAAAATACATAAATGGACAATAAAAGACTGATTTAAGAGATCATTGAATTTCAGGTGGATACCTGAAATACTATAAATTATAGAGAGAGTGAGAGAATTTTTGAAAGGTTTAATATAACAAATCTTGGTGGCATTTGCTTTCACTTTTCTTTAATCAAACTCTCATTTTTTTCTCAGGATTATTGACTATCTTCTTCTGAGTCAGATTATCAAATACATCTAAACTGCATTCTCTATAGTTATTATTAGATGATTGATAACACAGTGATAATTTAGATAATGAGTATTATTAAATAGACCTAGGATATTTAATGAATTTTGATAAAGTTAGAAGCAGCTTAGTCTAAATGAATTAAAATATATTTTGTCTTTATAGGCACATCAGATTAATATTGGCTATTATTTGACATTACTGTTTTTGTATGGAGTAGCACTCACTGAAAGAGGAAAGAAAGAGGTATGTAGCATTTGTTATTTGCCCATTATAAATCTTTTTACATTATATACTGACCTTATTTTAACAAATTAAAATGTTGATTTTTTAAATTCTCTAAAAATTGAAACTGTTCAGTGACTTTTCTTTCATATATTTATAATATAGAATAATTATGCCAGAGACTATTTTGTGAAAATAAAGAATGTTGGTAGGGGAAACATAATTTTAGCATAGAACTTCAGTTATTTTATTTATCCTTTAAACACTACTTGTATAAAGCAGAAAATTGTTTAGCTTCTTTTACTTACACAATACATTTTAGTCCATTTTTCTAGTGTAGTTTAATCTCTCTGGTCCTAATCTTACCCCTTTTGTAAAATATGAGTTTTATTTCAGATTCTTTATTTAATAAAATAAAGTGCAAAGATTAAAATCTGGAATTTAACTAGGTGATTTCTAAGGGTCCTTTTGAATCTAGCATTCTCTTTTTATGGTTTTTAATGATTTCTCATATTTTCTTTGCAACATTGATATTTCCTTAACTTTTTGTCTTCAGAACTCTATACTCTTTACTTGCTATTTGAAAAATTAGGAAGCTTTGTGTTCCAATTAGAAAGAAAAAATAACAAGAATTATAAAGACATACTTCCAATAGTCATCAGAAAAGCCCTTATTTTACCTAGTAATATTTGTCAGTTTTAGAACCAAAAATTATTGTTGTTGTTTTAATGTTCACTTTGAAATTTTAGTCAAAGAACATCTTAAGTTATTTTGTAAATAAATATTTTAAGCACTGAGTACATTATCTATGCAATCACATACAGAGGTGCCAGGATTATAGATGTGAATAAATGACCAAAAGACTGGATTAGCATTAACTAGATCAGTATTCCTTAGCTTCTCTAATTTGGGAAATACTTGTTTATTGTAAACGAAAAAAAATGTCTTTACATTAGCCAAACCCAGTGTTACGTTACTACAGGACTATATAGAAGCTGAGAATAAATTTCTGGTGATGAAGATGGTGATCCAAGAAAATGAAATTTGTGAAAACTTTATGTCCTTAGTCTATTTTGGATGTGGTTTGCTCCGATGTGCTCAGAAAAGGTAAGGATTCCAAATAATGGGTAAATCTTCCCTGTCAACTACTCTCTTCATTGTGAAACGAGAATAAAGATTGCACAGTATACTAGGGATAATGACGTTCATGCTGGACTGATTTTTTTTTTCTTTTTCACCTATTTTTATAGATAATAATTTCTTTACCATACTTGAGAATATTAAGTATTAAACTTAATAGGTCATGACAGTAAAAGGCAGTATAGCATAGACATTGGAACATAGGCTGACAGATCTGGAGCTTGACAGACCTGGATTCAAATACATTTTCTACCACCTACCTAATCTTTGATCCCAGGAAACTTAATTTTGCTAAGCCTTATCTTTTTTCCTGTGTGTAAAATAGAACTAATAGTAGCACCCACCTTACAAGGATGTTATAGGTGATTAACATAGTACCCAGGACACAAAAATGCCACTCATAATAAATAAGTGATGGTTATAGTTACTAATACTATCACCAGTTGGAATAGGTGTTTTAGGTATAAATGAACTCACAAAGCATTGAAAGGGTCCAAATGCTGAGTTTTGGAAGTGTTGGGTATAATATATTTAGTGAGATTGTACAGGGAAACTATGTGGATTAGCAGTCTGTTCACTCCCTATATGGGGATCCTTAGCCATTTGTAACATTATTCATTCATTTTATTTGCTAAACATTTGTCATATTCTAGCGACTGTGTTAGATTAGGGAATACAATTTACAGAATAGACCCTGTTCTCATGAAATTGATAATATTATAGATATTAGTCAAATAATCAGTTATGCAAAATAATTATAAACTGTGATAAAGAACTGTGAAGGAAAAGATAATGAACAATAAAAGACTACTGGAGCCCCAGTCTGGTTCTGGGGATCAGAAGTCTGTCTGAGGAAATACTGTTTGGCGGAGATCTGAAGGATGAATTAGACAAAGTTTACTTGTGCAAATCTTTATGAAGGATTACTGCTTAGGCCCAGCCATTGGATCTCTAAAAGCATCACTACCTGGTAGTTCCCTCATGTTTTGATTTATCTTCTATCCTTTGGCATGCTTGTGTTTTACTAAGGTATCCAGAAGATTTCTCACTTTCTGTTCACTAGTATGATGTTATCAATAATACTAGTAAACAATGTGATGTTTTTCAGAATGTCAGAATGATCAAAATCCTTTTAATCTATACTGTGGAGAAAATTAACATAGCTCTGAGACAAACAAAGAATGTGTACTGCTGCCTTTCCCTCAGATATGTGAACTACTTTTTATTCTCTTTACTAATGGGCATTGGAGAGAATCTATTTTCCAGATCATTGACACTAGAAAGCCCAGTCAGATGGCATCATTTACCTTCATCCCTGACCTATAGAGAACAGCCACTGAGCAGCCCTACTCTGTATTTCTTATTTGTACTATGGATGGAGTTTTATCTAGGTCTTTCCAGGGCACACTTTCTAGTGGTGGGTTCTGTAGTCTTATGTATTATGTCCTTTCTGACATCCTCACCTCCCTGAGGTTTCTTTTAATACTCTGCCAAGAAATTTCCAGCATTTCCACCTTAGTTACTATAGGCCATTGTTATGGCCAAGCTTCAAATAATCTTCTTAGCAAGATGTTGGGGCTGCTTCAGGTCTCCTTGCTAGGAAATTAAATCTTGAATTAATTTCAAGAGTTGTCACATGTCATTATACATTTCCTATGCAGCTGTGTATTTGTCCACTTGTTCAGCACTTTTTAAAATTTAATTTAATTTAATTTAATTTAACTTTATTTATTTTTAGAGAGGAAAGGGAGGGAGAAAGAGAGAAAGAGAGAGAAACATCAATGTGCAGTTGCTGGGGGTCATGGCCTGCAACCCAGGCATGTACCCTGACTGGGGATTGAACCTGCGACACTTTGGTTCGCAGCCCGTGCTCAATCCACTGAGCTACGCCAGCCAGGGCTCATTCAGTACTCTTAAGATCCATTCCCACATGTGTTCCTGCCAGTACATACCAGTCAAGTTCTGCAATTCTTACGATGAGTACACTTTTTCTTCCTGAACAGAATAAGTTCTGTTTTCCCATTTGGACTTTGCTTTTACCTGATCCTAAATGTATTAGTCTGGAAGCAATGAGTGGAGATAGGCAGAATCCTGGGAAGGAAGGCATCTTTTGAGAGTTGTATCTCCGATGATATTTTTGTATGGTCCCTAAGTAAAGGGAATCTGCCCTGCTCTAGTAAGGAAGAGGTCTTTGTCAGCCAGAGGGCTCAGGGGAATTTAGAGTTTCATTGTTTCTGAGCATATTCACCTAAATGTCCCCATTCCAGTTCTCAGAATCTACTTGTTACCTGTCAGCCCTGATTTTCACATAATGGTTCTGTCGAGACTGTGCTTTTGGTCTTTGCTGTTATTCTACCTTTATGATTAAATACTGGGCCTCATTTTCAACATAGTTTGTCCTTATGTTTAAGGTTGGTAAAGATTCTTTTTACATTACCACAGAGGCCTTTTATCCTGAGTTCATAGTAGTAGTCCTGCCAAGGTTATGCATTTCATCTCTTTTATGGTTTGTTGCACATTGTGATTAAATACGGGCCTGATTTTTAACACAGATTATGTTTATGGCTACAGAAAATGAGAGTCTCTTTAAATGCTGCCATAGAGGCCTCTGTCTTTCACAGTGTGTCCTGAGTCCATAGTTGGCTGACCTGTGCCTGTCATTCTCTTGCTTCAAGGCTTCCAAGACAGTAAACAAAAGCCAACCAACTCTATAATCCCTTTAATTACCATGATCCCCATACTTTTCAGGCTTGAGCTACTACATAATCTATTGTCTCCCTTTCTTCCTGTATTTCATCCCAATCTACCACAGGTGAGAGTCCTAGTATTTGCATTTTTATAGCATGCCAGAGGTTATCACTACCCTGCTTAACCACACACACACACACATACACACACAATGGGTTACTTGTCTTATTTGTGATATTTAGTTACAGAGTCATGTTGAAACTGACCTTATTTAAAATGCCTTCTAGATATAATGGAGGACTGCTAGAATTTCATAAAAGCTTACAAGAAACAGGAGATGCAGATGATCATTCGTTTGACATACAACCTATGGAAGATGAAGATTTGCCTACAACTTTTAAAGTAAGCAGTTATTTAAGGATAACATTTCATCTCTGACTAATCAGAATCATTTTTGATGAAGTGCAGTTTACATTAACTATGTCATATTCTACAGCAAGCACATTGTTTAACTGGACATTAGTGTTGTATATAAGAAACAACCTTGATTTCATTACACAATGTGGAATGTGAGTGTGATTCAATAAGTACAAGTGAGTTGGCTGTGTTAGCATTTCCAAATAACAAGATTAAAAGCTTTACTAGTCTAGTTAACTTCTTTTTTCAAATTATACTTACTATTACTTTGTTTTTGATTTAAAATTTAAAAGTACTAAATGCTTCAGAAAACTTGAAAAATGTAAAAATGCCTGGAAACTAAAATTTGTTCATATTTTTTCTTTAAATGAAAAAAACATTGTTAGTATTTTCATTTATATCTTTCTAGATGCACATCCTGCTATTGGATATTTAGTTTATTCTAAACATTCCAGTTTTTCACTATTACATAAAGTCATCTTTGTGTATTTTTTTACATTATTTTCTTAGGATGAATTTCTAAGAGTGAAATTATGAAGCAAACGTTCGCACACTTTTAAAGTTGTTGACAATGTATCTCCATATTTTCTCTCGGAAAGGTTCCAGTTTATATTCTTAAGACATTCCTCTTTCTTAACTTTTACTTTAAACCTTTCTGGATCTTTGTATTTTAGCCAACTTTAAGGCCAAATTGACTTCTCAAAGTAAAGAGAGATGTTTCATTAAAATACAAAATTCCATTTTCCAGGAAGCTATAACAACTCAAAATTTGTATGTACCTGATAAGATAGCCTCAAAATAGATGGGACAAAAACTGATAGAACTGGAAAGATATATAAAAATCTCCTAGTCACAGTAGATTATTTTAATGTACCTATCTCGGTGATCAATAGAATAAGCAGGCAATTTATGGCACTTGTCAGGATAACCATATAATTTTTAACATTGACTTAATAAACTAATAATTTTATATATCTTTTAAAAAATATTGAACTTCTGTGCTTATCTAAAGCAATCCCCACTTGAATTTGCTTGTTTCTTCTTTTTCTTCCTCACTTTAAAATATTTTTTTATTGTCCAAAATTTTTTAGTGAAGTTTTATACAAAGTAATAAATTTATACAGTTTGTCAAATAATATTAAAATGCTTAAATATTAAAAGTCTGTATTCCATCATCTCTAATTATGGTTTCTAACTAGAAGCAATTCTTCCAGCTCTCTAGGCATTTTTGCTTTGATATTTACCTCTATATTTTTTTTAAAGATGTATTGCTATTTTAAGAATTTCTCCATTTTAGCTAACTTCTGACTTCCCTCTGTGGAAGAAGAGGGATTAGTAGCTTTCCTATACATCCCTTTAATGCACACACTTCCCTTTCCCCATCCTACTAATAGGTACAGTTTATCTAATTGGCCTTAGGGTTTCCCCTTATTCCTGGGAATATCCTTCACCTCTATCCTGTGTAGAATCCCTGTTTCTTGGATCTCAAGATTTCCTCTTTCTAGATGTACTCTCTTGTTTTGGTGTTACAATTCATCCAGTAGCTTCTTAGGAAAGGGTGTTTGCTTGGGAGATAAATTATTTTGAGATGTTTCAAATCTCTAAATAATTTATCCATTGTATACTTTATTTATATCTTGCTTGGGCATAGAATTGTAGGTTGAAGATCATTTTCCCTCATTTTTAATACAGTCAGAGATACTGCAGTAAAGAACAGTCTGACAGTAATCAGAGAGGAAGAGGGAGAGGGATGATACGGGATAATGGGGGAGGCCATCGGGAACATGTATGAAGGGACACATGGACAAAGCCAGAGGGGGTGGGTTCAAGGGTGGGGAAGGAGGACGTGGTGGGTGAAAATGGAGACAATTGTACTTGAACAACAATAAAAAGGAAAAAATTAAGACAAAACAAAGAAAAAAATGAAAGTGTATTTTTATTATCTTCTAGCTTTTGGTAGTACTTTGGAGAAATCTAATGTCATTCTGCATCCTGTTTTGCTTTTAACCTGTTTTATTCTTTTCTTTCTGGAAGTTTTAGGATATTATGTGTATCCCTAGTGTTCTGAACTTATGTTTTTTGTTCTGGGACATTTTCCTGATTTATTTATTTGTTGAGTTTTTCTACATTTTGTCTTTCTTTCTGAAATGCTTATTACTCAGATGCTTGACATCATGGACCAAACCTCTGATTTTCTTATTTTTTCTTTTTTTTTTTTTAATATATCTTGTCTTTTTGTTCTACTTTCTAGGAGATTTTATAACTTTATCTTTTTGCATAATGCTATTATTCAGCTAGTATACACTAATATTATTTATTACAGTGTTAAATTATTTCTATACTGTTTTGAAAGTAGTTGCTGCCATGAGTTTCTTGCCTACCTAGCCACCATTCCAGCTGCCCTGGACTCTGCCAGCCCTCTCTCCCCATATGTCTCTAAAATCCAATAACTAAGGTTTAATGTCTAATAGAGAAAAAGTGCTTCCATGGTCCTGCTGTGGCTCTAAGCCAGCATGTTCTTCTTAGTCTGTGCCTGTCAGCCCATCAAAAGTCCTACTTCCCAGACATTGTGATTAGTGTTTTTTAAAGAACCTACAGGGCTGGCCTTTAACCCTTTATCTGACGCTAAGGAATTAATTCCAGGTGGGTACCACCAGAGGACTGCTGTGCCCCAAATGTTTCTGTCCTCACGTGTCTCCTCAAATAAACCTACCCTGGTGGAGGAAGATTGTACCCCTGGAGACGCTAGCAGGGCAGTGTCCCTTCAGTGTTACTATTTTTAATATTACCCTCTTCCTATCCTTCTATTGAACTTTAATTTCAATGGTCATGTCAGCTGTTATCCACCAAAGGTTTTTTTTAAATGATTTTTTTAAAAAAAACATCCGGTTCTTTTTTACAAGAATGCATAATGTATTAGCAGTAAATGTAAGCCATATCATCGAAAGCCCTATAAGCCAAGTAAGGGGCTCAGGTTCGATCTTAGGGTAATATGAAACCCCTGAAAACTTTTAAACAGTGGGATGATATAATCAAATTATAATAAAATAGGAGTTATGGAATTTATGACATTGAATAGTTTCTGTTTTTAGGGTAAGGAAAGAGTTAAGAAAGTGAAAAAAACAAAATTTCAAATTGCAGTTAGTGTTCTAAAGAACAATAAGGGGCTGTGATAGAGAAAATGGAGAACACACAGACACATACTCCTATACCTGCATATCTCCATATTTATCTATGTATATGTATGCATAAATACATATGTATCTGTGTGTGTGGTAGATAGGGAAAGCTTCTCTGAGAGGTGATATTTAAGTTGGAAGCAGAGGGTTAAGAATGGAACTAGTTCTATAAAAGAGTAGAGGGAAGAGCATTCTAGGTTAATGGAATAGAGTGCCGAAGTTGAGGAACTGAAAAAAATAGAACTATGAATTTTATAGTGAGTGAGGCTAGAGATGGACTCGAAGAGATGTATCACGGATGGTTAGTTATACTGGGTTGAGATTTTGCAGCAGCTGTAGGACCTTGCAGTCAGTCCTTAGTAAAGGTTCTGTATTTTGTTTTAGGTACACAGGGAAGCCATTGAAGGGTTTTAAGCAAGGAACTGACATGATTGTTTGCTTTTGTGCAGTGCTTTGGAGCAGAGTATTCAGAGAATAGCTGGGACCAGTTAGGCACCTGTTATAGTCATTAATCTAGGTAAGACACAGAGCGATAGCAATGGAGATAGAAATAGAATTTGCCTTATGTTTTGGAAGAAGACACAATAGTACTTGCTGATACATTGCATGTAAAGGGTGATAGAATCCATAAGCAGTGATGACTACAGTGCTTTTTTTGGCTTGAAGCTGAATGGATAGTGGTAGATGAGATTAATGTCTGAGTGGCAAGTATTAGCCTGCAAAGTTCACTGGTGTATCTGTAACACCCATAGGATACCTTAACATCCATCACAACCTGGCCCTTAACTGGCACTCAGTAAATATTTGTTGAATGAATGAATGCCAGAGACTGGGGGCAGGTGTTGAAGAATAAGGAACAAGGATGAGATTTGGCAGGAGAATTAATAGATCAATATTGAACTGTATTAAGTTTGAGATCTGTGAAACTGCAGTAGTTATATACACGCTATGAGTCTTATTCTTTTGTTTTTGGCATCTCCTTTTGGCTATTGGCTGTACTGACAAGATCTACTACTTTGACACTGATAGGCCAGCCCTGGATGCTTCTCTTTCTTTTCTCTATTTAATGTTGATATTTGATCAATTTAAAAATCAGGATGCCATTGAAAGAATGTTACGAATGATGACCAGATTCATGAAATAGTCTATAGAGGCTTATTTATCATGTTACATATCTTCAGTATATTAGAAATAATACTATTTGAAATCTTGTAACACTACCCCTCTGATAGATAACTAGTAAGGACTTGGTCTAAGGACAAGTTTGACTTAGATTTGATTATATGTTTCCCCTGCCTTTAATCAGCATTTTGATATAGAAACTTGTATTCTGAGTTGTAACTGTGAACATAGGAAGCATGTATCTGTACCCTACTCTGCTTATTAAGACAGTGAGTGCCATAGTGCACCACTGCAGTACTTTGACTGCCAAATACTCTCCTGATTTCTAGTGATTTCTTGTCTTTCTGTATGTAAATATCAGAGCAGGTAATTCCTGACAGCAACATGCCAGGTATATGCTATAAGTTAGGATGGTGACGTGAGGTAGAGCTTCATATATAGACTTTTTTCCTTTTTCCATGTCTATTTTAGTAAGAAATCCAGTACTGTATTTCTGTGGTATCACCTTCTTCTCTATTTGTTTACTTTGAATGAAGAAAATGCATTCTATTACTTTTTTTTATTTTCTTTTTAAGAAAAAATACAATACCTTCAAACAGATTATCATCAATTCTGAAATCATTTAAAATTATATAAGGTAAAATATTGGAAGTGATATAGTACTATTAGTACTAATTCATGAGATTTATTTTTGTTTTTAAAATCTAGGATCTTCTCAATAATTTCATCAAGACAACTGAAACTAATATAATGAAGCAGACCATTTGCAGTTATCTAGATTGTGAACGATCTTGTGCAGCTGATATTTTAAGGAACACCAATTATAAGGTACTATAATTATCAATTAACTGAATATTTTAAAAAATATAATTATAAAATTAAACTTAGATAAAATTATTGTTATCATGTATCACAATAGTGTTTAAAAAGAGTACTTATTTTAATTACAGCAGTAATGCAGTTGAGAAGTTGAGTATCTCTGAGAATTTAGAATCATAATGAGCTAGAATTATTTATACTCTGAGTCCATAAAAGAATAAACTGGTTTTGCTAAGGTTTTTGTAATATTCACATGTCTCTGAAGTTATAGTTAATATTCCTGATATCATACATGAAAATTATCTAAAATATCCTTTATAGTTAGACATGTTATTTTATGTTTACTTATTTTAAATTTATTTTACTAAGGAGAAAGGTTGTCACTCCTCAAGAATACTGTTGCCGAGTAAGTGATCATTATCTCTGCTATGGGCCTTGGGGGAGAAAAACACATAGCCAGCCTTGATTTGAAGAAATTCAACAATCAAAGTATTTCTAGTCTAGTTTTCAGTGAATCTATCAGAATAAAACTGTGGGAAATCACAAGATAAAATGAGATGTGGTTATCAGTGCCACTCTGATACCAGTTCTATGAGATAATGGAAATCTCAGTTGAAAGGCCTGGATTTCCGGAATGAAGCATGCAGTGGGGAGGGCTGCCTGAAAAACATCTGTTTGTGGGAATGATAGCAGGGAAAGTTTTTTTATGTGTTTTTTGTTTTTTGTTTTGTTTTTGTAAAAAGGAAAACTCAGAAAGACTGGAAGAATACATTTTATATATGGGTTTTTACAAAGAAAGATAGCTATTTATAATGAAAAACAAAAAGAAAGGCAGGATGCATATTAAAATAGAGTAGGTGGGAGGAGGAGAAAGCCAGGATCTATTCATTAGGGTAAATTAGGGAGGTGGGCCTGGTGAGGTATAGTGCTTATGGTGAGGCACACTTAGTGTTGGATTAGGTGACATGGTGATATGGTTGTGGTTTTCTAGGGAGGCCTGAGGGTTTCAATCACATGAGCAGCATGCAGCGGCAGGAAGTCCTGGCCACAGAATTTATGTTTTTTGTCATCCGATCAGTCTGCCTGTTTAAAGGAAGCATATCAGTAGTTCCAAGGGAGGACACACTGGGAAGGACATACTGGGAACCTGTAAAGTTAAAAGTGATTTAAGGTGGTATTTTCTATATACATATACATGAATTACTATTTCCATGTTAACGGCTTACTTTTATTCTTTTCCAGGGATTTTTTCAGTTAATGTGAAGTAAAAGCTGCTGTGTTTATTTTCATAAAATTTGTTGGAAAAAGTTTAAGAATTTAAAATATCCAGGTGAAAATGATCAGGTATTTTTTTTTCCTTCAAAACTTTACTACAACATTTCTTTCGCCACCCTTCTCTTTATTTCTCTTTTCCTTTCACTTCTTCCTGTTAAAATCCTCCTCCTCTATTTTTCTTCCTCCATTTTTTTCTCTATTTCCTTTGATGCTTTTCTCTTTATTATTCTTTGTTCATCATCACCATTTAGTAAACAGATCTTTGTAGGAGATACTTGATAGTTGCTTTGCTTAGTGATTTCTATCAATTTGTTCCTTTCCCTACTCTTAAGAATAGAAATAATTGTTGCATATATTCATATGAAATACATAGAATCAAATAATAGAATTGCTTAATAAACAAAGGACAATTATATAATTTTAAGGATAGTTTCTATTTTAAGGGTGGAGAACAATGATAAGTTTTATAGTTTTCAAAACATACTTGTGATTATTTATATTTACCTCAAGTCATATAACTAAATTGAATTCTTTGCCACTAAGATTAAAGTAAAAATCTGAAACCCATTCTATATTTATTACTCTGTAGTGTGATAATGATCCTAAGTTGGGTCTATAATATTTAGTTCCATTTAGTTACATTGTACAAACAGAAAAGCCCATTAAAGCCATTGTGGTATACAAAAAGCATTCCTTGTATGTGGAGTCTGGATATCTGGGTTCAAATCCAGATTAAGCCACTTACAGTCTTTTGTTTGTTTTTACATTAGGCTGATAATTTAACTGCTCTGAGGCTGATTTTTCTAAACCATAAAGGGAAGATAGTAATATCTACTCCATAAGGTTGTTGTGAGGATTAACAGATAAGACATGAACTTGCATTGTGTTACACTGTAAAATTCATTGTAAAATAAAGCACTATTATTCATTTGTTTGGGCAGTGTATATTTTTTACTTTCTTTGATTGTTAGAGCAATCAATATTGCTTAACTTTAGAAAGAAAACGAAGTAACTTAATAGGAGGAAATAAGGAAAGAACCAGAGAAAGGACTCAATATTTTTATTTTCCTTTTTACAAAGTTTGGTATCCTTTTATATGCTTACCTAACTAGTACATTTTACTTAAAGTTGCTTTTCTTGTGCATAGTGACTACATCTTAGGCTGTAATACAGCTACTTGAGGATTTTGAAGTACAGTGATGAGAAAAAAGTGTGATCATACATTTTAAATAGGAAATCTATTGGTACATAAGATGGACTATTATTGAACAGCTAACTCTCAAATGTTTATTTACATCTTTTGTTTTACCGTTGAGCAACATCTGCTTCTAACTTTTAAATGTAATTAGATTTGCATATCAGTAATTTTTTCTTCTTTATTGTGTGTATTGTTTTTTTCTTTTGATAATTGATTGTTTTTTTCTCTTGATAACTTTAGAGTTTTAGTGGAAAAAAATGTTTGAAGGAAGGATGTACAGGTGATATGGTAAGGATGCTGCAGTGTGATGTACCTGGAATTGTTAAACTTTTGGTGAGTACCATTTTCTTATTTTCTTGCTTTTTTTCATTAGAATGATATTTTCTACTTCAGCACATTCGGGAATCATAATAATAGTATTTTAGTCATATTCTTTTTGATGGTGACTAAATTCCCTGACCTTTCTATTACTTTGATTTCTCCAAAGTAGTATCTAAGTGGCCCTTAAGAATCAGAAGATTTACAATATAAAAATGGGCACACGTGCACACATACCCACCACACACACAGACACAGACAAAGCAGGCCCTGCCTGTACCGATGGGAAGTCTGTCATGAACCAAGGATTATAATCTATCAGTGCCACCTAAGGTTAAGAACACTTTTAGAATTTCTGAGCCCCTTTTAATCTGTAAACATCTTCCTATGAAAATATCTATAGAACATATAGTATCTGTTATGCAAGTGGTATTCATTTTATTTTTTAAATTAATGAAATGTTTGTTGAATTTTCAGTTTATAAGTAAATAGACCATAATTATAAATAGAAAGATATATCCTTTCTTTCTTTATCTTTAGTTATGCTCTTTTTGTATTTCAGATTTGGCATTTAAATCTGGTACTGATGTAAAGTAGGATTTCTTTTTGAAATCAACTCTAGTTTATTATTTGATTAAGATTGTTTATAGCTCACCATATCACTTGTTTGGTTTTATATTTGCTATAGCTTCATTCTCATCTTTTTTCAAATGTTAAGGATAACTAGTAACATTAAAGAATTTTGAAAATTGAACTACTTTAGGGCTATTTTTTCCCATCACTTGCAGTTTGAAGTTGTGAGAAAGGATGAATATATAACCATTGAAAATTTAGGAGCAAGGTAAGCTTAAATGAAATATATTATGTTTTTTCCTGAGCATGTATATATTTGCTTCAGTTGCTTCTTCTGTGTTTCTGTCACCTGTTAGAGCTTCATTAAATTTAAAGGTAATATTAATTCTGTGAAAAAAATACATTTAACTGACATTTATCTCCCCCCTCCCTGCTTTGTGGACATTTAAATTCTAAAGCAAGAAAGGAGGAATTATGTGAATACTTTTTCCTTAAGTATAAAAATAATCTTTTTCTAAAACCAAACATGTTTTTAAGTTATTTAATATATTTTTTTTAAGATTTTTTTTATTTTTATTTATTTTTAGGGAGGGGAGGGAGGGAGGGAGATAGAGAGAGAGAGAGAGAGAGGGAGAGAGGGAGAGAGAGAGAGAAACATCAATGTGCGGTTGCTGGGGGTTATGGCCTGCAACCCAGGAATGTACCCTGGCTGGGAATCGAACCTGGGACACTTTGGTTCCCAGCCCGCGCTCAATCCACTGAGCTACACCAGCCAGGCTAGATTCTTAAGATATGAAAATTAAGTCAGGCTTCTAAGCTTGTCTGACAGTCAGAATCGTCTTGTTGATTACACAAGAAAACTGGATTGCAGAGGGATGCATAGTATAAACTGGGAATTCACAAAGGTATAGAATGTACTATTGAAATGAGAAATTTCAATATAAATAGTTCTTCTAACCCATTGATTCTTTTTTCTTTGGTTTAAAGTATAAATGTCTACCATTTTGCAATCTACCAGGGGTATTGCATTGATATCTAAGGCACTAGTTTTCTGTTATAATCTAATGAAACCCAAATCTTTATCTCTAGCATAGATCTCATTCCTAAAACGTGTATCTATTTACCTGCTTGCCAAAGATACCCACTTTTATGTTTCAAAAAGATCTGTAGTTCAGCATGTGTGCCACTGGACTTGGAATCTTTCTTCTCAACACTGCTCTGTAACATTTTTGAAGTCCAGTCAATTCAGCTTCTTAAATGTATGTATTGTAAATGCCTTCTCATTTCTGCCTCTGCACTTCCATTAAACTAAATGAAATATTATTTCTCACTTGGAATTCTGAAACAGCTTCTAAACTGCTCTTTCTTATGTTTCTTCAGTCTGTTGTTTATGTAGCCATTAAGAGCACTTTTCCAAAATGAAAAATGAAATACGTATATCATTTTCCTGCTTGCAAATCTTTCAGAGACTTCTCATTGCTCTTCATTAAGTTTAGACTACCTAGCTTGGCTCTTTAGTCACTTTGGTTCCTGCTGACCTCACTACTGTCATCTCTTGTCATTCTTTTCTTGCTGTGTATACACCAACTGTTGTGGGCTGCTTTTATTCTTGACTGTGCCATCCATTTTACCTCCAAGCCTTGGCTAGAATACTTTTTGGCTTTGCCTGTTTAAACCTTCTGGAAAGACTTGCTTACATTAGATTAGGTGTTTCTGCCATGTATTCCTTCTACTTTAAAAAATTATTTATTTATTTTTGGGCAGAGGGGAGGGGAAGGAGAAAGATAGGGAGAGAAACATCAGTGTGTGGTTGCCTCTTCCACATCCCTTACTGGGGACCTGACCCACAACCCAGACACATACCCTGACTGGGAATCAAACCAGTGAAGCTTTGGTTCTCAGGCTGGTGCTCAATCCACTGAGCCATAGCATCCAGGGCTATTTCTTCTACTTTTGCTATTAAAACATTTACTAAGTTTTATTATATTTTCTTGGCTATCTTCTTCATTTAACTATAACATCCACAAGGTCAAGAACTTTATCTTGCTGTAATCCCAGAACATAGCATAATGCCTGGCATACAGCATGTATCCAACAAATACAGGACAGATGTAAACATTCTGAATTCCACTATTTTGCAATGGTATGTTATTTTTGTTTTGACAGGCAGTTAACTTGGTTAGATGTGAACTGTGAACCCCCTTTTTTGGGTGGTGGTTCCATTCTCAATTTAGATCTTTTGCCTTTAGCTGAGTTGCTTTGGATGAGCACATGATTCTACACACGTGTGGTTCATCAGTCAGTCAGAGCTATCGCTAGAAAGAATGTGAGATCTCTCTTTCCTTTCTGGAATTCCCCTGCTCTCTTCAGCAGCCGTAGTTCCGAGGCTTCAGTTTTCTGGTTCCTTTGGCCAAGGAGACCTTTGTTCTCCCCCAGGTCATACTCACCCAGGCTAGTCGCTCTAATATCGGTGAACTTACAAACTTACAGTATAATTCTTTCCTCTGAGCATCTGCCCCACCATCAGAGTTGGTCTGTTCCTTCCACACTCTAGTGCCTTCAGGGAGTTGCTTTTTGTAATTTGCCTAGGTTTTATCATTATTTTGGGGGGGGCAGATTCCTCTGGTAACTCTTGTGGCTTGTGGTCCCACTCAGTCAACTCTTGTGGCTTGTGGTCCTACTCAAGTTAACAAATAGAATTTTGCTGTCACTCCAGAAGCACTCAACATGCCACTCTGCCCAGCTTCTCTTCTCCCTAGGTAACTGTCATCCTCACCCTCTGTGTTTATAAACTACAGCTTGAGAAACCTAACCTATAAAAAACTTCAGTGTTTAAAAATACTTTTATAATGAGTACATTTACAAAGAACAGTATGGAAATTTCCTTATAAATGTATTTTTAAACACTGAAGTTTTTAATAGGTCAGATTTTTATACATTTGAGTAATCACTACCATAATCAAGATACAGAGTATTTCTGTTATCCCTAAAGGTTACCCACAAATTATTTCTGAAGTCATTTTCCTCCTCCAACCTCCAAACCCCGGTAACCCCTGATATGATTTTTGTTCTGATAATCCTGAAACAAACCCTGATGCTTCTTCCTGACTCTCCTATAGTAGGAAAGCATTTTGCATCCAGATTTTTTCACAAAAGCATTTTGCATCCAGATTTTTTTACAAAATGCATAATGTTTTTGAGATCCATCTATGTTATTATTTCATGTGTCAGTCACTCATTTTTATTTGTTGCTGAGTATTTTATTGTACATATACATGCACAGTTTATTGATTCAACAGTTGATGGTGTTTGACTTGCTACTGTTTTTTTTAGCTATTTTGAATAAAACTGCTACACATATTCATATATTACTCTTTGTGTAGACATACACTTTCATTTCTCTTGGGTAAGTTCCTAGGGACAGGATGGCCGAATCATATGGTAAGTATTTAATATGATAAGAAACTGCCAAACTGTTTTCAAAGTAGCTGTACATTTTATCACTCTTTCCAGTATCGGAGAGTTTGAGTTTCTCTGCATCTTCTCCAGCCAGCACTTGGTATTATCAATTTAAAAGATTTCAGCCATGTTATTAGATTTGTAATGGTATCTTATTATGGTTTTAATTTACACTTACCTAATGATTAATGTAGTTGAATATCATTTCATGTACTTATGTGCCATCTGTATATCTTCCTGGTGAATTACCTGTTTAAATCTTTTGCCCATTTTTTTCATTGGTTTGTCGTATTTTTGAGTTGCAAGCTTTCTGTATGTATTCTGGATACAAGTCTTTTATCTAATATGTATTTTTAAAATATGTTATCCCAGTCAGTGTCTTGTCTTTTTATTTTCTACAATGTATCTTTCAAAAAGCAGATATTAATTTTGATGAAGTCTGTATGATTTATCAGTTATTTCTTTTATCCTACATGCTTTTTGTGCTCTATTTAAAAAAAAGTACACCCCAACATCACAAAGGTTTTCTCCTGTATTTTCTCTGACAATTTTTATAGTTTTAAGTTTCACATTTAGATTTATAATTCATTTTGAGTTAATGTTTGCATACAGTATGACATAGGGTCAAGGTTCATTCTGTTCCATATGGATATACAGATGTTCTAACATGATTTGCTGAAAAGCTAATCCTTTCCCTGTTGAATTACCTTGATACCTTTGTTGAACATCACATGACTTTATAACATACATATACAGTCTATTTCTGAATTCATTTTTCTGTTCTATTCATGTATATACCTGTGCATTCATCAATACCACACTGTCTTGATTACTGTAGCATTGTATTATCATTTTTTTGTGAGCCACATATATGATTTTATTTATTTATTTATTTTGAAATTAGATGGTGTAGGTTCAATTTTCTTCCTATTTTTTAAAACTTTTTTTCTGCTCTAATTCCTTTGCTGTTCTTAGAAACAAATAAATCTTGAAACACCTTATCATTTTCTCCACAGTTCTTGCTGGGATTTTTATTGGAATTGTGTTGACTCAATAGATAAACTTGGGTGTGATTTACATCTTAATAACATTGAAGATTTTCATCCATGAACATGGATTTTAATTTCATTCAATTAGATATTTTTAAATGTCTCTTAGGAATGTTTTGTAGTTTTCTGTACAATCTTGTAATATTTTATTAGATTTTTCATATGTATTGCATTTTTTATGCTTTTGTAAATGATATTTATATTATATAGATCTGTTTTTTTATATTGAATTCTTGTATCCTGTGACTGAGGACTTAATAGTGGTCATATCATTTTGTAGATTCTTTGAGGTTTTCTATAGATTCTCATTTCACTGTGGACAAATATAACTTTATTTTTTTCTAATTGATATGTGCTTTATTATTTTTTATGGCCCTGGCTATAATGTCAGATACAAGTGTTAAGAGCAGACATGTTTGTCTTTTCCAGATCTTAAGAAGAAGCCTTCAGCTTTTCACCATATAGTATGTTGTTAGCTGTAGATTTTTTGTAGATGCCCTTTATCAAGTTGAAGAAATTCTTTTCTCTTCCTACTTTTCCAAAAACTTTCCTATGAATAGCTTTTGAATTAATGTTTTTCTGCATGCATTAAGATGATTACATGGTTTTCATCTTTAACCTGTTATTATGCTGAATTACATTACTTTTAAATGTTGAAATTAATCTTTCTTTTCTGTAATAAATGACTGCTGGTCATGATCTATTTACTTTTTCCATATTGCTGCTGTTTTCTTTTTCTAACTTTATTGGGATATAACTGACATATAACATTTGTAAATTTAAGGTGTACAACATGATGAGTGGATATATGTACATACTGTAAAATGATTACCATAGTAATGTTAGTTATTGCATCCATTAACACACATAATTAACTTTTTTTTTGTAGTGAAAACTCTTAATATTTACTTTCTTAGCAACTTTCAATTATACAGTACATTATTTTAATTATAGTCACCATGCTGTACATTGGATCCCTAGTTTGTTTTGACCCTTTTATCCATTTTCCCCAAACCCCTTCCTCTAATAACCACCAATCTCTTCCCTGTTTCTATGAGCTGGAGTGTATTTTTTTAGCACCCACTTGTAAGTGCAGTCATACAGTATTTGTCTGTCTGTATCTGGCTTATTTCATTTAGTATAATGCCCTCCAGGTTAATAATCCATGTTATTGCAAATAGCAAACTTGCATTATTCTAGTGTGTATGTATATGCATGTGTGTGTGTGTGTGTGTATCTGACATTTTTCTTATCCAGTAGTCCATTGATAGTCACTTAGGCTGTGTGCATGTCTTGGCTAATATGACAGTGAACATGGGGATGTGGATATCGCTTCAAAATGAGATTTTGTTTTCTTTGGATATATAATATACACCCAGAAATGGGATTGCTGAATCAATTTACTTTTAATTTTTTGAGGAACCTCCATATTCTTTCCTCTAGTAGCCCTGTCAGTTTATATTCTAAGAGTACACAAGGATTCCTTTTTCTTCATATCCTGGCCAGCACTTGTTATCTCTTATCTTAACAGGTGTGAGGTGATATACGATTGTAGTTTTGATTTGTATTTTTCTGATGATTAGGTATATTAAATTCCTTTTCATATACCTAATGACTATCTTATATCTTCTTTGGAAAAATGTCTATTCAAGACCTATATTGATTTTTAAATTGGATTATTTGGTATTGAGTTTGTCTGGGTTTCTTACATATTTTTTATATCAATCCCTAATCATATATATGATTTGCAGATATTTTCTCCCATTTAGTAGGTTGTCATTTTATTTTGTTGATTATTGCTTTTGCTGTGCAGAAGCTTTTAAATTTGGAGAAGTCCTACCTGTTTGTTTTTGCTTTGTTAAAAAAATATTTTATTTATTTATTTTTAGGGGGAGAGGAAGGGAGGGAGAAGAGATGGTGAGAAACATCAGTGTGTGGTTGTCTCTTGTGCATCCCCTACTGGGGACCTGGCCTGCAGCCCAGGCATGTGCCCTAGCTGGAACTCAAACTGGTGACCCTTTGGTTCACAGGCTGGCATTCAATCCACTGAGCCACAGCAGCCAGGGCTGTTTTTGCTTTTGTTGCTTATGGTTTTGGTGTCAAATCCAAAATTTTTTTGCCAAAACCATTATCAAGGCAATGCTGCTTTTCTGCTGCTTTCAAAGTTCTATTTTTATCTTTTATGTTTGTTCATTTAATTATAATGTGTCTCAATGTAGTCCTTTTTGGGTTCAATCCATATGCAGCCCTTTGAGCCTCATAAATCTAAAGGTTCATTTCCTACCCCAAATTTGGTAAAGGGACATTATTTTTAAAATAAACTTTCCGTTCCTTTTTCTTTCTCTTCTCCTTCTGCAATTTCCATATACATACATTATTTCTCTTGTCCCATAAGTTCTGTAAGTTTTCTTCAGTCTTTCTTATTCTCTGTTCTTTTTTTCTCCTCTGACTGGGTAATTTCAAATGATCTGCCTTTGAATTCACTGATTCTTTCTTCTCCCAGATCAGTTCTATTGTTGAAGCTCTCTATTGAAATCTTCATTTCATTCGGTGATTTTTCAACTCCAGGATTTCTGTTTTTTTAAAAATTGTTTCCTGCCCCAGCTGGTGTAGCTCAATGGATTGAGCGCAGGCTGCAAACCAAAGGGTCACCAGTTCGATTCCCAGTCAGGACACATGCCTGGGTTGCAGGCCAGGTCCTCAGTGGGGACCACGTGAGAGGTAACCACACATTGATGTTTCTCTCTTTTTCCCTCACTTCCCCTGTCTCTAAAAATAAATAAGTAAAATCTTTAAAAAAGTTGTTTCTATTTTTTGTTGAACTTCTAATTTTGTTCATGCATTGTTTTCCTGATTTCATTTAATTGTCTACCTGTGTGCTATTGTAGTTTATTGAACTTCTTTAAAAGGATTATTCTGAATTCTTTGTCAGATAGTTCATATCTCCATTTCCTTTTCTTTTTTTAAAAGATTTTATTTATTTATTTTTAGAGAGGGAAGGGAGGGAGATAAAAAGAGAGAGAAACATCAATGTGCGGTTGCTGGGGGTTATGGCCTGCAACCCAGGCATGCACCCTGGCTGGGAATCGAACCTGGGACACTTTGGTTCCTAGCCCGCACTCAATCCACTGAGCTACACCAGCCAGGGCTCATATCTCCATTTCTTTATGGTCCCTTATTGAAGGTTTATTACTTTTGGTGATGTCATATTACATGAATCTTCATTATCTTTGTATCCATGCATTAGTATCTACCCATTTGAGTATGTGGTCTCCTCTTACAGACTTTGTTTTGGAAGGGAAAGGCTTTTACCAGTCAGCTCAGCTTTGGAGGTACTGGATGAGTTAGCTGGTAGCGCCTATAGGCAGGTGGAGCTTGCAGTTGCGTTCTCTAGTTATATGAAACCACAGCAGCTCCAAGGTTGGGAGTGAGCTGCTGCTGGCTGGGCTTCAGGGTTGGGTGGGACTTATAGCTGGGTTCCGTGTTCAAGGGGGACTACTGGGCTCCCTGGTCACAGGGGCTAGTGGCAATTTTCCATAGTTAAGTAAGGCCACTAGCTATGCTCTGCAATCACCTCTGGTCAGGTAGGTTCACAGGCTTTGATTCTTGGCAGAGTATTGCTACCATTTGGATCCTGTGATTGGACAGGGCTACAACCTAAACTCTGCAGTTGCTTCTGGCTGGGTGGGGCCTCAGGCTCTGCTCCTTGGGTAGATGGTACTACTAGCTGGACTTCACATTTATGTGGGGTCACAGGTCAGTCTTCATGGTCAGATGGGATAGGGCTGCAAGCTGTGCTCTGAAGTTGGGCAAGGCTGTAGGCTGGGCTTTGTGATTAGGTAAGCTGTTGATTGCTCTCTGCTGTTGGTTGGGGTTTGTGGCTTGGGTAATTCTTGCTAAATCTGAGCTCTTGAGGACATGGAGAAGGGGGGCGCCTAGCTGAAAAAGAGGTCAGAGGAGTCTTATTAGAGTTTGATTAGGGAGAGAATCTTTATCATTGAATTCAATTTTCTAATATGTTTAATAGATTTCTGCTCAATGTTCTTAAGGGAAATTGATTTTACAGCCTTCTTTTTGTACTGTTTTTGTCTGGATTTGGTTCCAAATCCAGACAAAATGGTGGTAACCTTTTGATGGTAACCTTTACTTAGTGTTTAGTCCATTTAATAAACTTTGCTACTTTTCCCTTAATTTAAAAAAATGTTTATATTGATGTCATATCCGTTGTTTTTCCTTTTTTTTAAATTACTTGTCGTTAAATGAATTGAATTTTCATGGGATAATTATTGGTAACAAGTGATGGGGGATGACCTGGGAGGAGTTCCAGTTTTGGTGGTTTTTTTTAAAAGGCAAAGATTTCTATTTTTCTGCTGCTATACAGCCTTCCTGCAAGTAAGTTAGTTGTGTGACTTTTTTTTTAGATGAAATTTAGAAATTCTACTTTCCTCTTAATTTTAATGAAAATGACAACATGGAGTTGTCATTATTGGTGTTTTTGTTTGTTTGTTCTTTTTTTTCCTTTGCTTTTAAATAATTTCCAGGAGGAGGAGAAGAAAATACTCGCTTAGGTAGTCATGCTAATACCAGAAATCTTGATTGACTTTGGTAGTAACTGTAACAATTTTTTTCCACTTGCAGTTATAAAAAGTTGATGTCTCTGAAAATAACTGATACTGATGAAAGACTGAAGATCAGTTTAAAATATAGTACAAAAGGTATTATTTTATTTTCATATGCCTCCCATTGAAAAGTGTGTTAAAAATTTTGACTTACTCTGTAGAGTATCATTCCATTAACAACCATGTATTTTTGTGTTGGCCATTCACTGGGCTTAGATTACTTGGATTACTTGCAAGCATTACTTTGTGTAGCATAGAATTCATGGACAGAAACATAGCAGGTTTATGGGTTTCACATTACCTTGGTATTCTTTGAAGAGTTTTGCTAGTCCAGTGCATAGCTGTGAGTTCACTATTAGATCAGGCTTCACCAGATTCCCTACCAACTCTTCCTCCCTTGTTTCATTCCCTGTTAATGGAGTAGGATGGAAGGAATGGACGTTTTAGACTCAAGACCAAGTAGTATAAGCTTAGTTACCAGCTATGTAGGAGTATGTGATAGTAAATGCCACCTACTTAGCACTTGGAGACCTTAAGGGCTCCTGGTCCCATGGAAGAATAGGTTAGTGGCATTCCTTCTTGCTAAGAAGAATGGATGTCCCTGTTTCCAGCTGTCTTCTTACTTGGCAACCCAGAGAAAGCTCCCTGCATCATTTGCTTTGTAACCTTGTTTGCTTCCACAGTGCATGTCAAGTATATCAAGCAAGAATATTAATTTAAAATTCTCTTGAAATAGAATGAAGTATAAAATAATAAAGCTTCATTTCATGCTAAATATATTGTTATATTCCTACAATGAATATACCATCATATACCACATTCCTACTACTTTCTAACTCATCTCAACCCATTTTCCTTTATTGGAAGTGATAACCAACCAGAAAAATATCGAATAGTTCGATCTCATGCCTTATTCCATTTTATTGATAAAATACCCACTCAATCATTACTCTCTTTTTTTTGAGATACTAAGAACATGAGGTTTATTAGATAACTGGGTCTCAGACTTTAATAGCTACTTCAACCATCTGGCAATTTTGTTAAAATGTTAGGTGCCAACTCATTAGCTCTAGGGTGAGCCTGAGATTCTCCTCTTCTGACAGATTCCCATGTAGATGCTGATGCTGCCGGTCCATGGCCTACACTTTGTGTAGCAAGGCATCATATCACTTTATGGTTCTTGATACAGTTCTGTGTTATCTAATATGGTAGCCACTAGCCATATGTGGCTATTTAAATTTAAAATTAGAGAAAATTTTAAACTCAATTTCATTGTTAGACAAGCAGCATTTTCAGTGTTCAGTGGCTAGTGGGCAATGGAAATGAAAACATTTTCATCCGTTCTGTTGGACAGTGCTGATTAAGATAAAATATAACCACCTAAGTAAAGTATAATTAAACACTGGCAATTACCATGTTTGACGTTCTTTAGAATTGAAAGCCTAATACTTTTATGCCATTTGGTTGCCAAAGCTCATTTACTTGAACAAAACCCTGGATGTTTGAAAGGCTTCTGTGATGATTAGTCTTTGTGATTACTTTTGCTTGGGGACACAGAGTTTTTGTTTGAATTTTTGTCAACTAGCCAGATAGCAGCATGTGTATTGAGCACTAGCTGTGGCAAAGCACTGTACTGTATTTCATTTTTTTGTACTAGACCCTGTCCAGCAAGAGCTTAGCATGTAATACAGGAGACCATAGAAAAATAGCATTAATGTGGAATCTTTTGACTTTTCAAAATTTATTTTCAGATGAAATGCCTATCTTCAAACTTGATTATAATTATTTCTATCATCTGCTTCATATAATTATTATTTCTGGTACTGACATTGTCCGACAAATATTTGATGAGGCTCTGCCACCCGCTCTTTTGAAAAAAGAGCTTCTTATTCACAAGAATGTGCTGGAACCCTACTACGACCACTTTTGGACTAATCACCCTTTGGGTGGAGCATGGCATCTGCTTTATCCCCCAAACAAGGAGCTACCACAGTCCAAACAGTTTGACTTACACCTCCTATTAGCTCTCATAAAACATTTGAATGTATTCCCAGCACCCCAAAAAGGCTGGAATATGGAACCACCATCTTCTGATCTCTCTAAGTCTGCAGACATCCTGAGGCTGTGCAAATACAGGGATATCCTCCTTAGTGAGATTTTGATGAATGGTCTCACTGAGTCACAATTCAATTCAATTTGGAAAAAAGTTTCAGATACTCTTCTGCGTCTTGGAATGAAGCAAGAGGATATTGATAAAGTGAAGGAGAATCCCATTGAGAATATCTCCCTTGATTACAATCAGCTGTCTGTCTACCTAGGCATACCAGTACCAGAAATCATCCAAAGGATGTTATCCTGCTACCAACAAGGTACAAAATAATTATTTACTTCAACCAGTACACCTTCACTGAGTATCTGCTGTGTCCCAGGCAAAGTGCCAAGGGCAGGAGATTCAGGGTTCACATTCTTGAGAGAATAGACACATCAAGAAGCTAATAGAAATTATAGTGCTAGAGATGTTCCAGAACACCATGGGAAATCCTAGCCTAAGAGAGTCGAAAGAAAAAAAAAACTTTCTGGAGAATATAATATTTGAGGAATTGCTAAATCACATGTAAAAGTTACCTAAGTGAAGAAGATGGAGTAGAATGTTTCAAAAGGAATCAAGAATAAATGTATAGAAACATAAAAATATAGTTCAGGGAACTAAAAATTTGGCCTTAAAGTAGATTAAGTAGTAAATCTTAAAGATATTAAAGTAGAGAAGTATCCATAGAATACATTCAAGAGGATTTCTCTTATCATGTTGAGGTTTGTATTATCATAAAGGAATTGTTGAAGATTTTTAAGTAGAAGAGTTATATTACTTCTACAAAATTAAGAATGCCTAAAACCATGAAATGCTGGTACTGTGTGTTTCAAGGATACACTTTTAGATACCACGAGTGTATGTTTCTCCTCCTTTCCAGCAGAATCTTGATGTTTATACGTTTGACAGCTACATAGTGGCCATGGGTTATTTAAAAAATTAGATAACATTTATGCAAGTATCTAAAGTCAGCAGAATCCATTTCTAGGCACTATATTGATATGGAAAAGACTTTCTACCCTTTCTCCAACATAGCAAGGTAGCCTTTCATCATGCAGAGTGGAGTTGGAGGCACATCAGCATCACCGAAATCCTGTTGTGCTATTCTGGGTAATTTTTCCTGATCCCAAGTTATTTTATTAGCCATACTACCTAGTGAGCTACTGATGACCACACTGATGCTGTTTAAATGTACAACTTCCCAGGTTTCTAGGAATTGCTGCACAGGTATAGATTTTTTTTCACAGATGATTGCTGGGCCCCTATCCCATTCCTTTAATGCTCTAGGATACCATTGTGTTTTCTTGCTTGACTTTTAAGGGATTTCTTTGAGCATAAAAGGAGAGAATGCCAGGTTTGATTATATAAGAATGTCAGGCAAAGACCTTTGACTTACAGATTACAGGGTTTTTAAAAGACACATTTACTCTATTAAGATTTTAAACAACAAAAACTTATGAGAATAAAGGTAATATTTGAGAACGTACTTTGAGCACTAACTAAATTCAAGGCATTTCAAGAATTCTCACTCAGGTGGTCTGAAGAGCTTATTGGTCAACACCCTTTAACAGAGACTTTTCTAGCATCTTATATCTCTTTCCTAGTAGTTATTAACAGTTGCAGCTTTCATTTGTGCATTTAATTATTTGATTAGTATCCATTGTCCCCACTAAATATCTATGAAGGTTGTCTTTTTTATATACCATTAATTCACTAGAGCCTGATATAATATTAATGGGCGAGGAGAATGTAGTGCTTGCTGATCAGGATAATAAACATTGCTAAAAAGGTCTCAAAGTTCCTATGGAAGTTTGCATCATAATTGGCTATTAAATATTTCATGACTTCCAAATTAAGTACTGACAGTAACCAGAGGCAAGGTGGGAGGGGATAATAGGGGGAAAGAGGTAAGGGTTGTCAGGAATATGTGTGAAGGACACATGGACAAAGCCAAAGCGGGTAGGTTCGAGGGTGGGATGTGAGGATGGCTGGGGTGGGGGGAGGGGTGGGGGGAAAATGGAGACAACTGTACTTGAACAACAATAAAAAAACTTAAAAAATAACTGCAATCACACAAAAAAATTAAGACTATAAATCATTACAATTTGTGGTGTGGTTTAAAGTGCTTATATTCTAGGCATTATCTTTCAGAACTATCAAAATATTTGTTTACTTTCTTTCCTCTAATCATGAGTTTATAACCTTTATGTTTAAACACCATGCCTTGTTTAAACTAGATTCATAAGTGAAGCTAATTATTTTATAATCAGTTATAAAATTACTTGGCGCAGTATAAAAACCTCCTTGCTTTTCTTAGTCCCAGTCATATATTTGTTGGTTGCATTTGCAATTGCACCTCTAAATGTTTTCTTTATGTGTCATAGGAATTGCTCTACAGTCAATACCTGGCAGTCAACGTAAGTATGCTAAAAAACAAAATGCCTAAGTGACCTTTCAATTTGAGAAAGCTAAGGGATTGCTCTTATAGTGAGCAATCCCTTATGAAATAAGTCTTACTTCGTCAGATAAACTGTATGGCAATTGTTAGAGTCTTGGAAAATTATATAGTCAGATTACTACTGGTCAGCTGAATCTATTTGAACCTTTTTACTCTGCCTTGGTCTTGGTGCCTGTGCCCCAGGGTTTACTCAAGCATAGTATTTTAACTTTTGACACACAGTCAGAAGTGCCCACCTGCTTGCTCTCGCTGCTCATATATGCTTCTGTTTAGTTTACATACTTTTTTTCTGGTTAGCTATCAATTGTTAAAGCTATATTCTTTTTTGCTGGATGGTTAGTTGCTAATTTTTTTTAATGTTTATTTTTGTGCAATTTTTGTTTAATGTAATTATATTGTACAATTAAAATTTACTTAAGGAAAAAACACCATGGGTTTTGTTGGGAGTAAAGCTATACTTCATAACATAGTGGGTTTTGTTTGGACCATCTGTGATCACTCAGATGAAGTTCACAAGTTTGAGACTGAAACTCTGGGGCAATATCAAGGAGCTTGGTGTCAAAGAAGAAGTCACGTAATAAGGGGCTGATGCCTTTCAAAATCTTTGATTGTGAAAAATAAGGAAAAGGGGGAGAAAGTAGACCTTTTAGCTTTCTCTGTCTTTTAGATTTATGTCCTAAAATAATTCTGCTTGCAGTGTAGTAATAGGGTCAATGTCAAGGTTTTCAAAATATAATATTGAGAGTCAACTTAAGTTCTAGAATATCTAATATGTAGCATTTACTTAAGATAACAGTAAGATACCTTAGTATTTGGGTTCATACTGATTGGTTTTGGCTAGATTATGTACCTATTACATGGTTATTAATAAATGGGCATTTTATTTTCATCTAGTAATTGAGCAGAGTAAGATGTCATCTATTTCTATTTCTGGAATAACGTTTTGGAGGGTAAATGCATTTATAATAGTGATAAGAAGCTAAAATTGGGTGCGTCTGAATTTTGAGTGTTTTATCTTTAATACTTAGGTAATGAAATAGAAGAATTACAGAATGAGGAAGAAGAACTAAGTCCACCTCTCATGGAGTACAATATAAATGTGAAATCAAACCCTGGAATACAGTTAACAGAAATAAATAAAGATGGGGCATCAATACCCAGTGAATCTTCAACAGAATCTATTAAAGATCTCCAGGAAGTATGCGCTGTCATTAACGTTTGAGTTAGAAGAACTTAATAATCAGGGCCTTTAATTTGTTGCATGTGCTATGCTTAAAGGATTCCAGACAATCTTAATTTATATTTATCATAACATTCACACAAAGCTTAAATTGGAATGGTTCTTTCACCAGTACTTCACCCCATAATGTTTCATGCCTTAACCATTCATGTTGCCAATGTTTATTGAACATTTATTATGTGCCAAGCACTATGCTAGACTTCTGAATATATTTCTTTATTCTGATTAACGGGAGTGAATGTGGGAGGCTAACAGAAAGTAGAAGAAAGCATAGTGGGGAATAAGAAGAAGAGAGAAAGAAGGAGAAACAGGGATACTTCAACACCATTTGCACGAAGGTGGAGTTAAAATCATCCAGGATGGAATTTCTGTATTTCTTTGTAGATAAGTGGCAACAGTTACTATTATATAGTCACTAAATTCTTCCTAGGCTTATTTTTCATCTTGTGGACCTGAATATGTTGACTTTTGAAAAGTGCCTTCCTTCTTTGTTACTCATGCATGCACATGTAGAAGTGAGGATTTGGGAGCTTTTTTCAGTGATCTACTCATTGACGTTATATGTATATGTATAATGTTCCATTATACAACATTAATTTTTTCAGGAGCAGAAGACTGATATTAAATAAAAATGTTTGATAATGTCTAGGAAGAAAATATAATCTATATTACAAGATAAAAGGTTTCAGTGGTTAGAGGAAATATATTTTGGAAAATAACCCATTATGTGGTTGGATTTTTGTATTAAATGATTTTTTTTAACCTATCAGGCTAGGAGTAAACCAAAGAAAAAGAAAAAGACTAAGAATAAAAAGGTAAGAGACTATATTAGCATTATAATAGAGGAATGTCTAATTATGAACACTTGGGTAATATGTGGATTCACCATTAGAATTTAAAATTAATCTAAGTAGACACAGAGCACAAATGACTTTAAAAATGTCAATAGCTTATTGAATATATGATTATAGAGAAGTCCATGTGTGTTAGATCCTGAATGACTTACACTTACAGTGTACCTACTTTAGTTCCCTAAATCAAAACTTATACATTTAAATATACAAATAAGAAACAGAATTAGTCACTTAGAGATCCCATTAATTTCTTCATACCACTCTTATTTTAAAAATGCCCGCTCAGTGTTTATAATTCTACTGATATGTTCAGAAGCATTTTTTAAAACCTTAAAAAATTTTGATTTCCTTGTGTCTATAAGAGTCTGCAAAAATGATACAAATGCAGAAACACTGTTTTCATGCCTCTTCCTTGTTTTTTGCCAGTTGAAAAAAAAACAAGTTACTGATTATAGCAGTTTTAGCAAGAAGTGTTTTTAAGTGCTTGGAAAACTCCAAGGGAAACTCGAGTCTTTTGGGGAGGACTTAATTTTTTTAATTCAGACTTTATTTTCAAATTAAAATTAAGAAATAACTGCAACTGAAAATAAATATAAACACTATCAAAACTTCATACTCTAGTAATAGTAAAAAAATTTTTTTAAATGTGAGCAACTGTCTAGGAATTTTTTGATTTTCTTAAACACCGTAAGTTGTTTGCCAATTTATGTTACTAAAAGATAGATGTTAAAGTCCGTTAGTATATTTTTTATCAAGATAAAATTTGGACATTAGAAGAGAGATCTTACGTCTTTTATTTAAATTTTAAAATATAGTACCTAAAAAATGCTAAAGTTTTTGCATATGATCATTTCATATAGAACAGTCACATTCATATGCTCAATTGCTGTTAAGTACAAAGAATTGTCTACTTGTAGTATAAGCAACCAGTAATAACAATCTAGTCAGTTTAATTCTCGAATTAGGAGTTCTCCTCATGAAAAATTCTAGCTTACAAAAATTTGCTTGTGTTAATAAAGTGACAGTAAAGCCCCTCTTCATTAAATTGTGACCTTTGTTAATTATTTGTTTTGGACATTGCTACCTAACAGAAGCTGAAGTCCTAAAAACACCTATCAGAGGCTCACTGGAAGAACGTGATAAAAAAGTAAAATTTGTGTAGCAAATAGAGGATACAGTACAGATAACTTCTTACTTGTACCTATGGATACTTTGTAGCTATTCTTTATGTTCCCTTTCTTCAGTTAGGAATTTAGCTTCTAATATATGCAAATTGTAAATAACTCTTTGGGGTTATTTAAATTTTAATTATTCATATGTTACCCTTTCATGAAGAGTATTAATTACCTAATTACTATTACTCTTGCTCCTATCCCTACCACCCACCCAGGGGAATTAAGGGTTTGGAATAGAAAAGAGAAGTAAAGCAGATGGCAGAAAAATAGCCTTTGTGATGAAGCTTGGAGATAAAAAGAAACATGGCAGGAAATAAACAGGCCTTCAAACTGATGTCCTCTCTAGAGAATAGAAGTTGTTGAGGTGCATCTAAGAAGACAGACTGATATGTGCATTGGCTTAAAGTCATGGAAAAAACTACAAAGGGTTTCAGAAATACTAATCAAATATGCTAGATATGTTCATTATGAACAACCAAAAGTCTTTTCAACTCAGTTTTTGAGGTACACTCGAACCAAGGCAGGAGTTCATAGTTCTTAATTGTAGACTCAAACTGGCATTGCACATTGACCAGACACTGGAACACAAAAATCCTCTTAGTATGCAAACAGTAAAATAAAACAGATTTGTAAGTATTTTAATACATTATGGAATCTGTAGGGAAAGAGACTCTAAAGTTTCTTGTAAACAAGAGATGGTAGAAATTAATACTGTAACTCATTTAAGAGTAATTAATACTCTTAATGGAAAGGTGGTATCTGAGTAATTAGTACTCTAAATAATTTAATATATATTAAATGACATTGGTATTACCTTTACTTAGTCTGTTGCCTTTACATTTCTGTTTTAATGAACATAAAATTTAGGGCTTTATAACATTTTCTCCCAACTGTGATTTCCCTAACAATTCTTTTAAAAAGATTTTTAATGTATAAATCTGCTATTTTACATGTTAGTTTTCAAAACTCTTGTATTTAGTATAGGATTCTGTAAATGAGAATTCCATGTACCATTTCCCAAGATATATCAATAGGTACAAACTCAGCCCCAATAGTCACTTCTAATTCCTGAATCAATGATTTTCAAATGTGTTTCATTATGGAATTACAAAATTAATTTAGTGGGTCACAACTACCATTTTAAAAAAGGAAATAGAATTAGTAGGAATAAAAAAATTTCCAGAGGTCATCACCCATTGTTTTAGTCAGTCTGGACTGCTATAACAAACTGTGATAGACTGGGTGACTCAAACAACATTTATTTTTCTGGAGTCTGGGAAGTCCAAGATCAAAGTACCAGCAGATTTGGTGTCTGGTGAGGGCTCTCTTCCTTTGCAGATGGCTACATTCTTGCTGTGTCATCACATGGCAGGGCAAGAGAGAGAGGAAGAGAGGACCCAGTGAGCTAGAGCTAGCTAGCACTAGCTAGCTGTCTAGTCTCTTTTTGTAAGGGCATTAATTCCATAATGAGGACTACAACATCATCTTAACCTAATTACCTCCAAATGGGCCTACCACCAGTTACCATCACATTGGGGTTAGGGTTTTAATGTATGTATTTGGGGGAGGAGACACAAATATGTATTTTGTATCATAATATGGTTTATGTATGAAGATACTTATGTAAGTGCATTTACATTATTATGTAAAATATATTCCTTATTATGGTTGTGGTCAAAAAAGTTTGAGAAACACTGACCTAAATGTAGTAGATCATTATGCTGTATTGAAAAAGTTGATATAGATTACTAATTGTTGATGCTATTTTTCAGAATAAGGAATCAAAAGGAGAGCAAGTGTAAGTATTAGTATTTACTTTTAAAATTTTTCTTAGTACTTTCAAAATGTGCTTTGCCAATATGGCACAGCCTTGCTTTGGTAAGTATTTTCATTAAGAGAAGAAAGAGCAACCCCATATCTTAAGAAGTTGTCACCATTTACAGAAAGCGACAAAAAGTAAAATTATCATTTACTTTGGTAGAATATTATTTCTTGACATTTTTCTATAAGGCTACTCAAGAGTTATCCAATGCTAACCACTTGATTTGAGGACTAATTTGGGTTCAGCATAATTTCTTTTAAAATATAGTATAGATTTGGCTAAAGACAATTTAAGACTTAGCTTTACTAAATAAGACTTATTTACTCAGTAAGATTTAACTTTAACAGACAGAAAATTGTTTGTCCCAATGATCCCTTAGTAAGAGTTTGTTTGATTTATTTTGGTTTAATTTGTTTAATGAACCTGAAGGGTTTTGTTTGTTTGTTTGTTTGTTTTTTAATTCTGGTTGTTAACAGTGAATTTTGAATACTTACTGAAAACCTTTTAATGTCTAAAGATCAGTGTGAGCTATATTGCACAGACATTAGATTGACGACAGTGTAGAAGAGGAAAGAAGTAGGGGAGATAGTCCAGTGAAGAGATTATCATACCCATCAAAAATTTGTTAACTGAAATTAGTACCTTTACAGAACTCACTGTGAGAACATGTTATCTTTAATATGGTAACAAGAGCATATGTGTTTTGTTAACTTTAAAGCCATCAATTGTAGTTGGTATTTTCTCATTGATAATTGGTATTATCCACTTGGTAAGTAAATAGTTCACCAACCAGGATAGGTTTTCCCTTTCTCTGTTAACAAGTTGAGCGCCTAGAGCAGTGCAAGAATTTTTAAAACACACAGTACCTGACTACTTAGTCAGAGGCACAGACAATCTTTCAGATCATCAAATAAAAAAATGACAACAGCCAACATGGCAATAGCTGTCCAGTGTGAATGAATCAAAATTCTACCTATTTTTGTCAGATCAGCAAAAAATATAATTTTGCATTTGCCACAGAATTTTAGTAATTAGTTTGTGTGTGCCATGAGATGGAAAAGGTGGAAAATCGCTGCCCTAGAGCAATAGATATATTTTTTTAATTTTTAGGCTGTGTCTAAATGCCATAAAAATAACTTAATAAAGATTGAAATAGTGTCATCAGTCATTTTGCTCTACAGTGTAGACCAAAACCTGTATGATCGTCAAACCACACATGGTGCTAGTTTTTAAACTCGAATTTTCAAATGCACACAGAAGTAAAGAAAATAATATACCTATATTAGTATATCTACCTATCACTTTGATTTAACAATTACCACTATTTTCCACATTTGCTTCATTCTTCCCTTAACATTTTGTTCATTTTTTATTGTTTTTCAAGTACAATTGTCTCCATTTTCACCCTGCCATGCCCCTCTGCCTCACCCATCCCTGCCTCCCACCCTTGAACCCGCCCACTTTGGCTTTCTCCATGTGTCCCTCATACATGTTCTTTGATGGCCCCCATTACCCCCTATTATCCCTCTCCCCACACTCCTCTCTGGTTACTGTCAGTTTGTTCTTTATATTCAGTTGAAACATTTTGTTCTTTGTTGAAGTGTTTTCAATCCCTAAGTTTATGTAATTTTACTACTACATATCTACTTTACATGATTTAGTAATATGAACATTTTCTTATAGTATCACAATGCTATTAATCATACTTTAAAAATTTAGGAATAATTTTTTTGAGCTTTAAAAGAATACCTATTCATCTATATATTTTTACAGTTGTTTGTGCCTGGAAAATGTAATTTTTTTAAAGTTCTGGTAATTTGGAAAATTAATTTTGTTTGGGAACCAGTGGTATATACAGGCAGTTGATTTCAATGACCTTTCCAAAATGTTTGGATCATCCTAAATACCTCAGTGATACCAAATGAGTGTTTTGTAGTATTTTACAAATTATTTTATAAGCATTAGGTATTGATTTTTCTAGGTCTCAGTGGCATAAAAGAAGTAATGATACATCCCAGAGTTACCTTTTTTCTTTCTGTTCACTGATAAAGTCAAGTCATTTATATCATGCTCTAAGTAAATAAGTAAAAGTACTACTTTTCGTTACCATTCAATGAGATTAGGAAAGAAATGTATAGCTACTAAATAGTAGGTCAACTGAAAGAATAGTAACATGCATTTAGACATTGGTATAAAAATGGGCTAATTGCCTGTGTACATGTAGTATTTTCATTCTTTTGTGGTAGTTCCTAGTGACCAAAATCCATATTATCACTACAGTTTTTATATGGTCCTTTTACAAAAGAAACCTGTATTTAAAAATGTACTTTAGGTTGCTATTTGCAACCTTCTGTTTAAACGTGCAATGTACCTAGGTGCTGAAGTTGACTAAACCAACCTACCTGTCAAGAATGTTGTGATAAAATAATGTAGTACGTGTGAAATGTGTGTCAATATTTTCCAAAGTAATTGATGTTAATAGTTAAAATTTGAAAAAGGAACTTGATGGTCTCATAGTTCTTGAAAACACTGGGATGAGCAGAATAGTTGATTACTTTGATTGAATGCTATTTCAAATATGCCAAAATTCACTGTGCTCTTCAAGGGAAATAACCCAGCCTGAGCACTGTCTAAACTTTCTTTGACCATGAACCCTTCTGATACTGATCATCTTATGAGACCAGTGCAATATTAATTTAGGACACAATGGTTTAGATGAAAAACCTATACAGTTCTGAAAGATTACATTGATTTTGTCACTACTCTAGCCCAAATATGGTAGAAAAGGAAGAGCAATTGAAGACAGAGCAAGCAGATCTATACCCAGCCAGTAACTTTATGAAAGGCAATACAAGTGATGTTCCAGAAGATTATGCGACTGAAGACAAGGTCTATAGCCTGGATGAACTGCATATTCTGGACATGATAGAGCAGGTAGGCCCGATTGGAGAGGGTATAGCCCTGCCTTCCTTTTTCCAGAAATAATTATTAACCTTTGTTTTCCCCTTGACTCTTTGAACAGCATGTTCGCCTAGTGGTTTATACTCTGTTTGTGAGGAGAAAGAAAAAAAAAAAGAAAGGGAGGGACAAAGGGATGATGAAGGAAAAAAGACCTTCAGGAGCTAAAACTTTTCACTTTAGCCCTCACATCATTTCCTGGTTTTAATTATTGGACAGAGGGAATGTATTGATTACAACTATATTCCTTGTAAAGGGTTTGCTACCTTGGAAGAGGGGGTGAAACTAGCATAATCCCATTGGATTAAATGTCATGAGAAAAACAGTTTTATAAAACAAAGCTACTCTTACTGTTTTTAAATTAAACTTGGTTGTTACCATGTAATGTCAACAAAAAATATCAGTGTACAACAATATTAATTTGTTTTCTTTCCTGGTAGTACTCATTACCAGGAGTGAGATACCTACTTAGAAAGATGCATATGAACATGATTTAAGTACTCTACAGAGCACATAATCAGACAAAGCATATGAAATATTTTTTTAAAAAACTACTTGATTTACCTACCCATAAGAATTCTATACTGAGGTAGTTTTGTGATAACCTGTTACATTGTTTAAACATAATGATGTATAGTATGTAGGAATATTGATTGTCTAAGGGTACAGTTAGCACAAGTGATTTCCTGGTTGATAATACAGCATTCATAAATTGTCATACCTTTTTCTCCTTTCCAATTATAATACCATACTATCTATATTTTAACTGAAATGAAATATTCTGAGCTTTGGATGTCATGCTAAAGTTGAAATGTGAACCTTTGGTTTTCATTGAACAGCCATGAAAATTATGAGAACTTGAAAACAGAACAAAATGTCATATACCTTTCAAAAAAATGTCATACACCTTTTGAACATAAATTCATTCTTCTACTCCGAAAACATTTAGCACCTGCTTTGTCTCAAGAGCTGTGATATGACATGGGCTGTGTAATAATAGTGTTTATAATATAGTGGAGAATTTGAACAATAAGGTGTGTCGTGTAATAATATTAAGTGCTTGGGTAATTAAGGCTTGTCTACTCACTGTGTGACCTTAGGCAAGTTACTCAGTTTTATCATCTCTGAAATGGAGTAATCACTGTCTACCTCATAGAATTTTCTTGGCAGTAAAAGTGTTACCAAAAAAAAAGAAATGCCTAAAACATGGTAAGCATGCAGGTAATGTTATCCAATAGCTGCATCAGTGGACAAGTAACTATGGTATTAATTAGTGAATTCTGTAATTAGGGAAAGGTAGGGTTTATCTAAACTAATCAGAAGGGGTGTTTGCACTGAGACCTATAAAGCATGAATAGGCAATCGATAGTAACTTTAAATCCCCTTTAAATAATTAAAATATCATTACTTTTTTAAATGAAGAAAATAAAGCATGCATATTTCATTTGCTGAATAGGACTCAACCAACAAGGTATCTGCAGAATATGGAGAAACTGAGAAGGAAAAGCTTGCCCGACAACAGCAGCTGTATAAATTGCACCATCAGTGTGAGGTAAGTACTTTTGCTATTAGATCTGAGGTAAGTCAGAGATAGTTCAAATTTTAAACTCAATGGCATTTTTAAATGATACTTTTTTAAAAGAACCCAATTTTTTTCTTTCACTTTCTGGTGACTTGAACAGAATTAATTGAAGTAATATTTTTCTTTGAGCAGGATTTCAAAAGACAGTTGAAAACAGTGACATTTCGGTGGCAAGAAGACCAAATGCAGATTAAAAAGAGAGACAAAATTATTGCATCTCTTAACCAACAAGTGGCTTTTGGAATCAATAAAGTTTCCAAGTAAGTACAAATCTATTAATAACAAAAAATTCTGGGTTTGCTCCATAATGAACTCTATCCTTAAAAGATAATCCCTAAGTAGCCACTAGGTGGCATTGTGACTACACATTAGGAACTGCCAGCCACAGGACTGCACTTGCTTAAAAACCAACTCTATTTTTGCCTTGCCAGCTGAATTGAAAAATAAGCAAATGATCACTCTATATATCAAGCTTTTCATGTATTAGATGAACAAGTGTGAAGATAATAGAATTTCATGAGAAAGATAATTAACTTTCAGATCATGACTCTAGTTTGTGAAAATGTGACCAATGTTTGATTGTTTCTTTATAGCATATAATAAATATATTCCTCAAAGACATCATGGAATCATGGGCATACTTTTTTTGTGTTGGTCCCTTAGAGTATTTGTGTTCCAACCCCAAGAGACTGAAAATAAATTAGATTCCTGGAGACTCTTATGACCCCTTCCAATTTCATTTCTCTTATAACCTTAAGTATTAAATTCCTAAGACTAACAATTCTGACTTAATAGGGAAAAACAAGTGTCTTGCTTTATATTTTTCTAATAGTCACTGCCTCCAATGAATATTAATTGAAAGAGTAATATAATTTATAATAAATTATTTTAATGCACAGTAGTAACACAAGATACCAGTTGTCTGTGAAGTCTAATTTGAAATTTTTTTTAGCTTAGACTGATAATAATGAAAATAGACAAGTTCTAGGAAATATTTTAAAGTGATGAGTCCAAAATACTAATTGTAAAATTGGAGAAATATTTGGCAGAGATTTAGGTCTTAAATTTTCTCCCACAAATCATATCATTGAAGTAGAAGGGGGTTTTAATAAGAACTGAATACCATAGCCCTGGCAACATAATGTCAGTTGAAAATATTTTCAGACTTGTTCCTGCTGGACTTAGGATATCCTTTAAGTTCAGAAGGAGGCAAACTAAGCTGGCTACAATCACTTAAGAAGGATTCAAAATGTTGTCTTTTAGCCTGGAAGATAATGACCAATCCAGAAATGTGTTACATAATACCAGAGATCAGAAAAGTAATGCCATCCACATAGATGAGCATCCTCTCTCCTTCACTATCTGAGGATATCCCTTCTCAACTCTGATAGTTGACCCAGGCTCCCTTATATGCTTGAGACTACAAACAGATCACTTTAGGGGATGCATATGTCTTCACTCAATACGGATTCAGTGTTGAACATTCACCAAATATTAAGTACTAACTGTAAGAAGAATTATGTAAGGCATGTGTAGAGGATACTAAGACATGTTAGACATTGACTGTGAGCTAACAGAAACTATAGATTACCATGAGGGGATTAAAATTACATATAACAGAGGGACTTTCAATTCTACTAGATTTAATAGCTCCATTACTTGCAAGTCCTTTCTTACAACCAAAACTTCCTGGAACTGACTTCCAGTCAAGATGGAGGCATAAGTAAAAACAGCTCACCTCCTTGCACAACCACAACAAAACTTACAATTAAACTACAGAACAACTGCCAGCCAGAATCATCAGAAAATCAAGCTGTATGGAAGTCCAACAACTAAGGAATTAAAAAAGTCACATTCATGCAGATGGGTCACAGGCGTGGAGAAGCAGAGACACATATCAGGTGGTCCCACATCCATGTGTAGTGGATAAAAACAGGAGGGATACCTTGGGTGTGAAAGGATCCCCACTACACATCAGACCACCCAGCCCAGGGTTCCAGTTACAGGAAAATAAATTCCCATAGCTTCTGGCTGTAAAAAGCATTGGGGGTTAGGATGGTAGAAGACACTGGGATTCTCAGGCATCTCCTCTTAAAGGGCCTAAAACAAAATTAGGACTTATGTAGATTCACTCCCTCTGGACTCCAGCACTGGAGCAGAAGGGCACCAGTGGCATATGGGGAGAAATGGAAGTGTCTATCATCAGGGTGAGAGCTAGGGGACAGCTTCCTCCTGGACAAAACCTCAGAGACCAGGCAGCAGCCATTGTCCTTTTTCTGAGCCCTCTCATACACAGAGTCATAGAGTGGAGACACCATATCTGAGACTCTGTCAGTCTGGTTCACACAAGTTGTGCTGTCCTGGCAATTACCAAAGATTCTGCCCCATCCAACTTACAGGTGCACTTTTCTATAATAGGCCACACTACTAAGACATGGAGTCAAAGCAGCTCTACCTAATACATAGAAACAAACACAGGGAGGCTGCCAAAATGAGGAGACAAAGAAATACACCCAAGTAGAAGAACAGAGCAAAACTCCAGGAAAAGAACTAAACAAAATGGAGATAAGCAATCTATCGAATGCAGAGTTCAAAATATTGGTTATTAGGATGCTCAAGGAACTCACTGGGTACTTCAACACCATAAAAAAAAGACCCAGGCTGAAATGAAGGTTACACTAAGTGAAATAAAGAAAAATTTACAGGGAATCAACAGTGGAGTGGTTGAAGCTGAGAATCAAATGAATGATTTAGAACCTAAGGAAGAAAAAAATTCAATCAGAACAGAATAAGGAAAAGGAGTAAAAAAACAAAAAGAAATGAGGATAGGCTAAGGAGCCTCTGGGACAACTTTGAATGTACCAACATTTGAATCATAAGGATGCTGGAAGGAGAAGAGCAAGAGCAAGAAATTGAAAACTTGTTTGAAAAAACAATGAAAGAAAAATTCCTTAATTTGGTAAAGGAGATAGACATAAAAATTCAGGAAGCACAGAGAGTTCCAAACAAGATGGACACAAAGAGGACCTCATCAAGACACATAATAATTAAAATTCCAAAGGTTAAAGATAAAGAGAGAAGCTCAAAAACAGAAAGAGAAAATCAGTTGGTTACCTATAGAGGAGTTTCCTAAAGACTGTCAGCTGATTTCTCAGACTTTGCAGGCTAGAAGGGACTGGCAAGAAGTACTCAAAGTAATGAAAAGCAAGGACGTACAACCTACATTACTCTATCCAGCAAAGCTATCATTTAGAATGGAAGGGCAGATAAAGTGTTTCCCAGACATGGTAAAACTAAAGGAGTTCATTATCACCAAGGAATTATTATATAGAATATTAAGGGGCTTATTGAAGAAAAAGAAGGCCAAAACTATGAACATTAAAATGGCAATAAATTTATAACTATCAATAATTGAATCTAAAAAACAAACTAATCAAACAAGTAGAACAAAAACAGAATCATAGATATGGAGATCATTTGGAGTGGTATAAGTTGGGAGGGGGAATGGAGAGAATGGGGGAAAGTGTGAAGGGATTAAGAAGTACAAATTGGTAGGTACAGAATAGACAAGGGCATGTTAAGAACAGTATAGGAAATGGAGTAGCCAAAGAACTTACATGCATGACTAATGGAAATGCACTAAGGGAGTGATTGCTATGGGAACGGGGGTTACTCGGAGGAGAGGGACAAAAGGGGAAAAATTGGGACAACTATAATAGCATGATCAATAAAACATATTGAAAAAAAAAAGACTTCCTGGACCTTAAACAACAGATAAACATAGGAAGACTCAGAGGTGGAAACAATACAACAGTGATTTTCCTTATTGCTTCCCATATATCCCAGACAGGGTGCTGCAGAAACTTCCAGGATACAATTACCAATAAACACAGGAAGAAAAACCTTAAGTAAAACCTGTTCCCTCTAGCCAGAAGTCAGGAGGAAGAAATATATAACTAAAAACATTTTGGTACTACCCTTCTGCTTCAGCCAAACACCGGTAGCCCACACCACTCCTTGGAAGCAGGGAGTGTGCTCTGACAAAAGAAGATGACAGAACTCAGATCCCTTTGCTGGGTAGCAGTACTGAGCAGGCAGTTTATCTCCCATTCTCCACCAGGAGGTGTAGCAGGTAGTGCTCCAGTTCCACTGCCAGGACAGCATCAATGTGGTCTAGCTGCGAGTTTAGCCTGTACCTCTCCCCAGTATCGGTGAGACTTTACAAACTTATTTGAGGGGAGTCTAGTTAATGCTAGGTTTTGTTCCTATTCTCCCTTGGGGAGCTGAGTCTCAATCAGTGAAGCTAGTTGGCATTCCTTTTTTTTTTCCTCTCCCCATTTGGTACCCAAGAGGCCCTACTGGGAGCTCCTACCTCTCTCCATCCTCCAACAACAAAGCAGTGTGAGTCAGCCCTTCTACAACTTGTCTTAAAGTAGGAAAAGACAATAGCATAGGCTATGTATGCATATTATAATATATAGTACAACAACTAAGAAAGCTACACAGATACTCAAAAACAATGTAAGTCACCCTGGCTGGTGTGGCTCAGTAGGTTGAGTGCCAGACTGCAAACCAGAGGGTCACTGGTTCAATTCCCAGTCTAGGGCACATGGCTGGGTTGCAGGTCAGGTCTCCAGTAGGAGGCACATGAGAGGCAACCACATATTGATATTTCTCTCCCTTCTTTCTCCCTCACTTTCCCTCTCTAAAAATAAATAAATAAAATAAAATCAAGATGGAATCCTAAAAATTATTCATATAACCCACAAGAAGGGAAAAAAAGAGAAACAGAGGAAACAAAACCAATAATAAAATGGCGTATGTAATTATCAACATATCAATAATTACCTTAAATACACCAATTAACTATACCAATTTAGACCAATTGATCTAAATACACTAATTGAAAGAGAAATTGGACTTTAAAGAAAAGAAACAAAAAGTGACCTAATAATACATTATTTACAAGAAACTCCCCTCAGTTCAATAACATAGGTAGGTTGAAAGTAAAAGAATGGTAAAAGATATGTCATGCAAACAATAAAAAAAGCAGGAGTGGCTCTATTAATATATGATAAAATGGACTTCAGAGCAAAGTCAACTACTGGAGACAAAGAGGGACATTACTGATGGTAAAAGGATTAATCTACCAGAAGGCATAAGAATCTGTGTATATACCAAAACAAAGTTCCATGTGCCAACAACAGAGCTTTAGAATACATGAAGCAAAACCTGATAGAACTGATAGAAAAATGTACAATTTTAGTTGTTCACTTCAACACCCTACACGCTCAGAAATTTACAGAACTGCTAGACAGAAAATCAGCAATTATATAGAAGACCTCTACAATACCATTAACCAACAGGATCCCATCAATATTTATAGAACACTGCACCGGATAATGGCAGACTGCATATGCTTTCAAATGTCCACAGGAAATACACCCAAATAGATTGTATCCTGAGCCATAACAAACCTCAGCTAATTTAAAAGAATTGAAATTATGCAAGGCATATGCTCAGATCATCATATGGTCATACTAGAAATAAAATTGCAAAGATAACAGGAAATTAGGGATCCAAGGGAAATAAAAATACAATGAACTAAATTAACATGAAAATACAATATATCAAAGTTTGTGGGACACAGACAAAGCAATTCTGAGAAGAACTAATGTGCCCCAATCTCAAATGAATAATGAAAGTTCCTGCCTCAATAACATGGAAGAAGAAAAACAAAATAACCCAAAACAAGCAGAAGGAAATAATAAAGATTAGGAATAATGAAATTAGAAACAAAAAAATAAAGAAAAATCCATGAAATAAAGCTATTTCTTTGAAAAGATTAATGAAATTGACGAACCTCTAGCAAAACTGACAAAAAAAGAGAAGACACAAATATCACCATCACCAGGAATGAAACAGTGATATTTCCACATCAGATATCAGAGAACTCTGCTGAGTAAAATAACCCAATCCACAAAGCCTATATACTGTATGAATCCATTTCTATAACACTCTTGAAATGACAAAATTTCAAAAATGATAAAAATGAAAAACAGATTAGTGGTCCCAAGCTTATAAGGAGATGGGAGTGGAAGGGAAGTTAGTGTGGCTATAAAAGGGCAAAATGAGAGATCCACGTGGTGATAAAACTGTACAGTGTCTTGAACTGTGTCACTGTCAATATCCTGGTTATTATACTGTCATTTTGCAGAATGATACCATTGGGGGAAGGTACATAAAGGGTTTTGGGATCTGTCTGTGTCATTATTGACACCTGTGTGCGAATCTATGATTATCTCAAAAAGTTTAACTATTTTATTTTTTTAGGTACTTTTGATTTTTATTGTTCAGGTATAGTTTTCTGCCTTTACCCCACCACCACAGCCTTTCCCACCTCCCTCCTATTTCCACCCCCACTTGCTATTGTCCATGTGTCCTTTATAGTTGTTCCTGTAAACCCTTTACCCTTTCCTCCCCATTACCCCCTCCCCTCTCCCTTCTGTTTTTAATAGCACATAATTGTCAAATGGAGCTATATTTCATAGGGATTTTGTTGTGATAAGGAAGAGCTTCATCAAAAACATAGTACTGAACCTGGGCTAGGTCAGTTGAGATGGGAGAAAAGACAGAGGACATCTAGGCAGAGAAAAAAAAGAATGAACACTGTGTGTGTTCTCATATAAGCTTTTGAGCATTTTTTGTTTAACCTGATCTTGTTTGAAGAGTATATGATGAAAATATAAATAATTTTTAATTGTAGTATTGATTTCTTTCATCTTAGGATATGGTGTTTAGTAGGAAGCAAAAAAATTTTTTTTCTTTGGCCTAATTCAGTGTCAATCCTACAGTAAATGCTTGGTAAATATTTGTTGATGATAATTTCAGTTTTAACAAAGAAGATTTACATAAAAGCAACATTTTGTACACATTACAATAAGCACTTAATAAATTTTAAGAAACTTCTGACAATAAAACCCATATAGTAAACTTAAATAAGCTTGAGAATTTTAGATCTTTTTTAAAAGAAAATCGAATTCTACCCTATCATGTTATTCATGAGAAAAATAGGACTGAGAAGTTATGACTGCCTGAACATATATATAGCTGGTTCATATCCAAGCTGGATGATAAGAATTATGCATACATTATCTTTATTATTTACAAATCCAAGTCGTCTGAATTTCCTACCAGCTGTGTCAGCTCTTACCTCCCACTCTAAACTGGAGCTGGGTAAACCATTGAAATAATGAAGTATACAAAGGAAAGGAAGGTGCCAGTTTTAGAAGTCTTACTACTTTTCAACCCTCTGTCCACATTCTCCTATATACTACAATAACAAAGCTTGTATTTCTCATTGTTTACTTGAAAACATGACCTTTTTTGTATAAAAAGACACCTTGTTTCTTTCATTACATTTTCAGCCCAATAGAACATTGATTTTAAGTCTCTATAGCTGCTAAGGAGCTTAGAGTAAAGGTGAGTGGGGAGTCTCTGAAATCTAGTAGTGAGCAATCCAGCCAGCATTTAAAGTCATTGTGTTAAGGCTTTACCTTTCCAGTAATTTACATTAACCAGAAATGTGCTTTTGCTATAATCTCTTCATACTGGAACAAATTAACTGGGTGATATTAAAGCATGTTTGTAAAGAGAAATGTAGCAGCTCAGGGAGGAACAGTAAAAACGGTATGTGAGTATATATTAACCAAAAAGTATTACTTTTGCACTTTTCTTTTATCTCTAGGTTTCATCATTGCTATTTATTTTTAAGTATATTTTATTGATTATGCTACTATAGTTGTCCCATTTTTTTGCAGTTTTCTTAATAGCTTCTTACATATTAATTTTAAGCTAATCACAGGTTATGTTTTCTGATTTATGCAAAAATTTTATCCAGATTCCCATAATTAGGTCATATAAATGATTCCCATTTTAATTTATAATTTTTATTAAAAATTCTATTTGTACACAGTTCTAGATTTAAGGTCTGATTTCTTTCAGACCTGAAGTGTTTAATAGTTTGTATGACTTGATAGATATAATACCCCTTTAAGGAACTTAAAGTTCTCAATCCCACCACAGGCCTAGAACATCAGAAGATACCATCTCTGTTTTCTAATGGGCAAACTAAATTATAGGGAATTAAAGACATTTTTCCAAGTCATTGTGCTGGGAATACTAGGTAAGAAAACTCTCCTCTTTGGCTTTCTATTTTACAGCTTAGTTAAAACTAAGGGGTTAGAACTTATTTCTTTCTTTGAGAAATCAGTAAATCAGACATTAGAAATAAGATAAATTTCAAAAGGACTAGGTAACAGAATTTAGTTATTTTTAGGCTCAACACTTGTGACCCAAAATATACATACATAATCCTTCTTCATCTGTAAGTAGAGCTGTTCTAACTATATTAACGACAAATAATTTCTAACATTTTATGCCTTTCTCCTTTACTTAGATTACAGCAACAGAGCCATGCTAAAGATAATGAAATCAAAAACCTTAAAGAGCAACTTTCCATGAAAAGGTACAAACAGCTGTTGCTTTAACTGAGTGCACTCTGTCCGAAACTATGTATTCTGCTCAGCACACCCTGGCTAGGTAGCCATATAATTTGTCATCCAAAAAGGGGCACACTGAGCCTGAAATTGAGCAGTATTACACTGGGACAACAAGTATAAACTGGAAATGGTCTAGGCAAATTGGGAGGTACGTTTAATTTGGCTGTGGCCCTAGAACACTGCTGAGACTGAAAAAATCAGCCAAATTATGGTCCCACAACACACTACTGTCAGGGACTGGACCTTATCCAGTTCTAATCTCTTTATGCTATTCCTGCAACTAGATGTGACTGCTTTATGAAAGTGGCTTAAGTTTTGTTCTCATTTATACATTTTTAAGTAATTTTTATAACAACTTTTTTGAGATCTAATTCATGTAGCATAAAATTTACCCTGTTACAGTATACAATTCACTGGTTTTTAGTATATTTACAGATGTGTACAATTATCACCACTATTTAATTCTAGAACATTTTTAACACCCTAAAAAGAAACCCTGGTTTCATTAGAAGTCACACCTCATTTTCTCTTCCCCCAGCTTCTGGCAACAACTAATCTGTTTTTGGTCTCTGTGGATTTGCATATCTGGACATTTCATATAAATAGAATCATATAATGTGTGGTTTCTTGTGATTAACTTCTTTTTTTCAAGGTTCATTTATGTTTGTGTCATCTATGTCACCTTTCAAGGTTTAGCATGTATCTATTCTCATTCCTTTTTTGTAGATAAATAATATTCCATTGTATGGATATACCACATTTTGTTTATCTTTTCATGAGTTTATGGACATTTGGTTTGTTTTCATTTTTGGCTATAATGACTAATGCTGTTTGCATTAGAACATTTGTATACAAATTTTTGTGGGGATCTATTTTTAATTCTCTTGGGTATATACCTAAGAATACAATCGCTAAGACATGTAGTAAACTCCGTTTAGCTTTTTGGGAAACTGCCAAACTGTTTTCCAGATGAGTTCACACCATTTTACAACCTCACCAACAATGGGTAAGAGTTTTGATTTCTCGCAGCCCTGGCTGGCGTAGCTCAGTGGATTGAGCACAGGCTGCGAACCAAAGTGTTGCAGGTTCGATTCCCAGCCAGGGTACATGCCTGGGTTGCAGGCCATAACCCCCATCAACCGCACATTGATGTTTCTCTCTCTCTCTCTATCTCCTTCCCATTCCTCTCTAAAAATAAATAAATAAAATCTTTAAAAAAAAAAGAGTTTTGATTTCTCCACATTCTCACCAATACTCGCTGGATTATCTGGCTTTATTTTTCCCACTGTAATGGGTGTCAAGTGGTATATCACTGTGGTTTTCATTCACATTTTCCTAATGGTTATGTGGATCTTTCCTTGTGCTCATTGGCCATTTGTGTATCTGCTTAGAGAAATGTCTCTGCACACCCTTCAACCATTTTTTAAATTGGGTTGTTTATGTCTTTACTGTTGAGTTTTAATTTTTCTTTGTATGTTTTGGATACAAGTCCCTTATCAGATATTTGTAAATATTTTCTCCCATTCTGTGGGTTGCCTTTTTCACTTTCTTGATGATGTCCTTTGAAGTACAAAAGTTTATAATTTGATAAAGTTCAACTAATCTATGTTTTCTCTTATTCTTATAGGCAAATTTTGTATCGTATTCAATGGTATAATAATTCTCTTGGTTAATATATCTTCTTAAAATTTTATAACTTTTTCCCTCCAAACACTCTCATTTTAACGGTATTAACAAGACTTTGTTTTATCAAGCTTCTTGTCAGTGTTTGTCAGGTACTCAAGTATCCAGATGTTTCAAATAATAAACAATTGAGGATAGCTTTTGTGAAAGTTCCATATTACCACATTATATTTCCAATTAATTGTTTTCATATAAGATATAAGACATTGGTTTGTATGCTCTAGGGTTTTGGGGCTCAAGCTGAAATGAGATTTAAAAAAAAAGAGAAATCTTGCAGGTAGCCATTGTCCATCATGCCTTGGTAAATAATGGCTGACCCTCAACTCCCTCCCTCTTAAGCTACAGGATTTGTTTTTATTCTGAGGTGCTGGGTGTAAGCACTGAGATATCCAGTAAAAAGTATTTTCACACAGCGATCTACCTTTATGACAGGGATAATGAAAACCTTCTATTTGCTATTGTTGGGATATAAAAAGGCTTATAGAAACTCTGTGTAAAAATTTATTCATAATGACAGTACCTGACATTTATTTAGTACTTACTAGGTACCAAAAACAAAGTACTTTATTTATGTTATCTGAATTAATTTCATTGTAGCTCCTTGAGGTAAGTAGTACAGTTTTTTCCAGTTTTACATGTGAGGAAACTGAGGTACAGAGAAATTCAGTAACTTGCCCACAGTTTCACATTTAATAAATTGTAGTACTCAGATTCATCCTCAGACAACTTGATTTCAGAGCCAAGTTTTAAATCATTACTTCTATATTGACAGCTTTAAAACTTCTATACTCTTGCTAGTAAAGGATAATAGTTAGGCTTAAATAATGTCTTCTCTTGTTTTTATATGCTGTATACTTTTAAAGAAATCATTAACTGTTCATTGAATAGCTTGTTACCTTCCCTTCTCCTAAATAAAGTAGAAAAGTCTGTTCTTGCTCAATGTTACTGACTCTTTAATGATCATGTATTTCAGATCTCAGTGGGAAATGGAGAAGCTTAATATGGAAAGCACGATTAAAGCATACTTAAGCAAACTGAATGCAGAAACTAGCAGAGCTTTAACAGCTGAGGTGAGTGAGAGAAAGAGAGGGAGAGAGATGGTTTGGGGGAGGCAGGTTTTACTTTTGTACTAATATACTGAAGAAGTGAAAAAAGTCTGCTTTTTGAATAAAGAGAAGTAAGATATTTTAGGACCAGCTCGAATATCTCAGCTCCATCCTTTGTGCTTTTTTGACTCATTGGCATTTTGTACACTCTTACTTCAATGTTGGTAATCTTATGTTGTTTTTCCTCAAATGACTCCAAGAAATTGGTCTGCTTCATTATTATAGCAAATACAGACATCTTGGGAAAATTCTTATAAAGCCAGGTCATGAAGTTTAGTTTGGCTAAACTTTGAAGAAGAACATCTCACTGCTGCCATATCTTCCTTACAGAGATCTTCCAAAAGCACATACACATCATACAATCCAGTGTCAAAAAACAACCTACCTTATGGACCCAGAAAGTTACCCAGTTTCTCTAAGTTAGCTTAGAACTCCAAGCTAGGATCTCACAAAAGAAATATGACTGTAAGTGTGTATGTAATTTTTGTTTATAGATAACTGGACTTGATGTACAATAAAATTAAAGTTTTGGAGAGCCACCGACATTAGAATCATTACAGATCTTCTCACCTCTGTCATAATAAGTGCTATTTTTTTTAGCAGAGTGCTCAGCAATCCAGAAGTCAATAACCAAGGTGTGATATTGTAACCAAAAATGTCTAGAGAGAGTGCTAGCTTTAACAAAAGCAACAATAACAACAAAAAAAAAACTCAGGTTACTGTAAGAGCTCAAGTTTTTATTCTTTGTTTTTCACTGCTTTTAGTCAGGAAGTTTATTTCTACTTCCACTATTAATTTTAGAAACACATGATGCTGTCTAAGAGAATAATAAGCTATTTTCAGTAATGGTGCAGAAGAGATTTTTGCTGTGGAATTAACATTGGACTAGATGACTTCCAAGGTCCAATGGGACTGCATGGTCCTCTGTGGTCTGATTATTTTCTTACCCCTTCATCAGCTGAAAAACAAACAGACAAGTAGCAGGAGTTCTTTTGAGTGTTACTAACTTAATATCCAGGCTAGATCTAATATCAATTAAATTAGAATCTCTGGGACCAGGTGTCATTTTTTAAAGTTGGTTTAAAAACTTTTGGGATGGTTCCAGTGTATGTGCAAGTTTGAAAACTAACATTCTAGAATGTTTACAAACCCAGTAACCACTGCATAAAAAGTTAGAATTGAAGATTTGATCAAGGAGCTTTTATAATGTGTTGTAAATGGTTCAGAAACTCAGGTTAGAAAGGAAAGTTTCTAACTCAGGCTGTTGGAGGAGATTAGAAAATAGCTTAAAATTTATTCTAAATGATTGAGAAAAGAACTCTGTTCATTTACAAGGACACCTTCAACTTGTTTTTCTTTCTCAAAAATCTGTAGGTGTATTTCTTACAGTGTCGTAGAGATTTTGGTTTGCTTCATCTAGAGCAGACTGAAAAGGAATGCCTCAGTCAGCTCGCCAGGGTGACTCACATGGCAGCAAGGTAACATTTCCCTCTTCCTTACTGCATCTGATCTCAAAGATATTCACAGGTGGCTCCAAGGTTGAACATAATCTGTGATGTGTTTTACATATGTGACATCGATCTTTAGAGGGAAGGAGTCCTTGTGTTTTTAAACCTCAAAAGTCACATAGTCACTTTGATGCTTTTACTTTGTTGCTTCTGCTAAAGCACTGAGGAGCCTATTGAATGCAGTACTAGCTGCTGACAAAATTTTCTCTTCCTCTACAGTGAAATATATCAAAAATCTCTGGCAGAGACATGTATGAAGACTAGATATTTACAAACCAAGGTGGATTCTAAGTGGAAAACTTTCCTAATTCCTTTCTCTTCTAAGGCTTGGTTTTTAAATACCTTTGGAGTACTTTTGGGGGAAATCAGTATTAACACCTAAGATCATATATTAAAGGCAATATCCTCCTGTGCTATAAATGAATGATTTTCAAATACTGAGAAAGTTGCATGAGATTCCCCTTAAAATTATAATTTTATGAAGTATTACTTCAAATTTCAAAAATTAAATTAGGCCCTGGCTGGCGTAGCTCAGTGGATTGAGCTCGGGCTGTGAACCAAAGTGTCACAGGTTCGATTCCCCAGTCAGGGTACATGCCTGGGTTGCAGGCCATGACCCCCAGCAACTGCACACTGATGTTTCTCTCTCTCTCTCTCTCTCTCTCTCTTTCTCCCTCCCTTCCCTCTCTAAAAATAAATAAATAAAATCTTAAGAAAATTAAATTAGAATCTCTGGAACCAAGGCATCATTATTCTTAGTAATTACCATTTTAATGATTATGATCCTTCATATCTAAAGAATCAGAATCTCTAAGATTTAGCAAGATTCCTAGGATATACTGATGTGCATTCAGGTCAGGGAAGCACTGTTTTAAGTGATCAGTCTAGCAAGTTTGCCTGCTAGAGGGAGAAAGAATGCTCTGTAAATTAAAATGTTATCAAGCCTTTTTGTGCTCGTATAGATGATTCCAATGATAACTTGTTCAGCTCTTTTAAAGCTATTGTACTGGGAGATACCAAGCTGGGAATGTTTTAAGAGCTTTTTGAAAGGCTTTAAAATCTCTCTTCTGCAGATGGCAGACCTAAAAACCTCAAAGCTATTCTATTTAAGTTATTTGGTGACTATGTCTTTCAATGCTGCTGTGTTTGTGCAGTTTATGCCTGCATAGAGGCAACAACCTGATTCATCCTTGCAGAAGAGGTACTTCTTTCTGGTTTGCCCTCACATATTGAGTATCTTTTTCTAATTTGAGGAAGAGCCTAATAGTGTAACGGTAGCCTTGTGATGTCAGGTTTAATGTGAACATAGTCTAAGATGAGTATTCCAAGATGAGTATTCTCAGCATCGTAATTACTCCCGCATTGAGTGGCGAGGGAAATTTCTTTGTTTGGCTTTCACTGCCTTCCTACTTCAATGGAGGGATTCCTGTGCAAAGGATTTATAATATACCCTAAAACCGTGGTGAAGCTAGAAAAAAAGAAAACTTGGTTTGCCTATGCAGAAGTATATTTTCTCTTGGGAAACAAAAACAAAAAAACCTTATATGTTTCTGGTCCTTGATTTTATGTTTAGTGATAAGCCCTCCCATAGAACTTTGTGCCCATTTTAAGTAATTGTTGGTGATGGAGGTAATTTTATTGTTTTATATTATTTACGTATATTCTAGAGAACATAATGGAAATTTTTGGAAATCTAATTGGCATATAAAAAGAAAGAACTTCCTGTTGTGTCTCCCTGTCTACACTAGCAACCTAGAATCACCTCAGTTAAAGGCTGCAGTGGACAGTTGGAATGCCATCGTAACAGATGTGAGAAACAAGATTGCATTCCTTAAGGTAAGTTGTGAAGTATATTTAGAATACATTGACTGAATGTTATAGGTGGTATATACTTTTTCCTTTTTTTTAAATATATTTTATTGACTGTGCTATTACAGTTGCCCCATTTTCCTCCTTCCAGTCCCCTCCACCCTGCACACCCTCTCCCACCCATATTCCCCCCTTTATTTCATTTCCATGTGTCATAAGTTCTTAAGCTTCTACATTTCCCATACTATTCTTACCCTCCCCCTGTCTATTTTCTACCTATTGTCTATGCTATTTATTCTCTGTACATTTTCCCCCTCTCTCCTTTTCCAATTGCCCTGTTGCTAATTTTCCAGGTGATCTCCATTTCTGTGGGTCTGTTCCTATTCCAGTTGTTTGCTTAGTTTCTTTTTGTTTTTGTTTTAGGTGTGATTATTAATCATTGTGAGTTTGCTGTCATTTTACTGTACATGCTTTTTATCTTCTTTTTCTTAGATAAGTCCCTTTAACATTTCATATAATAAGGGCTTGGTGATAATGAACTCCTTTAACTTGACCTTATCTGAGAAGCACTTTATCTGCCCTTCCATTCCAAATGATAGCTGTGCTGGATAGAGCAATCTGGGATGTAGATCCTTGCCTTTCATGACTTGGAATACTTCTTTCCAGCCCCTTCTTGTCTGCAAGGTCTCTTGAGAAATCAGCTGACAGTCTTATGGGAACTCTTTTGTAGGTTACTGTCCCCTTTTCTCTTGCTGCTTTTAAGATTCTCTCCTTATCTTTAATCTTGGCTAATGTAATTATGATGTGCCTTGGTGTGTTCCTCCTTGGGTCCAACTTCTTTGGGACTCTCTGAGCTTCCTGGACTTCCTGGAAGTCTGTTTCCTTTGCCAGAATGGGGAAGTTCTCCTTTATTCTTTGTTCAAATAACTTTTCCACTTGTTGTTGTTCTTCTTCTCCTTCTGGTGTCCCTATAATTTGGATGTTGGAAGGTTTCAAGATGTCCTGGAGGTTCCTAAGCCTCTCTTCATTTTTTTGAATTCTTATTTCTTCATTCTTTTCTGATTGGATATTTCTTTCTTCCTTCTGGTCCCCTCCATTGATTTGAGTCCCAGTTTCCTTCTCATCACTATTGGTTCCCTGTACATTGTCCTTCATTTCACTTAGCGTAGCCTTCATTTTTTCATCTAATTTGTGACCAAATTCAACCAATTCTGTGAGTATCCTGATTATCATTGTTTTGAACTGTGCATCTGATAGGTTGGCTCTGTTTTCGTCTCTTAGTTGTATTTGTTCTGGAGCTTTGATCTATTCTTTCATTTGGGACATTTTTTGTCTCAGTGTGCTTGTTACATAGTAGGGGGAGGAGCCTTAGGCATTCTCCAGGGCAGGGCAACCCATGTCACTTTGTTGTCACGCTGTATTTGGGGAAGGGGTCAAAGAGGGAACAGTGCCACTTGCTTGGCTCTCTGCTGGATTTCAGTCACTTCCACTTCTTCCCCCAAGCAAACTGGGCCCTTCTGGTGCTGATTCCTGTGTGGGTTGGTTTGTGTATGTTCTAGGACCCTGTAGGTCTCTCCAAAGAACTCTCCTGTGAGGCTGGGAGTTTCTCCGAGCACCCCCACCCCCATGGGTGTTTTCAGTTGGTCTTTTGAGGCTTTATTTCCCCACGCTGAGGCCCTGGGTTGTGTGGTCTGTCTCACTTCCCAGTTTCGCCTGGTTTATCTGTGTTTGAATATGGGACCACCCAGTCCACCAGCCACTTTGTGTGCTGCGCCCCTCCACAATCCGCTGCCTCGCTGGGTCTGCCCGCTGTCGCCTTGCGCCCCTGGGATCTGCCAGGCACCACTTTGTCGCAACCCCTCTCTGCCTGGCTGCAACTCCACCCCTCCTACCAGTCTGGATGAATATGTTTACTTTAACTCCTTGGTTGTTGGACTTCCATACAGTTCAATTTTCTGTTGGTACTGGTTGTTTTTGTTTCTATATTGGTCCTTATTTTGGTTGTGGGAGGAGGCACAGTGTGTCTACCTATGCCTCCATCTTGGCCAGAAGTCTAGGTGGTATATACTTAAAGAACACATTAAACATTAAAAACAATTGCTAGAGAAATTTAAGGAAGAACATGTTTTTCATTTCAGTTAAAGTTTATGAGCTTTTTGAGGTTTTGTTACCCAACCAAAGTGAGGATTCACTTGCCCACTGCCACCAATAGGCAAATTCTAGAGGTAGAGGTTGGTGAGAAAGGGAAGATATCTTTATTCAAATGCTGGGAGAATGGCAAACTCTTGTCTGAAAGCCCATCCCCTCTGGGAAACCAAGAAGAAGCCCCAGCCACCCACAGCCAAACCAAAACCAAGGGCAGTTTCCAGAGTTCCTTCTCCCATTTGAAATACACTGCTTGGGGACCACAGGTGACTACTAAATGGTCATCTAGGTAGCTTGACTTTTCTCCCAGCCACTGCATGGCCTCAGACAAGTTTCTTCTTGGAACCCATATGTGGGGCCTTCTGGTCCCGCAAATGCACTGGCCAGTACATTCACTATGTGGTTAAGAGCCTGTCCTTTCTTTTCCTTGGGTTTATATTTATATTCATTTTCCTGTGTGGGCTGGACCAGGTGTTTTCTCAGCCCAGATTTGCATAGGCTCTGGGAGAGTCTGCCCACAACCAATTCCTTCTTTCCCCCAGGTTAGACTGACAGGTTTCTTCCATATAACACCTCCTGCTGCCATTCTGACCTCTATGGTGCATGTGCCTACCTTCCCCTGGTCCCACCCCAAGTCAGGTATCCGAAGGGGGTAGGAGGGCTTTCCCGCCATGTCCAATTGTGCAGCTAGCCTTGTACGTGCTTAGTGCAATGTCTCCTTTTGGAGCCATCTTGCCTGGGGACAGAGGATCTGCCACCAAGCTATCATTATCAGTTTGAGATTGATTACTTCTACATAGTTGGTTGTAGATAGCATCCTGTACTCATTCTGTTGTCAGTCGACAGATACTTCTAAAAATATAGCTATTTACATACAGTTTATTTACATTCTTAGTACAATGAATGCTAAACTCAAACATCCTACCTTATACCTGATGTTCTTAGAAATATAAAGCTAACTCTGTTTCAATCAGAGATATTAAATGTCTAACTTAGTTTGCGTAATTGTGTGTTTACAGAATTAAAAGCAAGATCAAACAGACCCTTATTAGTTTTCAGTCTTAACTTTTTATGTAATTATTCCATAATGCAAAATAATAAATTTATAATATTGGTTTAATAAAATTAGGACTATGATACAGGTAATGTAAAGAGGTAACCCACTGAATATTTACTACTTTACTAATTTAGTTTTTGGATATTTTTGGATTTATATCTTAAAGTTTATAAATAGTGTTGATTGTTTTGTGATTTCATAATACAAACAATGACATTCAGTTGTGAAAAGCTGCCTTATCACAACAACTTACCTACTTTTTTGTTAGTGGTTTTGGCTGTTTCTCTCTAGACTTTTTCTTACTCAGTCCTTAGTGATCCTTGTTTTGTGTCCTTGTTTTCTTTCAAGCACATGTTCTCTGTGTGGAAGTTTCTAAATATTTTGCTTCTTAAGACTTTCTTTTTCAGCTCTTGGGTTGTTTTTAAGATAATATGTAGAGCAAAATAGGGACAATGTTAAAAGCTTGCTGTTAAGATTCAGAGATTAGAGTCTTTTGACTAAATCCAAGAGAACAAAGATATATATGGAATTGGAGAAAGCTAGAAGTATAACTTTTGAGATAAACTAAATATGAATATTTAATAAATATTCCCTAAAATTTTCCCTCTAGGTTTTAAAATGAACATTTTCAAGTAATTCAACTCTTTGTACAAATACTTTTTCCCCATATTTGTCAGTCAGTATATTATTTATAGCTTCTTGAATCTTTAGACTATTCATTTTATGTCAGTGGTTCCCATTTTGGGGCTGAAAATTATGGAAACACTGAAGAACTATCATGAGGAGCTACAGAATATGTGTCTCTGTATTTTGTCAATTAACAGATGCTTCTTAAAATACAACTATTTACATTCAGGGATAATGTTCAATGGAACTGTTTTTATGTTAAAAATTGTTTTTATGTTACTTCTAACAGTAGACTGGGAATCACTGTTCTGTGCTGTATTATTTAAAATTACATTAAGTATTTTGATATGCTATTTTTTTATTTTTTATATTTTCCATTACCATTTAGCCCCCGTATATCCCCTCCCCTCTGTTATTTTTTGAAGTTGATTTTGCCTTAAAATATTGTTTTACTTTTTCTACTAGACACAATACAGTGAACAAATTAACAGGGTGAAGCAAGGGTTCGCCCTGAGTACCTTGCCTCCAATCCAGCTTCCTCCACCACCACCCAGTCCTGAGATACTGGTAAGAAATATGACATTTCTGAATTTTTGAAAAATTCTCATCCTTATCTTGATAAAATGATAAGGGGTGTAAAACACTGAATATGCTATATGTTTAATGTGTGTTCAAAATGGACACACATAACATGCATCTCAGTTGTAATTTTGTCCATTTCTGCTGCATCATCTTCAGATGATATAACTAGTTGGCTGGCTCAACGGAGGCCACTTAATATAGGTTGTATCACTGGATTTTAGTGATGCATTTCATATCTAAAGAGACACTATATTTTTATTCATCCTGTCACTCTCATCTGCATAATGTCAGAAAACTGATGAATGCTCAGAATTTCCAATTCCTTAAAGTTACCCCTTGATGACTGAAACACCTCAGCATAAGACCCTGGTTGGCTGGACTTTACCCCTCCACTCCTACTTTAGACTTTCTTTTACTTAAATTTTATCTTCTATTCTGTCTTTAACAGCAAGGACAGCTTCCATTGATGCCTCTTCCCTGCTTGTTGTAGGGATCAATGAGTCTTAATCAGACATTCTAGTATCTACACTATACTATCTCTGTTATCCTTTTGGAAATATAGTTCCTTAACCCAGTAGACACATACAGTTTTTCAAAGTACCTTTTAAGATGGAACCATTAGGTAATAATTTTTATTATCGTAACAGATCTGGGGGTAAAAAAGAAAAGGGTATGAGATATTTAGTGACAGATCACTTTCGACATAAGCACTTATGCTTGTAGGAGAACTTTGGAATGTTATTTCTGCAAGTAGTTGAGTAAATTAAAGAACTGAAAAATTATGTAAATTGTATGGACTTTCACTGTGTTTCAAAAGCAGAATCCAAAGCTGAAAATACTATATGACATACATTCCAGTCTTTAGTTTAGAATGATACTATTGCCTTTTTGGTTAATCTGCTTGTTATAGGAATAATATATTATGGACATTATTATTTTAGGCTTGGAACACCATCATACCCAACCTCCCTGATAAAGAATGTGTTACGTAGATGAAAGAGATACCCCAAAGATTCCCTGTAATTCTACAGTAAGTTATACATACTCTTGGTAGGATTTCTAGAAACTTTGTGCCTTCTGCCCATATTCAAACTACTGCCTCTAGGTTTGTAACTCTCCCATGACTGTAAATATAAAATGGCTCCAAAGACTCAAAAGCTAGATATATTATTTTTTGGAATTTCCTGGAACCAGACCAGCATAAGCTGTCTGATACTAGAGATATTCTGTATCTGACAAACATAGGCAAATCTTGACCTCTGCATCTTATTCCTTCAGAAGCTGTTTTAGTTCTGATGTAGCTTCCCAGGTTTGGTCAAGGGCCAAAGCCCACTAGCAATGAGGCCCTATGGAATTCATAAGCGTCCTTCTGCTAACATCTGAGAGGACTAAGTGTGTCCTTTGTGCTTCCTAACAGATTCACTGCTATGCTTGATCAGTGCTGACAGTGTGTTAAAATGCAGGCATCAGTGACCATTGAGCATTAGTGGAACAATTTGAGAGCACAAGTGCTAGAAATGTGAATATATTATTTATTGTACTATATATTAAGATGGCATTATAAAGTGGAGATACACTAGAGATCTGGGTTCAGGTCCTAACCCTGAACCCAGTTTGTCTTTGGAAAATGAGTTGTTCTGGACTTTAGTTTTCTCATTTTTAGATCAGGAAATTGTCCTAGGTGATCTGATCACTAAAGTCCATCAGTCTCTGAGATCCTAGTACCATAAGAAATGATCATCAGGTTTTCACTGTATAGTAGTCTAACTTGAGAAATCTGTAATAATGGGTACTGTTCCCAGTTTAACCTGATATTTTTACGTTTTATTATATTTTGATTTTTGTACCCTGGCTATCTAATCCTCAAAGTAATAGTGGTAATTACCACTATTAGGTAAGAGTGGTCCTCAAAGAGAGCAGTACTGTTGACTCATTCATTCATTCACTCATTCATTCTTTAAAAACTTTACATTATAAAAATTTTGAAACATATATAAAAAGAGAATAATATAATGAACCTCTGTGAACCCAAGAACCAACTTCAACATTGTCAACATTTTGTCAGTCTTGTTTCTTGTCATTTCTTCCTCCCCACTGGAATATTTTAAAGTAAACCTTACATATCATATAATATCATCTGTATAAATTTTAGTATGTATTCCTAAAAGGTGAGGGCTCATATATTGGATATAATCATTGCCCTGCCCAGGTGGTTCAGTTGGCCAGGGCACATACCTAGGTTGCACGTTCAATCCCCTATTGGTTCTATACAGGAGAAAACTGACCCATGTTTCTCTCTCTCTCTCTGTCTCTCTCTCTCTCTGTCTCTCTCTCTCTCTCTCTGATATCAATGGACATATCCTTGGGTGAGGATTGAAAAAAAACCCTCATTTTGAAAAAACAATCTAAGCATGGTTTATACTTTGCATTTGGCTGATTGCTCTGCTTTAAATCTGTAATAGCTACCCAACCCCCTCTCCTCTATTCATGTGATTTATTTGTTAAGAAATTCTGTCACTTATCCTGTTTAATTTCCCACATTATTGATTTAACTAATTTTTAGCTAATTATCATTTTACGTGTTCTACTTTTTCATATAAACTTACCATTAGATCTAGAGTGTTGGTTAGAATCTGGTTCAGAGTTTTGAGTAAGAGTACTTTACAGGTGATGATGTACATGATGTATATGTGAAGGCACACAATGTCTTTCCTTTAGTAATGTTAAGAATTGAATGTCAACCTCATCTATTGATTGTAAAGTTCCTCATTAACCTTTCACTTATTGGTTCATTAAGTAATGATCCTAAATACCAATACTGATACTCAATTTTTTAATTCAACAAATGGTTGAACTCCTTATTTAATGCCTGTGCTAGAACTGACACATGGTAGATGTTCAGTAAATCTGTCTCTTCTTTAGTCCAGCCAATAAGATATTTGTCCCATTGGCAGATGCTAAGAAGGGCTTTCTTTCCACAGCCCCGTGGGAAGTGTAGTAATAGTCATGAGAATGTTTACAAGTCACTGCCAGAGGGTTTAGACCCCAGGTGCACCCGGCTTTAGCTTTCTACTATTCTTGAAGCTAAACATAAAGTCAGAATTCTATCAGATAGTAAAAGATCCCTCTATTACATAATAGCAAAAGTAATATTATCTATAGACAATTTTGGTTCCTTACTGGAATTTCTGAGTGTTGATATTGCTTATCAACAATGATGGTTCTCACTGAAGATCTCCTTTGCATTGTTCTGTAGTATCCATTTGGGAGGGAACCCTAAAGATCACTTAACCCAACTCTCTTATTTTGTTTTCTTTTTTTAAATTTTCTTTTTTAAATATTTTATTGTTTATGATATTATAGTTGTCCCAATTTTTCTTCCTTTGCCCCCTCCACCCAGCCCATCTCCAATTCCATAGTTATTCCCTACACATATTGTCCATGTCCATGGGTCCTTCATACATGTTCTTTGACTATTCCTTTCACCTTCTTTTAGTCCCCACATTCCCCTCCCTTCTTAGAACTGTCAGTCTTTTCTGTGATTCTATGCCTCTGGTTCTATTTCACTCATTAGTTTATTTTGTTCATTAGATTCCTTTTCTTAAGTGAAATCATATGGTATTTGTCTTTTATTGACTGGCTTATTTCACTTGGCATAATACTCTCCAGTTCCATCCATGCTGTCCCAACTCTCTTATTTTATAGATTAGTAACTTGGCATCCAAGGTTACCCAGCTAGGTGGAAAAACAGTGGGACTAGAACCCTCTTCTCTTCTCTGTCTCAGTGTTCTTTAGTATATGTCACTGTCCTTTGCTATTTGAATATTCATATATTTAACCAATTTTATGACAACATTGTTTCTGTTGTGCTTTGTAACTAGATTTAAAATCATTGTTTTCCCCAAACATTGCTTCATGAGTTTACATCATTGTCCATATCAATAGATGTGTGTGGGGTTTTCTTTTTATTTTTTATTTGTTCTATTTTAGATGCAGCAATTCTTGGGAAGACACCCTGTGAAAGAATCTTTCTTTAGACCTGTGCTCACTGTTCCTCAAATGCCTCCCGTTTGTCCTGGAGTTATCTCTGCACCTAGCCAACCAAGACCTGCCCTGGTACCTAGCTCTTCTTGGTGGAATAGATATTAACTGGTTATTCATCACTCAGTGGACTTACAGAATGGATGTCTGTGTTCTCTTTGTTCATTTATTTGATAAATGATAATGACAGTGGTAGTAATGGTAATGATGGTAACTGAATGATAATTGAATAAATAGTTTCATGTGAAGCACTGTGTTAAAGGTATTACATGTATTATTTAATTATCACATTACTGATATTAGCTCAGTGTTTGGATACAAATATAAATACATTTTTATAGCAGAGAATCCTTACAGTTACACTTTGCTTCTGCAACAGGCAACAATGATGGGTAGATTGATATTTTAATAGATAATTTATATTTAGCATGATTGTTGGGTAGGTTAAAAAGTAAAGAAGTCAGTGGCCAGGATGGAGGACACTTTGCATCTTTGCATAACCAAAAGGACAACAACAAAATTAAAAACAAAAAATAGCCAGAGCTGCCAGAAAATGAACTGTGTAGGAGTCCAACAACCAAGGAGTTAAAGAAGAAACATTCATCCAGACTGGTAGGAGGGGCAGAGACAGGAAGCTGGGGTGGAGAGGACTCATGGCAAGGCAGAGGCTAATAGACCAAAGCAGGCAGTTCCACATCTGTGTGTGGATAAACCAGGAAGGACAGCTGGGGAGCGAGATAGACCACATAACTCAGGGTTCCAGCATGGGAAGAGAAATCCTCAAAACCTGTGACTGAAAAAGTCTGTGGGGGTTGAGGCAGCAGGAGAAACCGCCAGCCTCACAGAAGAGTTCCTTGGAGAGACCTATAGGGTCCTAGAACATACACAAAACCACCCCCAGGAATCGGCACCAGAAGGGCCCAATTTGCTTGAGGGTAGAGAAGGAAGTGACTGAAAGCTGCTGAGAGCTGAGCAAGGGGCACTGTTCCCTCTCAGACCCCACCCCCACATACAGCACCACAACACAGAACAGTGGGTTGCCCCACCTTGGTGAATACCTAAGGCTTCACCCCTTATTACATAACAGGTGTTCTGAGACAAAGAAATATGGCCAAAATGAAAGAACAGATCAAAGCTCCAGAAAAAATTCAACTAAGTGATGGAGAGGTAGCCAACCTATCAGATGCAGAGTTCAAAACACTGGGATTCAGGATGCTCACAGAAATGGTTCAGTATGGTTGTAAAATATTTTAGAAAGTGAAGGCTATGCAAAGTGAAATAAAGGAAAATGTGCAGGGAACCAACAGTGAAGGGGAGGAAACTGGAACTCAAATCAATGGTTTGGAGCAGAAGGAAGAAATAAACATTCAACAAGAACAGAATGAAGAAACAAGAATTCAAAAAAATGAGGAGAGGCTTAGGAACCTCAGGAACAACTTTAAATGTTCCAACATTCGAATCACAGGGATGCCAGAAGGAGAAGAGGAAGAGCAAGGAATGGAAAACTTATTTAAACAAATAATGAAGGAGAACTTCCCCATTCTGGCAAAGGAAACAGACTTCCAGGAAGTCCAAGAAGCTCAGAGAGTCCCAAAGAAGTTGCACCCAGGAAGCACACACCAAGGCACATCATAATTACATTACCCAAGATTAAAGATAAGCAAAGAATCTTAAAAGCAGCAAGAGAAAAGGAGTCAGTTACTTACAAAGGAGTTCCCATAAGGGTATCACCTGATTTCTCAAAAGAATCTTTGCAGGCAAGAAGGGGCTGGAAAGAAGTATTCCAAGTCATGAAAGGCAAGGACCTACATCCAAGATTACTCTATCCAGCAAAGCTATCATTTAGAATGGAAGGGCAGGTAAAGTGCTTCCCAAATAAGGTCAAGTTAAAGGAGTTCATCATCACCAAGCCCATATTATATGAAACATTAAAGGGACTTATCTAAGAAACAGACAAAGATCAAAAACTATGAACAGTAAAATGACAAAAACTCACAACCATCAAAATTGAGCCTAAAAAACAAAAAACAAAAAAATGAACTAAAGCAAACAACTAGAACAAGAACAGAATCACAGAAATGGAGATCACAAGGAGGATTATCAGTGGGAAAGGGGAGTGGGGAGAAAGGGGGAAAAGGTACAGGAAATAAGAGGCATACGTGTAAGTACAAAATAGGGAAAGGTTAAGAATAGTATGGGAAATGGAGAAGCTAAAGAAATTATATGTATGACCCATGGACATGAACTAAGGTGGGGAATGCTGGTTGGAGGCAGGATACATGTTTGAGGGGAGAAAAAAATGGGACAACTGTAAGAGCACAATGAATACAATATATTCTTAAAAAGCAAAGAAGTCAAGTCACAACTAATTAAATTATGCTGCAAAACTAAAGACAAATTTTGTTTAAACACACACATACATGTATGTTCAATAGGACAGTATTTATCAATAAACAGACAACATAAATAGTATCACCATGGAATGTATTATAAATCTTCCTAGCTACAAATTGCTAGATAATCCCCATCCAAACCTGAAGAAGCAATAGAGAAATGTAAAACAAATAGAATTATTAGTTGTAATCTTGGCTAAGGTAAACTTTTTTATTAAAAGAAAAATAGTGTCCCAGAAGATTATGTTAAATATAATTAATGAAAAATTTTCTGCCCTGGCTGGTGTGGCTCAGTGATTGAGGGCTGGCCTGCCAAAGGGCTGTCCATTGAATTCCCAGTCAGGGCACCTGCCTGGGTTGCAGGCCAGGTCCCCAGTGGGAGCCACATGATAGGCAACCACACATTGATGTTTCTCTCCCACTCTTTCCCTTCCCTCTCTCTAAAAATAAATAAATAAAATCTTTAAAAACTTTTTTTCCTATTTTGACTTTCCTGTAGGCACATTGTAGTCAGTTTTTTTTTGTACATATATATTGCTCACAGTTTCCCTTTGAAATGTATTGTCTGAGGGACTCTACTTATTTTTGTAGTGGCTGCCTGTCTGCACACAAATATATAATAACTTGGTACCATATCTTTCTATTACCATGATTTCACAGTGTTGCTCATGTAATTAGCTCCTGCACCATTCTGTAAGGAACTGTGATAAAATTTTATTGAGAAAACATTAAAGCACCTCAACCTTCTAATAAGATTACTTTCTAGTTGCAGGGGGAAAGCTTGATGCTGAAGTAAACCCAAATTTCTTCTCTGACTTACTAGGCTTTGTGTGAGTTATTCAAATGTCTGTTAGTAGTTGCTAGTTTTCATGAGTAATAACCTTATGTATGAAAATAACTTGTAGAGTCTTAGGTAAAAGAAGCCATGTTTATAATTATCACAGTAATCAGATTTGTACTCCAAAAGTATTCACCTATTGATATTAATTAACCAGAATCTTAATGGTTCTAATAAGCAACTACCATAAAATATGGGGAAAACTGACGTTTTTGTGGCTCAGAGGTGTCACTATAAAGTTCCTCACCACCTTTGTAACATTCGTGAGACATTGGGCAGGCATTCTGGTAGTATTCACATCTTTATTAATTTTTTAAAAAATCCAACTCTATTATTTTTCTAATTATAAAAGTAGTGTATGCTAATCATAAAAAACAAATAATATAGAAATATACAAATATATACAAAATACATAATAAAGAAACGCACAAAGCAGAAAGCAAAATTACCCTGCAATTGAATTTTAGGAAATAATCACTACTTACAGATTGCTTTATAACTTATAGACCTTTTTCTGTACATACAGAAATAAACACCCTTATGTATTTCTGTACACATTTGTAATTAACTGAGACTAGTATGTCCCATTTTTAAAATAAGCATAATATGAACAATTAGAAATACTGTGCTGGTTAAGAAAAAACTAAAAAGGGAACACATATGTTAATATCCCTCTTTATTCTATGCATTTTTTGAGGTATGAAAATATTTTGGCATGGAATGTTACTTGCTGGTAATTGAAGCTGCTGGGCTAGAACTGTCTGTTCCTTACAGATGACTGGCATAGCCTGGACTGTGCTGGAGCCAGTGGGAGAGGCTGTGCCTCCCAGTGCAGGTCTGGGAAGTGATCCTCTGCTGATGAATTGGGAGATTACAGACTGAAAGCTGCGTTTCCACAACAGACCAGGTCCCTTAGTTTGTACTTAGCAGTGAGAACAGACTATATACTCTGTAATCCATAGCCATAATTAAAGCAATGAAATATTTCAGAGAAACCTAACACCCACACACAAGTACAGCTGTTTCCTTACTACGGCCTTTGTAAGGCAAATGAAATGTATCAAGGAGGGATTGTGTTCATTATAAATGCTAAACCTCTTCACCGAAGTTATTAGTGTTAAGTCATGAGAGAATATATTCTTAAATTTAGTTTTGCTCATCTACTGAAAGTGCAACTTATTGTAAACTTATCCAATTTTGATGCTACCAGCTTCAATAATTAATGACCTATTTCCAAAGTGAATTTTAAGTTGACAATATGCCATAGACAGCCAAGCATCATCAGGTCTTACTTTCCTATTTTCTTAGTTTTATTGAGAATCCTTATAGTTTCTTTATTAGGCAACACAGGTGAATGTAAGAAATCATAATTTTACTGTTCTTTCCACAATTCTGACTTTAGTGGAAAGATAATTAATTCTCCTCCTCCAGAAATGAAGTTTCTTTTATCTTTACCCTTGTATCCAAGGAAATAACTCTAGTTTTCACCTGTACTTTTATTTGAAGAGTAATACTTTTATTTAATACATACTGTCATGCTACAGGATAGATTATGAATAGAGAGATAAATATGGACTACAGGATAGATAGATAAATACTATAATGAATAGATAATGAATATAGAACTGTAAAACAATTGTTACTATTGTACCAAAAATATATGTGCAGGCTTTGTTTGGGTTAATCAACCATGAGGATTAAAAAAAAATAACCTATCAATTAAAATATTCCTAGGTTTTTAAAAAATCAGTATGTTTTTTAATCTCTGCTTTTCTGTTCTATTTAATATTTGTTTTCTGTGTCTGATTTTTACAAAAGTAAAACTGTTAAGAGTGATAGAGGAGAGAAAGGCCAATAATCATATAGTTAAAAAGGAATATTTAGTCCTAGTCAGAGGGCACTGAGAGATGGGATATAAAAAGCTCAGTACATACATAAGTAGGTGACAAACAAATTCCACACACTGACCTTTCAAAAACAGTTAACATATCTTTTTGAAAAGAAAATAAATGTGAAACTCTATCACTCATGAACTGATTTAGTATCATTAATAAAACATTAAGACTTTTCATTTTGATTTGAGATAAATGTAGATGGACCTATGATCACTGTTTCAGATCAAAGATCCAAGGGCCGTGTCAATATGATACATACTAATCATACAACAGGACTTCATGCCTTGTGTGGGGAGCACACCCTCAAGGCGATAGGGAAAATCACCACTGCTCTTTCCTTTATCTTTTCCAGAAAGGACCTTACAGATTTCTTACGAAAATTGAAGGATGCTCATGGGAAGTCCTGGTCTGGACTGACATTTGATGAAATTGTTTACAAGATTTCTCAATTTATTGACCCCAAGAGATCTCAGGTAAAAAAAAAAGTGAAAAAATTATATCTTTCTTATCTATGGTAGTTAGCTTTTTAAAAAATATATATACATTTATATTGTTATTGAGGCATACTTGAAACATGACAAACTGTACATACTCAAAGTGTACCATATGAGACATTTTGACATATGTATACACCCATAAAATCATTACTTCAATCAAGGTAATGAATATATCTACTACCCACAATACTTTTCTCATGCCCTTTTAAAATGCATCTCTGCTGCCCCTCCCAGTACTCATTAGGAGAAGCACATTTCTATTTAATAACTCTCTTTGAGTATCATAGAGATTTCTTGGGGGGGAGGTACTTTATTGTCAAGTAGCTTAAGGTGACTTAAGTATATAGGTAAAAACATTAAGGTAGTCTTGAGTTCTAAGTTGTTTTCTGCTCTATATCTGAAACTAAAGATCTCTTATTTTTATTTTTTATGAAATACATTTGACTTACAATATTATATTAGTTAACAGGTGTACAACATTTAAGTACCTCACAAAACGATCACCATGTAAAAGCCTAGTAACCATCTGTTACCACATAAAATTATTGCAATATTATTGACTGTGTTTTCTATGCTGTATATTATATCCCCATATCCTATTTATAACTGGAAATTTTTAGCTATAATCCTATTCAGCTCTTTCGTTCATTTCCTCCTACTTTCCCCCACAACCATCAGTCTGTTCTTTGTGTCTATGAATCTGTTCATTTATATTGCACTTTAAGTACCAGATATAAGTGAAATAATACAATATTTGTCTTTATTTATCTGACTTATTTCACTTAGCATAACATCCATGTTGTCTCAAATAGCAAGATCTCATTCTTTTTTATGACTGAGTAATATTCCATTGTGTGGGTGAGTTTTTGCATGTGTGTGTGTCTATAAATAGATATATGCACACACCACATCTTCTTTATCCATTTATCTGTCCATGGACACTTAGGCTGCTTCCATATCTTGGCTATTGTAAATAACACTGCAATGAACATAGGGGTCATTATAGTTTTTCAAATTAGTGTTTTTGTTTTCTTCCAATAAATATCCAGAAGTAGAATTGCTGGATCTGATGTTAGTTCTTATTATTTTTAAAGAAACTTACACCAACAGTGCAGGAGGGTTCTCTTTTCTCCACATCCTTGCTGGCACTAATTTGTTGTCTTTTTGATAAACTATTTGATAGGTGTTAGGTGACGCCTCATTGTGGTTTTGATTTGCATTTCCCTGATAACTAGTGACATTGAGCATCATCCTATGTATGTCTTTTTTTGAAAAATGTCTATTTACCCAAGTCTATACAGTCAATTAATAGTTGACAAAGGAAGCAGCAACATAAAATGGAATAAAAATAGCCTCTTCAACAAATGGTGTTAGGAGAACTGGACAGCTACATGCAAAAAAATGAAACTCGAGCACCAACTTACACCTTATGCAAAAATAAATTCAAGGTGGATAAAAGACTTAAATATAAGCCATGACACCATTAAAGTCCTAGAGGAGAACGTAGGTAGGAAAATCTCAGATATTTGATGCAGAAACTTTTTTACTGACATGTCTCCTAGAGCAAGGGACATAAAGGAAAGAATAAACAAATGGGATCTCATCAAAATAAAAAGCTTTTGCACAGCTAAAGAAAACAGTATCAAAATAAAAAGAGAACCAAGTATATGGGAAAACATATTTGCCAATGATACCTCAGACAAGGGTTTAATCTCCAAAATATACAAAGAACTTACACAACTACACTCTAAGAAGACAAGCAACCCAATTAAAAAATGGGCAAAGGACTTGAACAGACGCTTCTCCAAGGAGAACATACAGAAGATCCAGAGACACATGAAATGATGTTCAATATCACTAGCTATCAGAGAGATGCAAATTAAAACCACAATGAGATACCACTTCACACCAGTCAGAATGGCCATCATAAACAAAGCAACAAACAAGAAGTGTTGGAGAGGCTGTGGAGAAAAGGGGACCCTAGTGCACTGTTGGTGGGACTGCAGACTGGTACAACCACTATGGAAAACAGTATGGAACTTCCTCAGAAGACTAAAAATGGGTCTGCCTTTTGACCCAGCAATTCCACTGCTACGATTATATCCTAAGAACACTAAAACACCAATCCAAAAGAACCTTTGCACCCCGATGTTCATAGCAGCACAATTTACAATAGCTAGGTGCTGGAAGCAACCTAGATGCCCATCAGTAAATGAATGGATCAAAAAACTCTGGTACATTTACACAATGGAATTCTATGCAGCATAAAGAAGGAAGGAGCTCCTACCCTTTGCAACAGCTTGGATGGAGCTGGAAAGCATTATGCTAAGCAAAATAAGCCAGGCAGTGAAAGACAAATACCATATGATCTCACCTTTAACAGGAACCTAAACCACAAAACAAAGAAACAAGCAAAATATAACCAAAGACACTGAAATAGAGGACAGGCTGAGAGTGACCACAGGGGAGAGAAGAGGGAATTTCAGGGGAGAATGGGAAGGGTTTACAGGAACAAATTTAAAGGACACATGGACAAGAGCTAGGGGGAGGGTGGTAATGGGAGGGAAGTGGGGAGGGTTGGGTGGGTGGGCTGTAATGGGAGTAAAAGGGAGAAAACTGTACTTGAACAAAGATTAAAATAAAAAAAAGAAAAAAAGAAAGAAAAATGTCTATTTAGGTCCTCTGCCTATTTTTAATTGGATTTTTTTATATTAAGTTATATCTTTTCTTTTTATATTTTGGATACTACCCCCCTATCAGATATATCACTTGAAAATATCCTCTGCCACTCAGTAGGTTATCTTTTTGTTTTGTTGATGGTTTCCTTCACTGTGCAAAAGTTTTTACTCTGATGCAGTCCCATCTGTTTATTTTTTCTTTTGTTGTCATTTCCTGAAGAGACGCATCCATAAAAATACTGTTAAGAATGATTTCAAGGTGTTTACTGCCTGTTTTCATCCTTAGAGTTTTACAACTTCAGGTTTTACATTTAAGTCTTTTATCTATTTTGAGTTTATTTTTATATATGGTGTAAGAAAGTGGTTCTGTTTCATTTTTTTACACGTATCTGTCCAGTTTTTCAAACGCCATTTATTGAACAGATTGTGTTTTCCCCATTGTATGTTCTTGCCTTCTTTGTCACATAATTATGGGTTTATTTGTGGGCACTTTCTTTTTGTCCATTTATCCATGTTTGTGTTTTTGCCAGTACCATACTGTTTCGATTAACTGTAGGTTTGCAGTATAGTTTGAAATCAAGGTGTGTGTGATACTTCCAGTTTTGTCATTATTTCTCAAGATTGTTTTGGCTATTTGGAGTCTTTGCTGTTCAATACAAATTTTTGGATTATTTGTCTAGTTCTGTGAAAAATCACATTGATATTTTGATACAGATTGCATTGATCCTATAGATTGCTTTGGTCAGTATAGACACTGTAACAATATTAATTTTCTTAATCCATGAACATGATATATCTTTCCATTTATTTGTATCATCTTCAATTTCATCAGTGTCTTACAGTTTCCAGAGTATAGGTATTTCACTCATTGGTTAAATTCATTTCTAGGTATTTTATTCCTATGATGCACTTGTATATGGAATTGTTTTCATAATTTCTCTTTTTGATAGTTTGTTATTAGTGTATAAGAATGCAACAAATTTCTGTACATTAATTTTGTGTCCTGTAATTTTACTGAATTTATTTATTAGTTCTAATAGTTTGTGGTGGAATATTTGGCATTTCTATGTATATTTAAATGTCACTAAAAAGCAGTGAGCTTCACTTTTTCCTTTACAAATTGGATGCCTTCTATTTCTTTTTCTTGCCTGGTTTCTGTGGCCAGGAGTTCCACTTATATGTCAAATAAAAGCAGGGAGAGTGGGCATGCTTTTCTTGTTCCTGATCTTAGTGGAAAAGCTTTTAGTTTTTCACTGTTGAGTATGATGTTAGCTATATGTTTGTCATGTATGGCCTTTATTATATTGAGGGCATGTTCACTCTGTATATACTTTACTGAGAGTATTTATCATAATGGATATTGAATTTTGTCAGATGCCTTTTTTGCATCTCTTGAAATGAGCATATCATATTTACCTTTGGTTTTTGTTAATGTGGTGTATCATGTTAATTGATTTGTGGATATTAAGCTATCCTTGCATCCTTGGAATATTCCACTTGATCATGATATATATTCCTTTTAATGTATTATTGAATGTGGTTTGATATATTTTGCTGAGGATTTTTCCATCTATATTCATCAGGTATATTGGCCTATGGATTTTTTGTTAGCGTCTTTGTCTTGTTAACATTGGCCTCATAAAATGAGTTTGCAAGTGTTCCTTTCTCTTCAATACTTTGGAATAGTTTAAGAATGATAGGCATTAACTTATCTTTAAATATTTGATAGACTTCACCTATGAAGTTGTTTTTGGACTTTGGTTTTTGGGAGTTGGATTGTTTGTTTGTTTGTTTGTTTGTTTGTTTTTGGTTACTTAATCATTACTAGGAACCATTCTGTTCAGATTTTTTATGCCCTTCTGATTCAAATTTGGAAGATTGTATTTTTTTAGAAGTTTATTCCTTTCTTCCAAGTCATTTAGTTTGGTGGCATGTAATGTTTATAGTAATATCTTATGATCCTTTTTCTGTGTGTTAGTTGTATCTTCTCTTTAATTTCTACTTTTATTTATTTGGACTCTCTTTTTTTAAAAGAAGTCTAATTAAAGATTTATTAATTTTGTTTATCTTTTCAAAGAAAAAGTTCATAGTTTCATTAATTTTTTCTATTGTTTTTCAATCTCTATTTATCTCCACTCTGATTTTTATTATTTCTTCTTTCCACTAACTTTGGGTTATGATTGTTCTTTTTCTAGTTTCTTTAGGTGTGAGGTTAGACTGTTTGAGATTTTTTTTTCTTCTTCCTTGTGGCAGACCTATATTGCTATAAATCCCCCTCTTAGAACTCCTTTTGTTGCAGCCCATGGATTTTGAATCATTACGTTTCCATTTTCATTTGTCTCAATGTGTTTTTTATTTTCCCTTTCATTTCTTCACTGACCTATTGGTTGTTTAGTAGCATGTTGTTTGGCTTCTGCATGTTTGTATTTTTTCCATATTTCTTGTAATTGAGTTCTAGTTTCATGCCATTGTAGTCAGAAAAGATGTTTGATATAATTTCAGTTTTATTAAAATAATTTAAGGTAAATGCAATCCTTTGTTTCTTGTAACAATCTGTTTTTAGTAGTTTTCTTTTTTTAAGGCCTTTTGATTGATTTATTTTTTAAAATTTTTTATTATACTTCTTCCATTACCATTTAACCCCTTCAGCAATCACTGTACTGTTGTTCATATCCATGAGTCCTTTTTCCATTTTGCTTGATTCCTCCACTCCCTAACCTACCCCACCAATAGCTGTCATCTGCTATCTATGAGTCTGTTTTTCTTGTTAGTTCAGTTTGTTCATTAGATTCCACATATGAGTGAAATCATATTGTATTTATCTTTCTCTGACTTGCTTATTACACTTAGCATAATGTTCTCCAGGTCCATCCATGCTGTTGCAAAAGGTAAAACTTTTTTATGGCCAAGTAGTATTCCATCATTTAAATTTCCCACAGTACTTTTACCTTTCTTTTAAAGTCTGTCTTGTCTGATACAAGTATTGCTACCCCAGCTTTTTAAAATTTTCATTTGCAAGAATATACTCATATATTTTTAATGTCTTCACTTACAGTCTGTGTGTCTTAGGTGTGAGGTTAGTCTCTTGCAGGTAGCATATATATAGCTCTTGACTTTTTTACTCATTTACCCATCCTTTTTCTTTAGTTGGAGCATTTTGTCTACTTAAATTTAAAGTAATTTTTGATAAGCATGTATTTATTGCCATTTTGTTAATTGTTTTCTGGTTGTTTTGTAGCTCTTCACTGTTCCTTCTCTTGCTTTCTTCCCTTGTGATTTGATTAATTTTTTTAGTGTTATGTATGGATTCCTTTTTCTTTTGTGTATCAGAGGTTTTTGGTTTATGATTATCATGAGTTTCATATATAACAACCTATGTGTATGGAAGTCTATTTTAAGTTGACAGCCACTTACGTCTGAATGCATTTTAAAAGCACTACATTTCTACCCCTGAACACACATTTTATATATTGGCTGTCATAGTTGACACATTTTTATTTTGTGTATCTCTTAACTAATTCTTGTAGGTATAGATGATTTTACTACTTTTTGCCATTTAATCTTTATACTAGCTTTATATGAGGGAGGACCCCCAGAAAATAGAATTATCTTCTGCAGCGTGGGCCCCTTGTATGTAGTACAGGCTTCTCTGGTTAGCTAGGTGTTCTAGGAGCCTATCCCTATCAGTGTACTAGCTGGCAGTGTTCTGAGAGGCTGCATTTGGCTTCAGTGTTTTGTTTTTGAAGACTCTTTCAAGGTGTTTGCCTATTTCATGATGGGTGATTTACCAGCCCATACCACACTGAATGTCGAGCAGCTTTTGACCAAAACCGGCATGACCCTCATGCCCCACAATCCTTATTCACATGATATCACCCCAAGTGACTTTCCTTTTTGTTTCCCCATATGAAAAAAGTCCTCAAAGAGAAACATTTTGCCCATGTGGAAGAGATAAAATAAAAAATGGGAGAAGCACTAAAAGGCATCAAAATCAACGAGTTCAAAACTGTTTTGAGCAGTGGGGAAAAACATCTCAATAGGTGTATTGCATCAGATGGAGAGAATTTTGAAGGTGACTGAAGTTTAAATGTGTAAGAATAAATACACAATTTTTTATAAATAATTTATGGTTTTTTTGGGGGGTCCCTACTCATATGTGGTCAATCCACTACCTTTACTGTTTATTTGCTTTCACCAGTGAAACATTTTCATTCATATATTTTTATTTTAATTACAGTTTATATTCAATATTATTTTGTATTAGTTTCAAGTGTACAGCATACTGGTTATACAATCATATATTTTACAAAATGATCCCCACCTGGCACCATACATAGGGAATGACTCTATTCCCTATGCTGTACTTTACCTTCCCATGACTATTTTGTGACTGCCAATTTGTACTTCTTATTCCCTTTCACTTTTTTCAACCAGCTCCCCCACCCTCTTCCCTCTGGCAACCACCAGTCTGATGTCTGTATCTATGAGTTTGTATCTGCTTTGTTTGTTTGTTTTGCTCTTCAGATTCCATATGTAGGTGAAATCACATGGTATTTGTATTTCTCTGTCTGACTTATGTCACTTAGCATAATACCCTCTAGGTTTAACCATACTGTCACAAATAGTAAGATTTCATTCTTTTTTATGGCTGAGTTATATTCCATTGGATATATGTACCATAGCTTTTTTATACACTTGTCTATTTATGGACACTTGGGTTGCTTCCATATCTTGACTATTGTAAATGCTGCAGAGAACATAGGGGTGTATATATTCTTTGAAATTAGTGTTTTGAGTTTCTTGGGATACTGCACAGAAGTAGAATTGCTGGGCCATAAGGCAGGTCCATTTTTTATTTTTTGAGGAACCTCCATACTGTTTTCCACAGTGGCTGCACCAGTCTGCATTCCCATCAACAGTGCATGAGAGTTCCCTTGTCTCCACATCCTCATCAACACTTGTTTGTTGATTTTTTGGTGATAGCTAGCCATTTTGACAGGTGTGAGATGATATTTCACTGTGGTTTTAATTTGCATTTCTGTGATAACTCATGATATTGAGCATCTTTGCATATGTATATTGGCTACCTGTATGTCCTCTTTGGAGAAGTATCTAGGCCTTTTGTGCATTTTTTAATTGAATTACTTATTTTTTTTGGTGTTGAGTATTATGATTTCTATATGAATTTTAGACATTAATTCTTTATCTGATGTATCATTGGTGAATGTATTCTTCCATTCAGTGGGTTCTTTTCATTTTGTTTATGGTTTCCTTCACTGTGCAAAAACTTTTTAGTTTTATTTATTCCATTTGTTTAATTTTTTTCTTTTGATTTCATTTCCTGAGGAGATATGTCAGAAAAAAATATATTGTTAAGAGAAATTTCAGAGATATTACTGCCTTTGTTCACTTCTAGGAGTTTCATGGTTTCAAGTGTTGCATTTGAGTCTTATTGTATTTTGAATTTCTTCTTATATGGTATAAGAAAGTTGTATAGTCTCATTTTTTTGCATGCCCAATTTTCCCAACACCATTTCTTGCATATACTGTCATTTACTCTGTATTTTCTTTCCTCTTTTTTCATATTAATTGACCATATAGATGTGGATTTATTTCTGGGCTCTCTATTCTGTTCCATTGATATATATGTGTGTCTTTTTATGCCAGTACCATGCTGCTTCAATTACTATAGCATTGTAATATAGCTTGATATTAGGTAGCATGATAACTCCAACTTTGTTCTTTCTCAAGGTTCCTGTGGCTATTCAAGGTCTTCAGTGGTTCCTTATAAATTTTTGGAATATTTATTTTACTTCTGTGAAATATGCCACAGGTATTTTGAAAGGAATTACGTTGAATATGTAGATTGCTTTGGGTAGTATGGGCATTTTAATGATGTTAATTCTTTCTATCCATGAGCATGGTATATACTTTCACTTATTTGTATCTTCTTCAGTTTCTCTGTTCAGTGTCTTATAATTTTCTAAGTACAGATCTTTTACCTCCTTGGTTAAATTTAGTCCTTGATATTTATTTTTTCATGCAATTGTAAATGGATTGTTTTCTTAATTTCCCCTTCTGATAGTTCATTATTGGTGTATAAAAATAAAACCAGTTTCTGAATATTTATTTTGTGTCCTGCTACTTTACTGAATTTGTTTATCATTTCCAGTCATTTTTTTTGGTGGAAGGCTTCGGCTTCTCTATATACAGTATAATGTCATTTGCAAATAAGACAGTTTTACTAATTCTTTTTCCATTTGGATTTTTTAAAATTTCTTCTTCTTGTCTGATTGTTGTGTCTAAGACATAGGGTACTATGCTAAATAAGAGTGGTGCAAGTGGATATCCCTGTCTTGTTCTAGATCTTAAGGGTAATGCTTCTTTAGATTTTTTCCTCTGAGTATGATATTAGCTCTGGGTTTGTCATATGTGGCTTTTATTATGTTGATATATGTTTCCTGTATTCACACTTAGCTGAGAATTTTTATGATAAATGGGTGCTGGATTTTGTCAGACACTTTTTCTGTAACTATTGACATGATCATATTTTTATCCTTCATTTTGTAAATGTGGTATATCATGTTAATTGACTTGCATGTATTGTACAAACCTTGTGTCTAGGAATAAATCCCACCTTATCATGGCATATGATCTTTTCAATGTTTTGCTGTATTTGATTTGCTAATATTTTGTTGAATATTTGTAGTGTCTTTAGCTCCTTTTGCAATTAGGATAATGCTTGCCTCATAAAATGACTTTGGGAATGGTCCCTCCTCTAGAATCTTTTGGAAGAGTTTGAGAAGGATAGGTGCTAGTTCTTCTTTGAATATTTGGTAAAATTCACCCGTGAAGCTATCAAGTCCAGGATTTTTGTTTGGGATTGTTTTCATTGGTTGTAATCAGTCTGTTAAGAATTTTTTTCTTCTTGACTCAGTCTTTCTTATAAATTGTATATTTTAGGAGTTTATCCATTTCTTTCAGATTGTCCAAAATGTTGGCATATAGTTGTTTGCAATATTTTCTTTAATCCTTTGTATCAGTTTTTACTTCTTTTTTATTTCTATTTTATTAAATTGCATCTCTCCTCTTCTTTCTCTCCCTCTCTCTCTCCCTCTCTCTCTTTCATTCTGGCTAAAGATTTATCAATCCTGTTTGTGTTTTTAAAGACCCAGCTCTTGATTTCATCAATCTTTCACTTTTTTTTAGATTCTATTATGTTCATTTCAATTTCAATTTTTATTATTTACTCCTTCTACTCACTTTGAGCTTCATCTGTTGTTCTTTTTTCTAGTTCACCTAGCTGTACTTTAAGCTTGTTTGAGATTTTTCTTGTTCCTCGATGTAGGCCTGTATTGGTATGAATTTCCCTCTTGGGACTGCTTTCACTGTTTTCCAGAGATTTGTGGTGTTGTCTTTTCCTTTTCATATGCCTCAAAATATACTTTGATTTCTTTTCTTGAACTCATTGTTAACCCATTTGTTGTTTAGTAACATGTTTTTTAGCTTCTATGTTTTTGTGTGGTTCAGTTTTTTGTTATTGTAGATTCTTAAGTCCCGCACCATTGTGACCAGAGATGTGTGATATGATTTCATTCTTCTGAAATTTATTGAGGTGGGTTTTGTGGCATAATGTGGTCTATTCTGGAAAAATGTTTCTTGTGTACTAGAAAAGAAAGTATACTCTGCTTCTTTAGGTAAAATGCTGTCAAAATACCAGTTAAACCCATCTGGTCTAGCATGTCATTTAAGGCTTCTGTTTCCTTATTGATTTTGTGAATGGAAGATTTAACTATTGATATCAATTGGGGTTTTAAAGTCCCCTACTATGACTGTATTACTGTCGATCTCTTCCTTTATCTCCATTAAGATTTTCTTTAGGTATTTAGGTGTTCCTTTGTTGAGTATATGACATGTCTTTTCCATTTGTTTACTTGCAGTCTGTGTGTATCTTTTGATCTGAAGTGGGTCTCTTTTTTTTTTTTAAGATATTTTTAGGGAGAGAGGAAGGGAGAGGGAGAAAGAGATGGACAGAAACATCAATGTGTGATTGCCTCTTGTGTGCCCCTTATTGGGGACCTGGCCTGCAACCCAGGCATGTGCCCTGACTGGGAATCGAATCGTCAATCCCTTGGTTTGCAGGCCGGCACTCAATCCACTGAGCCACACCAGCCTTCACCAGGGTGAAGTGGGTCTCTTAGAGAGCGTATATGTAAGTCTTGTTTTCTTATCCACTTACCTACCCTATTCCTTTTGATTGGAGCATTTACTCCTTTACATTTAAAGTGATTATTGATAGGTACATATGTATTGATGTTTTATTACATATTTGTGCTCCTCTTTTTTTCTTTCTTTTCTTTAAGAAGTCTCTTTAACATTCTTGTAATACTGGTTTAGTGGTGATCAACTACTTTAGCTTTCATTTATCTCAAAAGGTCTTTATTTTTCCTTTAATTTTAAATTATAACCTTGCTAGGTAGAGTAATTCCTTGCTTTTCATCACTTTGAGTATTTTGTGCCAGTCCCTTCTGGCCTGAAATGTTTTTGTTGTGAAATCAGCTTATGGGAGTCTTATGGGAGATCCTTTGTAGATAACTAACTTTTTCTCCTGAGGCTTTTAAGATTCTCTCTTTGTTTTTAACTTCTGTCATTTTAACTATGTTGTGTCTTAGAATGGGCCTCTTTGGGTTCATCTTGTTTGGGACTCCCTGTGCTTCCTGTACTTGTCTGTCTTTTTCTTCCACCAGTTAGGGAAGTTTTCAGTCATTATTTCTTCAAATAGGTTCTTGATCCCTTGCTGTCTTTGTTCTTCTGGTACTTCTGTGATATGGATGTCGTCATGCTTCATGTCTCCCGAGAGGTCCCTTAAAAATCCTCATTTGTAATTTTTTTCTTTTTGCTACTCTGAATGGGCATTTTCTGCTGCCTTGTATTTTATATTGCTGATTTGATCCTGTGCTTCATCTAATCTGCTATTGACTTTTAGTGTATTCCTCATTTGAAATATTTTATTCTTCATTTCTGAATTGTTCTATTTTATGGTTTCTATGTCCTTTTCACTGCATTTGAAGTTCTCCCTAAGTTTTTTGAGCATCCTTACAGTCAGTGTTTTGAACTTTATTTAGTAGATCTCTTGCTTCCACTTCATTTAGTTCTTTTTCTGGGGATTTCTCCTGTTCTTTCATTTGGGACAGGTTTCTTTGTCTCTCCATTTTGGCTACCTCTCTGTATTTTTTTTTCTGTGTATTAGGTTATTTGTCATCTTTCCCAGTCTTGATAGGGTGGCCTTATATAGCAGGTGTCCTGTGGGGCTCAATTGTGCAGTGTCACTGATCACCTGAGCTATGAGTTCCAAGAATGTCCCTTGTGTGGGTTATGTGAGTCCTGTTGTAGTTAAGTCTTGATTGCTGCTGCTTTTCTGTGGGTGAGGTTGACCCTAAGCCTGGATGACTGCGGATTGACCACTGTCCAAAGTGTAGGAGCTACTGTGTAGGGGCTGACCCCATGAAGCAGAATTCACCCCAGTAGGGTATGGTACCACCTGAGATCTCCCTTTGGGTGTGCTGCTTGTGGAGCTAATCAGGTCATGCTCTGATGGAGTCTGAAGCCAGACACTGGGTGTGTTGGTTCTGGGGACTCTTGTGAGGAGCTCCAATGCTGGTCAATGTAAGAACCTTTCAGTGATCAGTCCTCAGTTACTTGTTAGGAGCTACAAGGTGATCCACAGTTGGTGGCCACCTTTGTTGGTCCTAGATGCATGGTGCCCAGGCAAACTTTGCACCAAGGCTGGCTTTTACCAGAACTGAGTCTGGGACAAGTTAGTAGAAATTTCAAGTCACCCTGAGACGTGGCTCTGTCTTCTACCTCCTGTTTGGCTTAGCCACTGAAGGAACTTCCGGCAGTACATGAGTTACATAAGACAGGTTCTGAGCCACCAGGTAAGGACAAATGGTGTTCACTAGGTTGATACAGATTCAATCTCAGCACCAGTGCCAGGCCTGAAGCCACTCAGCAAAAGCCTCAGTGTAAACCAAGGTCAGCTGCTACCCACCTGGTGCCTGTAGATCTTTGTGGTGGGTGGCAGGGTCTCAGGGAGTCATCAGAGTTCATCAGGCTGTGATAGAACAGGATTTGGCTTTGTGGAGGGAGGGTTCAGCATAGGAATGGTGGCCCTGGATAGTGTACATGAGGGAAAAAATGGCTTTGCCCCAGAGCCCCACAAGTAGGTCTCTCCTTGGGTACCTCTGATGCTCACTGAGACGGCCTGGACTTCCTTGAGAGCCTTTCAAGAAAGACTGCAGCAGGCCCAGGTTGCTTGCAGATTGCTGATTTCTCAGCAGGGTGCCAGCTTGGCAGGGTGGGGCCATTAGCTATCCCTGGGCTGATTGATGTCATGTGGAGGGGAGTGTTCTACCCAGGAAAATGGTGTCTGTGGGTGGTGCGGGAGAGTATCTCAACACGGGGACAATAGTAGCTGTAACTCTAGCCCTCTTCCCAAAGCCACACAACCCAGTCTGTCCCTGTGTGACTCTTGTCATCTCAGAGCCGCCATCCCTTTACTGGATCTAGGGTGAGTGCCCACAAATGAGATTGTGTGTGCCAATAAGAGGGCACCTGGGTTTCTAGAAAACTCCTGTTTGTCCCTGGTGGGCAGAATCCCCACTGATTTTTTACAGCCACGTGTGACGTGGGCTCCACTTCTCTGCTTTGGTGCTCCAGGTTGGGAGCCTGGCATGGGGTTGAGACCCCTTGCTCCTCAAGGTGAACCTGTGCACCTGAGGTAATTTCTCTGGTTTCTCAACTGCCATATGAGGGTGCTGGTCCAGTTGTTTTCACATTTCCACCCTTCTTCTATATGTCCTTATAAGACTTCTGTTCAGCTAGTCGTCAGTTGATTATTCAGGTAGAGTGCTCTATAATTTAGTTTAACTCCAATTTGATCTTGGGAGAAGCTAAGAGTAACCTCCCCCTACTCCACTGCCATTTTGGATCTCCCTGATTTATATATTTTCTTAATTCTTTGTTGTATGGCTAGTTTAGTGGTGATGAACTTCTTTAGCTTTTGCTTGTCTGGGGAACTCTTTATCTCTCCTTTAATTCTGAATGATATCTTGCCAGGTAGAGTATTCTTCCAAGTAGGTTTTTTTCCTTCAGCACTTTAGGTATATTGTGTGACTCCCTTCTGGCATACAAATTACTGCTTAAAAATCAGCTCTTAGTCCAGGGGGTTTCCCTTGTTTTTTGCTACTTGCTTTTCTATTGCTGCTATTAAGATTCTCTCTTTAGCCCTGAATGGTGCAGCTCAGTGGGTTGGGTGTTGTCCCACAAACCAAGAAGTCATCAGTTCAATTCCCAGTCAGGCCACGTGCCTGGGTTGTGGGGCCAGGTCTCCAGTTGGGGGGCAATGCAAGAGGCAACTGATTAGTGTTTCTCTTTCCCTCTCCCCCTCTCTCTAAAAAAATAAACAAACATTTTTAAAAGAAAGATTTTCTCTTTATCTTTAATTATTTGCATAGTGATTATAATGTATCTTGGTGTGGACCTCTTTGGGTTCATCTTGTTTGGGGCTGTGTATTCTTGGACCTGGATGTCTGTTTCCTTCCTCAAGTTAGGGAAGTTTTGTCTCTTTCTCTCATCTTCTTCTGGGACCCCAGTACTGCAAATGTTAGTGTGCTTGGTGTTGTCCCAGAGGTCCTTTAAACTATTCTCATTTTTTTGGAGTTCTTTTTCTTTCCATTGTTCCTTTTCAGCTTGAGCAACTTCCACTATTCTCTTCCAGATCACTGATCTATTTTTCTGTGTCATCTAAACTTTTGATTTCCTTGTGTATTTTTCATTGCAGTTTACTGTATTCTTTGGCTCTGACTGGTACTTTCTTATGTGTTCTATCTCAGTGTTGAAGTACTCACTGTGTTCATTTTTCTCTCAAGTTTGGTGGGCAACTTTATGACCATGGCTTATCTTTATTTCATTTAGTTCCCTCTCTAGGTTTTATCTTGTTCTCTTGTTTGGAACATATTCCTCTGCCTTGTCATTTTACCTAATTCTCTGTTTCTGTGTATTAGGTAGATCAGCTATGTCTCCCAGTCTTGAAGAAGTAGCCTTGTGTAGGTGATGTCCTACAGGCCCAGCAGGGTAATCCCCTCTGGTCACCAGAGCCAGGTGCTCCAGGGGTTCCCTGTTGGGCGGCATACACCCTTCCATTTCAGTGGGCTTCGATGGCTGCTGGCCCGCTGTGTGGGTGGGGGCTGACCGTGTAGCAGGGCTGAAGAGTAGGGGTGTGCGGGCTTTCATCAGAGTGTGCCCATTGGCATTAGGAGGCTAGAGGGAAAATTTTTAAATGGTGTCTACTAGGACTGGCATTGGCACAGCAGAACTAGATCACGAAAATAGCCGCCAATATGTTTCAGATCCTGGGGAGAGTCCCTGCTGCCACCTTCCTCTTTGGCAGCCTTTCCAGGAATGTTAAATGTGTCCCCTTCAACTGTGGTCTATGCCAACGATAGGCAACCAGTGTGCCACAGAACACTGCTGTGCTGCAAGAATTTTTAAAACATGTGATACCCGGATGTTTAGTCAGGGGCACTGAGCTCTTCTCCCTTAGACTGTCAAATAAAAAAATGACAACTGCCAACACAACAATAGCCTCTGGTGTGAATAAATCAAAATTATACCTATATTTTTGTCAGATTAGCAAAAAATATATTTTTTGGTGTGCTGCAGAATTTTAGTAATTAGTTTATATGTGCCATGAGATGAAAAAGGTTGAAAATCACTGGTCTCCATGCTTTTCATCTGGTGTTTTCTCTGTGGTTTTCTGATCAAGTGAGCCTGTGCATGAGCCCTTTAAGAGCAAAATTTCTTTTCCCTGCAGTTCTGTAGTGTTCCTGGATGTATTCCTCATTGTTTTTCAAAGCCAGGTGTTTTGTGGTCTCACCTATCTTGTGCATGTATTAAGGGTTGGGATACCTGATGTGGAACTTGAATCCATCACTCCTCAAGGAAAAGTTCTATACCTTTGAGATCCCTCCTGACATGGAGTACCACAGCTAGGGTATGGTTTTTTTCTCTTAGTGGAACTGTATCTCTCCTACTCTTCTCAGTGCTCTGTCTTGTGCTCATCCAGTTTCCATCTTGAACTCCTTCGAGTCCTTGATTCTAGCAGTTAGCTGTCCTAATTATCTCCATAACATGTTCAGAAAAATAATAATTGCATTAATTCATCAGTTAACAATAAAAATTCAACTTCAACTGGACAAATGCCATGGGCAGTCTTTTTGAAATACCTCTGCGACTTCCGGCCAAGATGGAGGCATAGGTAGACACACTGTGCCTCCTCGCACAACCAAGATAGGGACAACAACAATTTAGAAACAGAATAACAACCAGAACTGACAGAAAATTGAACTGTATGGAAGTCGGACAACCAAGAAGTTAAAATAGACACATTCATCCAGACCGGTAGGAGGGGTGGAGTCGGGCAGTCTGTGTGGGTCAAGACGCTGCAAGCAGAGAGCGTTGGGACTGGGTGAGTAAGGCATCCGGGGTGCACAAGACCGCAGTGGGTGGACCCTGAGCCTGCAAAGGGCAGCTGGCAGACCCCGGCCAAGGGGTGGCAAATGGCAGACCCAGCGAGGCTGGAATTGTGAAGCAAGGCGCTGTGCAACCCAGGATCACAGCGCTGGGAAATAGAGCCTCGGGACATTGATTGAAAACGCCTGTAGGGGTTGAGGCACAGGGAGAGACTCCCAGCCTCACAGGAGAGGTGGTTGGAAAGTCCCACAGGGTGCACAAGCTGATGTGCACGGGAATTGGCAGCAGAGGGGCCCAGTTTGCTCGGGGAAGCTGCAGAAGGGACTGAGGTTCAATGGAGGGCAGAGCAAGCACCATTGTTCCCTCTCAGACCCCACCCCCACATACACTGGCACAGCAACTGGGGTACCCCACCCTGGTGAACACCTAAGGCTCTGCCCCTCATACATAACAGGCGAGACCAGACCAAAGGGGGAAAAAAAAGATGGCTCAAACAGAAGTGAAAGCCCCCCAGCCAATACTTGTAAGTGACTGAGAGATAGCCAACCTATCAGATGCACAGTTCAAAGCACTGGTGATCAAGATGCTCACAGAATTGGTTCATTTTGGTCACAAATTAGATGAACAAATGCAGGCAACAATAAGAGAAATCAAGGAAAATGCACAGGGAACCAATAGTGATGGGAAGGAAACTGGAACTCAAAACAATAGAGTGGATCAGAAGGAAGAAAGAAACAACCAAACAGAAAAGAATGGAGAAATAAGAATTCAAAAAAATGAGGAGAGGCTTAGGAACCTCCAGGACATATTTACCTTCCAACATCCAAATTATAGGGACACCAGAAGGAGAAGAGGAAGAACAACAAGTGGAAAACTTATTTGAACAAAGAATGAAGGAGAACTTCCCATTCTGGCAAAGGAAACAGACTTCCAGGAAGTCCAGGAAGCTCAGAGAGTCCCAAAGAAATTGGACCCAAGAAGGAACACACCAAGACACATCATAATTACATTTGCCAAGGTAAAAATGAAGGAGAGAATCCTAGAAGCAGCTAGAGATAAGGAGATAGTTACCTACAAAGGAGTTCCCATCAGACTGTCAGCTGATTTCTCAAAAGAGACCTTACTGGCAAGAAGGGGCTGGAAAGAAGTATTTCAGGCAAGGACCTACATCCAAGATTGCTCTACCCAGCAAAGCTTTCATTTAGAATGGAGGGGCAAATAAAGTGCTTCTCAGATAAGGTCAAGTTAAAGGAGTTCATCATCGCCAAGCCTTTATTTTATGAAATGTTAAAGGGACTTATCTAAGAAAAGAAGATAAAAAAAAATGTATAGTAAAATGACAGCAAACTTACAATTATTAACAACCACGCCTAAAGCAAAAACAAAAGGAAACTAAGCAAACAACTAGAACAGGAACAGAACCACAGAAATTGAGAACACATGGAGGGTTAGCAACAGGGGAGTGGGAGGAGGAGAGAGGAGGGGAAAAGGTACAGAGAATAAGTAGCATAGATGGTAGGTAGAAAATAGACAGGGGGAGGGTAAGAATAGTATGGGAAATGTAGAAGCTAAAGAACTTATGACACATGGACATGAACTAAAGGGGGGAATGTGGGTGAGAGAGGGTGTGCAGGGTGGAGGGGAATGAAAGGGGGGTAATGGGACAACTGTAATAGTATAATCAATAAAAAGAACAATGACTTTTATTTCACTACTAAAAAGAAAAAAAGAATCAAAGGGCAGATAAAGACTATCCCAGACAAGAAAAACTAAAGGAGTTCATTACCAAACCATTATTATATGAAATGGTAAAAGGACTTATTTAAGAAAAAGAAGATAAAAACTATAAACAGGAAAATGGCAATAAATATATATCTGCCAACACCTGCATCTAAAAAACAAACTGAGCAAACAAGAAGAACAGAGACAGAATCATGAATACAGAGAGTGTTTTGATGTTTGCCAGATGGGATGGAGGTTTGTGGGGGAATAGTTAAAGAGGTGAAGGGATTAACAAGTACAAATAGGAAGTTATATAATAGCCACGGGGATGTAAAGTGCAGTATAGGAAATGGAGGGGACAAAGAACTTACCTGCGTGACCCATGGACATGAACAATGGTGTGGGGATTGCCTGAGGGAGTGGGGCATGCTGGGTGAAGGGAGGGCAATGGGAAAAATCAGGACAACTGTAACAGCATAATCAATAAAATATAATTTTAAAAAAGAAAAAAAAAGAAATACCTCTGATTATTCTAGAATAAACTGACCCTTCTGAAATTTACACTAGGTTACTCTGAATGATTCTAAAAGAGGAATTTTTTTTCTAATTTTCCACAAACATTTGCTTAAAAGAGTATATATAGTTATTTTTCTTTTATTTGGCTCTCAGTATATAAATAATAATGCCAACATTTTTCTTCAAGTTTTATCATTAGTCTGATTGACCTTACCCTTTTGCTAATCCTTACTATCCTACAATCTGTGCTATTCTATTCATTTCTCCTGTTTTAGGGCAATTTAAAAAATAATTATAATATTCTTATTTTCAGGGTCAAGGAAAATCAGTGCCAAATGGTAGTTGTGTTTCACCCAGCCATATTCCACCTCAGTCCAATGTAGTCCAGCCCCCCAAACCAGCCTGGAGGCCCCTTGGTTCACAAGGGCCTGTCATGTGGGAAGGAGCCAGTAATTTGGATAGATTGAGACTTTTTAAATCAATTTAAATTTGGGAGAGAGAAATGAGCTGAATACATCTTATGTGTATTTTCCCTAGGAGGATGAGGAAGAGGAAGAAGAGCCTTGTGTGATCTGTCATGAGAATCTCTCTCCCGAAAACCTCTCAGTTTTGCCTTGTGCTCACAAATTCCACTCTCAGGTAAATGTCATTTTAACATTTTACCATAAATCAAGTATGCAGGATTCACACTGCTTTACTTGAAATCATTTGCATGTATCATTAAGCACTGCTGTTTCTTGAGTTCCATTGGATAGAATGCTGGGCTTTTCCGTACCACACAGAACTATTTACACCTGTTTTCACATACCTAGCTATGAATTGCATTGCACTTTCTCAGATTTCCACACACCTTACAGGAGAAGGGGACAATGATGGGATTTAAATGATTGAGAGTACACAGTTCACTTGAATAGAATTGGAAAGAATATTAATTGACATGGTAATTCAGTGGCAGTTTAGCAACAGTGCCACTTCACCTTCACATGCTATAAATAATGCATAGTGTCCTTTGTCCACACCCAATGATGGCCTCTACTGCTATAATGCATAAGCTTTACCATAGCAGTGTGTCCAAGCATTGGTCTTTGCTTTTGAAGATACTCAGACTTGAGTTTTGATGTTAGAAAAATGTGAGGCTGACACATCTTTTGTCAGTTCTTGGCATTCTTATAGATCAACTCCTGGTGTTGCTGCTGTGCAGGTGCTAGTGATATACAACTTATGATCCCAGTCTTCTGGTGCAGACTTGTATACTTTGACACTGGTAAAGATAATATTACACAAAAAAGCCTTTTCAGGGAAGTGAACAGTAGCCAGCTTATTCAAGCCATGTCTGTAAAACATCATTTCAAGGATATGTGATACATGCTACAGGATTATATTTTGCATCTGCTCTGATATAAAGAGATTTACACAGAATGGCTAATTTTAAAAGATCTCCAGAACAGATATTTGGCTACCTGACTTTCCCATTTAAAGTTTTAAAAGTCTGACTTATTTGGGAATTAAATGTTTCACAAAACTTATTTTATTCTTTGCCATTACCCATTGAACAGAAAGTAGGTAATTCATCCAGGTTACTTTTTAGGGTTAGATTTAATAGGATTTATGCATGATGCCTATTTTTTATTCTCTTTCACCTGACCTGGCTCTCCATTATTCATACAGGTAAAAATTTCCTTTTGTAGAGTTAGGTTTCAGGCAAACAACTTAATAGATAGTTCATAGTAAAGAATACTGCCATTGTCACCAAAGAAAAAGCAACCTGAAAACTGCATCTGTCATCTAGGGATTTTAACTTCACAATGCCACAATGCCATAAGCACTTGATACAAGGTATTGGTAACCTTTATAGGTTTAGTTTTGATGTTTTCTGGATTATAAATGAGAATGATATATGATAAACTAGAAAAAATATAGCAGCTTTCCTCAACCTTTTTATTAGAAGAACTGCTAATGATCCTGCATACTGGTGTTAGGGGAAGGATCCTATAGAATAAACTGGCTGAAAGGTGTTCTTCTGTTACCACCTACAGCACTCAGCAAACCATAGAGAAGGTGCCATGATTGCAGCAGTTGGCTTGGCAGTCCACCAGATAAGGCTAAGACCTACTGATAGATATGTTGGTTGACAATCCTGACACACAGAGTAATAACTGTGTCTGCTATTAATCTATATCTGCCTAGGCTATATCTGAGAGACTGACATGAGTCTTTTTGCTCCTTAGTGCATTAGACCTTGGTTAATGCAGCAGGGAACGTGCCCAACCTGCAGGCTCCATGTTTTGCTACCAGATGAATTTCCTGGTCACTCCAGCCGGCACTTGCCTAAGATCTGATACAAGGGGTGATTGTGCAAGGGAAGTGTTCAGACACCGCAATTTAGTTTTGCCTTTTGTTGTGAGCTTATATTGTGAGTGGTGTGAAGCAGTATACTCAGTATTGTGCAAAAGAAGCTAGCTAATATCAAAGCTGCATCCAAAGAGGACAGGACAAGTCTTCTGGACTGTGAATGGAACTGAAAGGGCTTAAAGATGATAGAATTTTAAAGGTTATATCATATTTGTACTTATCTTGGTAGGTATTTTCTTCCAGCATAAATATGATAACCATCAGCGTGTATCTAGGATGTGTTTCTTGTCATTTTTCCTTCTTACCTCACTCATACTTTTCTTTCCCCCATTATATACTGCAGTTTAATTTCCTGAAATAATTTTTTTATTGTTGTGCAATTAGAGTTGTCCCCGTTTTCCCCCATTACTCTCCCCTGCCCTACCCATCGCCACCTCCCACCTTCAATCCTCCCATCACTGTTGCCTTTGTCCACAGATCCTTTATACATGTTCCTTGATGACCTTCCTGAAATAAATTTAAGCAAGAGAAAAACTGGTATAGTAAGAAGAGAAGTAGGAAAATTTCACAGATTTTAGTGTTTCTTTTAAAACTACTTACAAAAAATAATTACTTAAATTTTATCTTTATCTTCCCCATTCTTTTATGTTCTCTAAAATGTCCCCGTGAAGAGACTATGAGCTACTTGAAGGCGTGATGTGTTATAGCTGGTTTATAATAGTTTGTGAGAGATGATTGTTAAAGTTTCAGGAATTTTGTGAGCCAGTTATCAAATTGTTGGAAGCTTGAAATTTGCTGTAGTAGAAGTATTTTACCCCATAGAAATTGATAAATTGCTGTAATTAAGTGCTTCTCTTCCTGTCAAGGGCTGGTTGTTCAGCATTTACCAGCATACCCCTGGGAACATGTCTGATCCATTCTAGTGCTCCCAATGTCTTGCCCAGTAGGTGCTGCACACATGTTCCTAGAATCAGAAATAAGGAAGTAGTAAGAAAAGGAGTCATACTGTACTAATTAAGTTACTTGCTTAGTTGAATAATTGAGATCTTATGTCCATTTGTAAACATTGTCGTTGGGCCTTAATCATTTATACTTTGTAGGGATATTGTTTTTCTGCCTTAATTGTCTAATTTTACTTTCTGATGCTGGGGGTTGTGGGGAACTGTTGTGTATAGTTGCTTCTTGTGACAAATTTAATACCCACTGGGCTAAGTTGCATATCTAAAGCTTTCATTCTTAGAAGTGAAAATCCTATTTTGAAACTAGTATTGTATAAATGTGGAACTGTTTTACATGTCTCCAGTTAAAAAATTAAAAGAATTCAGTTACCTTGTAAGGCAAATGTTACTTGGTTCATATTTGTTTTCTATAATTAATGGAATAATTGAGACTGTGAATGTATTCCCTGACTCAGCAACTATTCTTTCTGTATATTTCAGTGCAAATGTATTTTGAAGTTACTTCAAATCTCTATTTAAACCTGCTATTTCTGTAATGGTATGCTAAATGTTTTCTTCTATAATAAGAACAGACTAAAATGTAAAGGAAATATCAAAAAAATGAAGGCAGTCATCTAGACACATAAAATACCAAGATTGTATCAGAATTGCAAAATTCAGAACTTACAGGGCCTTTAATAATTTTCTTGTCTAACACCTCAAAGTCATAGTCATATAGCAAATTACCTTGTAAAACAAATGTTTCTTAGTTTATGTTTCAACTGCAACCTCACTTTCTTCTGGGAAAGAATAAATGTTTCTTAATTGAACACCTATTTTATCTGTGTATGTCTGTTTAAATCTCTATTTTAAAGTCTATTTCTGTTTAATTGTGCTTAAACTTTTTCTCCTGTTATGAGAAAGGGTAAGAAAATATCCAAGAAGTAGGCAGTTTACAAGTCACCTAGACTTGCAAAATGCCAAGGATGTCAGAGCTTGCAGGGTCCTTAACGATTCTCTAGCCTATCCCCTCATTTTACAGGTACATCTTGCCCAAGGTCATGCAGCTAAATAGCGGCTGAGGCAGTCCTAATACTTGAGGGTCCTGATACTCAGTCACATTCTCTACAAACTCATGCTGCAAGATTGTCTTGGTGCGAAACCTGCTATTCTTGGCTCCAAAGATGGTGCCAGAGGACCTAACACCATAGCTGATACATAGTGAGGATGTAGTAGTACTGTGCTCTTGAAAGCCATGGCCAGTTCTGTAGATGCTGAAGGTAATGAGATTGTTTTTTCTTTGTGAGTTATAAAATGATAATAAAGACAACTGTAATGCTCATTATACTAAACAGTCATCCCTGTTACTCCTGTGAGTACGAGGGATCCAGAATACCATCCTGCCCAGAAAACCAGTGAGGGAGGTGGAAATATTAATATCAAAACACCTGTAAGTAACTAGTAATGCCACTGCAGCTTCTCTCAGAAAATATGTCTTGTAATGTTTTCCTTCATATTTATTATCCATGTATATAACATTTTCCAACTTTTATGGGACATCTTCAAATGAGTTTGTTACATAACTCTGACATCCATATTATCCTCCTTATTTTACAGCTGATGAAACTGAGATTCAAGTGAAAGGGCAATAATTTGTCTTAGGTCATAGCTACAAAGTAGCATTCTGGGATTTGTAGTCCCTTTGCTGGTATTATCTTTCAGAACTTCAAGCTGCATCCCCATTTTGGATTGATTTTGTGCACACTAAAATATAGGGTTTTTCCTTTTAAACAATATACTTCAAAGAAAGAAAATGAAGCAGATGGTAAACTTGGAGATTGGTTGGACTAGGAACATGGTACTGAGTGTATAAAGATATAGTATATTAATGGTAGGACAGGAGGAGGAAGGTTTGACTGACTTTTCTCTCATATGTCTCAGTTTGCTTGGGGTAGTTCCAGTTAATGCCTGTTGTCTTGACATTATTATTAATAGTCCTCCTTTCACTCTCAACAGTGTTCTGGTCTGGATGATGAATTATACCTTATGGTTAATTCAGGGAAGATAGGCTTATTTTTCACATGATTGAAATATAATAAGAATCTTCTGCATTTATAAAATGCTCTTGAAATACTTTATCACATAGCCTATTGAGTAAGAATTCTAGGACCACAGTAACTGAGAAAATTCTAGTTTATAGCCAGATAAAAATAACAACTAAATGCTAATTTATTATAAAGCTATATGATCTTTGATTTTCTTGAGACAGTTTTCAAACCTAATGGGCTCTTGTTCTTGAATAGGCATCTTGGGCCACATCACATTTACACAGTGTGTTTATAAAAATGCATTTTCCCAAAGGCCATCTGCGACTCTGCATTTGGAATGAACATTCCAGGTATTTTGAAGACTTGCTAAAATTTGAAAATCATTGTTATTAACGTGGCTTTCTCACCCAAATCGAGGTATGAATTTTTGAATGCCATCTCTGGCATGATGTGTGATCATAAACAAATTGCTTAACTATTCTCAACCAAATTCTTCTCTGTAAAAAGAGAGATGCTATTTGCCTGACAGAGTTATTATTGTTAAATGAATATAATCTTTGTTTCTAAAATAGCAAACCTCCATTAGTCATTTAATCTGTTTGATAAAGTTCTTAAAGGTCTTTATCTGAAACTACTGTTAGTAAAATGAAGGGAGGAGAAAGTATAACCATCAGTCTGACTTCCAGTTCCACGTGGTCCCAGAATCTTGAGTAGTAAATTTATTGCCTAAAATATCACCCTCTCATAACATTTGATTCATCTTTTTGAACTACATGAACTTTAATACTCCTTTACACCATCTTAGCAAGGTTGAATAACTGACAACAATCCAGACAACTCAAAGTTTTGAAGGTACGTAGGAAAGATGCTGTCTCCATTTGGTAGACAAGGTCACACAACTACTGAGTAGTAGGGCAATGAGTCTAATCTAGATTCTTGATATCAAAATTTCTGTTTTCTCTCCATAATATCATATTGCTTTAAAAGAAATGAATTGACTACTTGAAAATCGCCAGGTTGTTCCTTTGGATAAATGTAGAAGTAAAAAAAGTTTACAGTAGTCTTAGTGCAAGAAGACATTTTTCTAACTCAGAATAGAGCCAAAATTATAGTATTCTAACTTTCAGGTTGATGGTATTCAATCAATATTTTTACAAGACAAAGTAAAGATGTTTCACCTTTTCAATTTCAAACATCATATTGGTGTTCATTTAGAACATGTCTTCAGGATTGTATTATTTTCTTTTTCTTTTTGGTTTGAAGATGTTTATCTTTATTTATTTTATTTTAATTGTTGTTCAAGTACAATTTTCTATCTTTTACTCCCATCCCAGCCCACCCACCCAGCCCTCCGCACCTCCCTCCCATTTCCACCCACCCCTAGTTTTTGTCCATGTGCCCTTTACACTTGTTCCTGTAAGTCCTTCCCCTTTTCCCCTGAAATTCCCTCCCCTCTCCCCTCTATTTTCTTAAACTATGAAACTTTACAACCACTGTTAGGATTCCAGTGTTGCATAACACACTTCTGCAGTGTGACTAATCTCTGTCAGTGTACTGTCTCACCTTAGGGAAAATTGCAACAGTATAGGAAACTGGTTGTCATCAGCCTTTGACTTCTCTCTTGAAATACTATTATATGACAAAAGGAAAGACTAATTACAAACTGCAGTTATGAAGTCTGCATTCTCTTAGTGTAAGAAAGACGTTCGATTCTAAAGGCCTAAGACAAAAGCCATTTCTGATCAACAAAAGGTGAAGTACTTTATTTGTAAATTAATTAAGAAGAGTGGATTGTTTTAATAAATTATGAACATATTCAACATTATCAGTTCATTATAAAGTATACCTAATAAGTTCGAAACCAACATACATTTATGGGTTATATATTTTTAAATAGCCAGAACCTCTCACTACTCTTTGATCAACTCTACCGTCAGTCAAGAGTTGATGTGCTCCTTGAAGGCATGACAGCAGCATAGATTGTTATACCAGATGATGGTCATTGTGAGTGTTTATTGAATACTAGCTACTTGGGAGTACTCTTTTGGACTTTGAGTATATCAAGCAGCATAATAGAAAACGCTCCCTGGCCTGAAGGAGCTCAGTCTTAAGTGGAAAGCAGACATCTCAACTTCTCAAGACAACTAGTCTTATAATTCAACATATATTCAGTACCAAATGAATCACAGGGACAAGTGCTATTGTAAGAGTTTGGTCATTACAAGCTGGAGGATCAGAGCTTCTGATTGAAAATGGAGGAATGGAAGTGGATCTTGCTGACAATGATATCAAGATTCTACCTTAGATGCTCTCCACCTGGAACATGGGACACTCTTTTTATAGTACATGTACCACTCTCTTCTTTCAGTTCTCTGCTCAAATGTGACCTCAGTGTAACTTTTTTTGACTATGAGGAAATAGACCTCTTCCCCCCAACATATAACACTTTCTCCTTGTTATCTGCAATTCAGTCGTTTGTTTATTATCTTTCTTACTATTCATCTTGTATATTTTGTTTACCATTGTCTATACATTGCCTAAAATATTATCTGGCACAAAGCAGGTATTCAACAAATAATAGGAGTTGGCAAAAGTATGTTTATAGTTGTGATTTCATGAAACACAAAGCTTTTCCTGTATTATAATTAATTTATTATTGTATTATTTTGCCTTGTCTTTTATTATTGTTATTATTTCATATCTGTACTTACGATTTTCTTTTAGGCAATAATGCAGGTAATTTCACCAATGACCAATGAAAGTGAATACTTAAACAAAACCTGCTCTTGCCCACCCCTGTGTTTACTGAGTAAATGGGTCTTGTGAACCAAGTAGAATTTACGTAACAGGACAGAGTAGCCATTCTAGGCGAGGACAATGTCTTGAAAAACCTGTGTTCTTTAGAGAGTTTTTTCCTAATCACAATCTATATATGACTTTCAACTCTATGGAGATCTCAGTAACAGCTGGCAAAATGATAAATATCACTGATAGACAGTGCCAGTAATTGGGGTTACCACTATAATAATAATCCTGAGTCAGTGAGCCTTTTCCTGGGTCTGCCAATTTTTCCTGAACACATAATAAAACCTATCAAAAAGGATTTGGTTGGACCCCTAGAAATAAGGTTATCCTCTACTCAAGGACTTCCAGTGATAGAGGACTTTCTGTCTCACAGGACTACACACTCCACTGTTGTATAACCCTATTGCTCAAAAGGTTTTTGTTACCTTGAGCCCAAGACATCTAACTTTCACAGACTGGTAGTACTATCCTATTTTTGATTTATGAGACTATATAAAAGAAGTATTCAGCCCCTTTCAAAAGACAGGTTTTTGTTGTTATCAATTGTTGGAAGATAGCTAACATCACCCTTTTCCTATATCCTCTCTTCTCCATTATAAGGATCCCCAGTTATATTACTCATTCATGTATGTCATGATTTCAAGTCTCTTAACCATCCTGGCTCTTCAGCTGATCAGTAAACCCATAATATGATGCTTTGTCACCTGCCTTCTTACCTGCTCCCATTCATAACTAAATCAGAGAGATTTACTCCTATTCACCACCCCAATAACTTCTTCCACCGAGTCCTTTGAAAGTCCTATTAATTTGGATATCTAAGGTTATTTAATCCTGATACTCTAATTCCTAGGGAATATTTGCCCTCTCTTAAGTGTATTGAGTCATTGCCTACAGGATCTTGCTCCTTCAGTTGTTGGGATCATGAGAGGAGAAAGGATGATCACCTATGACCATGGTGTCATTCATATGTAAAATACTCTGTATATTTGGACTAGAATGCAATAATTAGGATGGGTTAATTCTCAAAGTGGTCTGAATTTGTGCCAAAAGGGACCAGTCAAGAAGGTGAAGATAGGATAGGAAATTGAATTTAAGTTACTGACCTTACTGTGAAACTGGCTGCAGGCTTAACCCCATGGAGGTTGGGGTCAAAAAAATTACAGTGCAGGTCAAGTTTACTGGAGAGATATTCATTACTAATATGTGCTGAAATGCCAAAAAAATTTAAAAACACTTAATTTGCATTTAATGTTTATATAATAAAATGTGATTTTCATTTATCTTGAGTTAATCTAGAATTATTAAACAAATATATAAAACATAAATAAAAATTTTTCTTTTAAAATAACAGAAACATGGATATCACTAAAAAAGTATAACCAAAAATGTCTTTAATTATCAGAATCTTCAATAGCTGGCTTTGCAAAACCTCTGTAAAACCATCGCAAACAATATTGCTGTGCTCAAGGCATAAATACCTTTCACAACACTTGCAAAAGTATTTTGATAAGTTACTCATTTTGGATTCATAGCACCTAATGCATTTTTTCTTTTTCTGCTTGTCAAGGAAGCTGCATATACATCATCATTAGAATTTCCTTTAATTTGTGTTTGAAATTGTTGAAGTTTTGGGTGTAAAGGCTTATGCACACTTGTAGAGATTTCTGAACACCTTTTTATTTGTTCTGATGCTGTGTTATGAGATTTCTAATAAATATTCTGTGCCTTATTTTCACATTGCTGTTCAGCATATGAATAGTTGGAGAATTTATTCCTGAAATATTCAGAATTGTGTAGAATGTAACCATAGGCCATCTCCTGGTGTCCCTGGCCACATTACATGTATCATTTTGCCCACAGTGTCAACTCCTGACTTCGTCTGGTTGTAATATTCTATTATTTCAGGCTTTTGTGAATCTAAATTTATGGTGTCACCAAAATACATACTTGAAACTAAAGTTAGTTTTTTCCCCTCTTTGGGTATATGAGATACAAGTATGCAATCTGCACCACAACCAAATAAGTGTATTCTAGGGGCCTATTTTTAAAAGACATAAATTCGGGGGGTAGTTGGAGTTTATTCTTATGAACAGTACCTACATATGAAAGTCACTTCTTTTTCAATTTGGAGATAAGATTTATAGCAGTGAACCAGTCATCTGCTGTACTATTACATCCTGATGAGTAAACGAGCAAGCCTCTTGATTACATCTGCTGGTTTGTTACTAATCAAGTAAGGACCTTCAGGCTGCTTACCAGCATATATTTCAAGATTTCTTGTGTAAAATACTTTTGAATTGACCATAGAAAAAATTTTTATACTACTTACTGGGCTTGGATGGAATATCCAAGCCTCTTGGCTCTAAATTCAGGTAGCATTTCATGTATTGTAACCTTCTGTCCCATAGAGGAACATAATTTACAAGTTTCTACAGTACTGAGAAAAGTCTCTCACAGCTGCTAATTTGTGCATTTTCAGGCCATCTAAGCAAGTAAGTTTGTCATCAAACCTGATACAATTGTGAATAAATATAAATCTCCATAAAGATAACTCTAAAAAGTTCAATTCCACTAACATCTGTAGCCCATAAATCCTGAAAATTTAGCAGATTGCTGCAATGGAAACCAGCTAGATATGAGGCCTAAAAATGCCTTTAATTCCATTTGTGTATTTGTTTGGCATCTCTTTCTCATGTAAACTGGGTCAAGATAGAATCAATATATTTATTTGTATATAATAAGATCAGATCTAAAATATTATTTGTGATAAAGCATTTCCAAGATTCAAGTTATGTGTCAGCATTTTTTGCATTTGGCCGAACTAACAGGAAGTTGGCACAAAATATTCTGTGGTTGTTTTCTAATTTGTCTTCTTATTAAATTTTCCTTCCATTTTGATTCTTAATCCTTTCCAAAAATTACTCTTCATTGATATCTAATTCATCTTCACTTTTTTCACTAGAAATATCTCGCTCGGCATCTAAATCTTCTGGATGTACTTAGACATAATCTCTCTCCTAATCACTTTCATTTTCACATCGGACTCTATCATTCTCATCATCAGACTTGAGTAGCATTTGCTGAAGTTCATCAACATCTCTTGAGTTATCAAACTGGTATATTTCCACAGCCATTTTCAATGGTAAATGAAAAAAAAACACTGATTTTGAAGTTCACACACAAAAATCTACATTATCACTGACTTCAGAGTTTACAGTATATCTCAGATACAATTTACTATAGAATATCACATGCTCTTATGAGACATGTGTTATAGCCAAACTGATGACTTAAACAATATGGCTTAACATTAGTCATGTACAATCATGCAGCTAATCATGACCTGGAACCTATGCACCCGATGTATGTAACAATATTTAAGAAAAGAGTTTGTATCTCTCAGATCAACCATGGTCAAAGGAGTTTTAACTCTTTGCCCAGTAAATGTCCTATTAAGATTTAAACATGAGGAAATAATCAAAATGATACATAAGAAATTTCTGTAGGACAAGCATTCTCATTAGTAGTTGTGATGGTTAATTTTTTGTGTCAACTTGGCTAAGTTGCTGTACCCAGATATTTGGTCAAACACCAGTCTAAATGTTGCTGTGAAGGGATTTTTTTCAATTAGATTAACATTTAAATTGATAATCTTTGCATAAAGCAGATTACCCTACATGATGTGAGTGAGCATTATTTAATAGAGAAAAGATTGACTCCATTGAGGAACAGGAAATTCTGCGTGCAGGCTGCCTTTGGGTTTGAAATGAAACACTAACTCTCCCCTGTGGCTACAGGTGGCCAGCCTGCCATGCAGATTTTTGGACCTGCCAGCCTCCATAGTGATGTGAGACAGCCAATTCCTTACAATAAACCTCAGTCGGTCTCTGTCTCTGTCTCTCTCTACACACACATGCAGACACCCTATTGGTTCACTTTTTCTAGTGAATGACTAAGAGAGTAGAAAAGAGAAAGCTTTCTCAAAAACTATCCAAAGTAGACCTTTTCCAGCCAGGGTAGAGTAACAGGACTGGGTTTATCCTCTTGTCCAATAAAACGAAATAAACTAATATTGTATTTAACAACAGTTCTTAAGACATCAAATACTTAAAGACAGTGAATGCTGAGAGATGTCAAACAAACAAGGTAAACTCTCTAATTTCCCCATATTTTACTGCCTAAAAACAGTTTCAAGGCTATCCTTTGGGGAGAGGATGCCCAGATAGAGCCTGGCAAACTCCCAGCTTGGGAAGATGTAGCTGGGATTCCACTGAAGTATAGGCAGTTGGATTTCACAGATCAGAATGCTTGAGAGGTAAGATGTACATGCAGAGAGAAGTCCAGAGTACCACCCATAGAGTATTCATTTGAGTAATTAGCTAATACATCTGAAGAAATAATCTACGTCCGGGAAAAGAACTGCCTGACAAGATGGAGTGAAATAATCTCCAAAACTCACACAGGGCTTGAATAGAAGAATAAACAATTCACAGGGCACGGGGTCAGATACTTAGAATGGTTTCACTTCAGGAATGGCTTAAATTACCAAGGTAAGCCTTATTCTTGACCATAAAACAATTTTTAATCAATTAAAGAGGATACAAGTTACATGGAGTATGCTCTAGGATCACAATGAAATTAAATTAGAAATCCATAACAGAAAGCTATCAAGAAAATCCTAAATATTTAGAAACTAAATAAACTTCTAAATTACCCCTGGGTTAAGAAAGAGAGAGAGAGAAGAAGAGGAAGGAATCGTGTTTTTTACTGAATAAAAATAAAAATACAATATATCAAAATTAGTGAAATGTTGAAAAACATGCTAAGTATGAATTTAGTGGTCAGAAGGTAGCACTAAAGGCTTATATTAGAAAGAAGAAAGGGATGTATTGTAGTTAATGACCTCAACCTTTACCATAAAAAAATTATACAAAGAGCACACAAAATGAGAAGCAGAAAGGAAATAAGATCACAATAGAAAGTGATGAAATGAAAAACAGCAAAACAAAAGAGGAAAATCAATAATGTGGAAGTGAGATCTTTGAGAAGATCAATGAAATTCATAAGCCTCTAGCCAGAGTGACCAGGAAAAAAGAAGACACAGATTGCTATTATCAGGAATAAGAGCTGACATTGCTACAGTTTTAACAGATATTAACAAATAAGAGAACAGTAGAAACAACTTTGTGCTATTAAATTCAACAACTAGATGAAATGGACACATTGTTTAAAATACCAAACTACCAAAGCTTCCTCAAGAAAAAGGGCATAACCTGAACAACCCTATATCTATTTTTTTAAATGTATATATAATTAAATATATTCCCACTAAGAGAACTTCAGGCCTAGATGAATTTACTTGAGAATCTACTGAACATTTAAGGAAGAAATAGTACCATCTGTGCACACACTATTCCAGAAAACTTAAGAGGATTGAACCCTGCTGAACTTATCTAAGAGACAAGAATTACTCTGATACAAAAGCCAGTTAAAGGCACTTCAAGAAAAGAAAATTAGGAGCCTAAGCTGACTGCTGAGGAGTATAGCTGGAGGCTGAGGAGAGAGCTGAAGGGTCAGCTGCCAGGATCCCAGTGCTGAATCATTCCTCTTACTGCAGAAGCCATCTTTCTCAGGCAGAATATTCCCTGCCATGCTTCATCAGCCTGAGGGAAAGCAATAGCCTCACCTGCAGGAATCCCTCTTGCTCATCCTGTGGAGCTTAAGCCTGGAGGAGTACAGCTGGAGGCTATTTCAGTGGCAAAGCTTAACAGAAAACCTGCAGACCAAGGAGGATCTCTGAACTCCCCCAGGCACACTGGGGGCAAAAGCCAGCCTTGGTGCCCAGTTTGGCTCTTTCTGCACATACACAGTCCCAGCGGACTAAACCACCTGCTGGGGAATCACTGATAGCTCCAAACAGGTTGACCAGGGCCACTTGCAGGCAGTGTTTGAATCAGACATGCACCAGAGTCTGTGCAGATCTACCTAATATATGATTGTTTCTATATATTCAAAGAGGCAGCCAAAATGGGAAGACAAAGAAACAGGATCCAAATGAAAGAACAAGGAAAACTCTAGAATTAAATGAAATGGAGATAAGCAATTTATCGGAAATAGAGTTTAGCATAATGAGTACAAGGATATTCAACAGCATGAAAAAAGACAGCACTAAAAAAGAACCAATCAGAAATAAAGAATGCAATATCTGAAATAAATAATACACTGGAAGGAATAAAGTATAGGTTAGATGAAGCAGAAGATTGATTGAATCAACAATTTTGAAGATCAGTGGAAAAAAAAAACCTAAGCAGAGCAGAAAAAAGTTTTTTTTTAAATGAGAATTTAAGAAACCTTTGGGACAACATGATGCATAACAACATCTTTATCATGGGAATACCAGGGGAGAAGAGAGTAAGCAAGTGTTTGAGAACTTAAATAATGACAGAAAACTTCCTTAATATGGTGTATGGTGAGGGGAAAAAGTCACACAAGTCCAAGAAGAACACAGAGTCCAAATGAGATGGACCTGAAGATGACTGCAATAAGACACATCATAATTAAAATGGCAAATCTTAAAGACAAAGAGAGAATCCTGAAAGCTAGAAGTAAGACTACAAACGAGCTTCCATTAGACTGTCATCTTATTTCTCACAGAAACATTACAATCCAGTAGGATTTGTCATGAAATATTCAAGATGATGAAAAGCAAGGACCTATAATAAAGGCTACTTAACCCAGCAAGGCTATTACTTAAAACTGGAGGGCAGATAAAGAGCTTCCCAGACAAGGAAAAAAACTAAAGGAGCTTGTTAACACAAAATTAATACTGCAACAAATGTTAAGGTGCTTGCTTGAAGGAGGAGGAGGAGAAAGAGGAGAACAAGGACAGGGAGGGAAAGAGGAAGGAAGAGAAAAAAGCAAATGAAAATAGTTAAAAATGAAATGGCAAAGAACATATCCATCAATAATCATTTTAAATGTAAATCGCTTAAATGCTCCAACCAAAAGACATAGGATAGCTGAATGGTTAAGAAAACAAGACCTAGCTCTGGCTGGTGTGGCTCAGTGGATTGAGTGCTGGCCAGCAAACCAAAGGGTTGCCAGCTTGATTCCTAGCAAAAGGCACATGCCCGGGTTGCAGGCCAGGTCCCCAGCAGGGGGTGCATGAGAGGCAACCACACATTGATATTTCCCTTTCTTTCTCCCTCCCCTTCTCCCTAAAAATAAATAAATTCTTTAAAAAAAAGAAGACTAATACATATGCTGCCTCCAAGAGTCCCATCTCAGATTGAAAGGTACACACAAACTAAAAGTAAGGGGATGGAAAAAAAGTATTTCATGCATATGGAAAGAAAAAGTGGGATAGCAATACTTATATAGACAGACAAAAAAGATTTTAAAACCAAGGCTATATAGTAAGAGACAAAGAAGGATGATACATAATGATAAAGGGAACAATCCAACAAGAGTATATAATTCCACTAAAGATTTTGGCATCCAACATAGGAGCACCTAAATATGTAAAGCAAATCTTGATGGACATAAAGGAAGAGATTGACAGAGATATAGTCATAGTAGGTTATTTTAACACACCATTGACTTCAGTGGATAGATTTTCCAGACAGAAAATCAACAAGGAGTTGGCAGCCTTAAACAAAACACTAAATCAAATGTATTTGATAGTTAGAATATTTCATCCCAATGCAGCAGAATATACATTCTTCTTGAGTGCATATGGAACGTTTTCTAGGATAGACTACATATTAGGACACAAAACAAGTCTCAATAAATTTAAGAAGTTGAAATCATATCAAGTATCTTCTCTGACTACATGCTATGAAACTAGAAGTCAATCACAAGAAATAACTGAAAAATTCACAAAGAAATGGAGGCTAAATAACATGTTATTAAACAATGATTGGGTCAACAACCAGATCAAGGAAGAAATAAAAATATACCTTGAAAAACATGAAAAGGAGAACACAACAACCCAAAATTTGTGGAATATATGGAAAGCAGTCCTAAGAGGGAAATTTATATAGCATTACAGTCCTATCTCAAAAACAAAACAAAACAAAAACAAGAAAAACTCAAATAAACAATCTAACCTTATACTTAAAGGAATTTTAAAAAGGCCAACAATCAAAACCTAAAGTAAGTAGAAGGAAGGAAATAATAAAGATGAGAACAGAAGTAAATGATATAGAGTCTGCAAAACCAATACAAAACAATCAATGAAGCCAAGTACTGGTTCTTTAAAAAAAATGAACATGATTGACATACCTTTAACTAGACTTCTCAAGAAAAAAAGAGAGAAGACCCAAATAAATAAAATCAGAAATGAAATAGGAGAAATAACAACTGACACCAAACAAATACAAAGGATTGTTATAAAATATGTTAAAAGATATGAAATATTATAAATTGGACACCGTGGATGAAGTGAATAAATTCCCAGAAACATGCAATTTTACAAAACTAAATAAGGGAAAATCAGAGAACCTGACTAGACTGATTACATCTAGTGAAATTGAGCAAAAAACTCCCAAAAAACAACAGCCCTGGACTGGATGGCTTTGCAGGTGAATTTTACCAAACATTGTGAGAAGAGTTTACTCCTCTCCTCTAGGAGACCTTTCTTCGTGGCATGGGCCCAGCCAGCCATGTCACTCTTCTCAAAGTATTCTAAAAAGTCAAGGAGGATGAAAGACTCCCAAACTCATTTGAGAAGGCCAACATTATCCTAATTTCAAAACCAGATAAAGACACTACAAAAAAAGAAAATCATAGTCTGATATCCTTGATAAATATGGATGCTAAAATCCTCAACAAAATATTAGAAAACTGAAAATAGCAATACATTTTTGGAAATACCAAGTACATACACCCATGATCGTGAGATTTATTCCAGGAGTGCAAGGTCGGCACAAATTCGCAAATCAATAAATGTGATTCACTACATAGACAAAATGAAGGATAAAAACCACATGATCATATCAATAGATTCAGAGAAAGCATTTGATAAAATCTAGCACCCATTTATGATGAAAACTCTCAACAATGTGGGAATAGAGGGAACATATCTAAACATAATAAAGGCCATATATGAGAAACCCACTGCCAGCATCATACTTAATACGCAAAAACTACAAGTGTTCCCCTTAAGATCAGGAACAAGACAGGGATGTCCACTTTCACCTCTCTTAGTCAACATAGTACTGGAAGTCCTACCCATAGGAATTAGGCAGGAAGAAGAAATAAAAGGCTTCCAAATTGGAAAGGAAGGAGTGACACTGTCTTTATTTGCAACTAATGTTATAGTGTACATAGAGAACCCTGAAGATTCCACATAGAAACTGCTAGAATTCATAAATTAATTCAGTAGAGTAGCAGGATACAAAATTAATATCCAGAAGTCAGTTTCATTTTTATATGCTAATAACAAACTAAGAGAAAAGGAAATAAAGAAAACAATCCCATTCACAATTGCTTCAAAAAGAATAAAATACCTAGGAATAAACCTAACCAAGGATGTAAAAGACCTATACTTGGAAAATTATAGGACCCTGAAGAAAGAAATTGAAGAAGACACACATAAGTGGAAGCACATACCATGTTCATGGGTAGGAAGAATTAACATCATTAAAATGTCCATACTACCTAAAATAACTATAGATACAGTGAAATGCTTATCAAGATACCAATGATGTATTTCACAGAACTAGAACAAATATTTTCAAAAATTTTTTATGGAACCACAAAAGGTCCCAACTAGGAATAATGATCTTGAGAAAGAAGAACAAAGTTGGAGGGGTCATGCTACCAAATATCAAACTATACTACAACCGAAGTAATCAAAATAGCATGGTACTGGCATAAAACAGTCACATAGATCAATGGAACAGAATAGATATCCCAGAAATAAACCGACATCTTTATAATCAATTAATTTTTGACAGAGATAGTTAAAGATAGTTTATTCAATAAATGGTGTTGGGAAAAGTGGGCATACATGTGAAAAAAAATAAAATTAGACCACCATTTTACACATACACAAGAATGAATTCAAAGTGAATTGAAGACTTAAATGTTAGACCTGAAACCATAACATTCCTAGAAGAAAACATAGGCAGTGAAATCTCAAACATTGCTTGTGGCAATATTTTTTTCTGATATATCTCCTCAGGCAAGGGAAGCAAAGGAAAAAATAGATGGGACTACATCAAACTAAAAACTTTTTGCAAAGCAAAGGAAACCATGGACAAAAACACAAAGCACTGAAAGGCAGAACATATTCACTGATACATCTTTAAGGGGTCAATATCCAAAATTACTTGTTTAATGAACTTCTACAACTCAAGACCCCAAAAAGTAAAATCCAATTATAAAATGGGTAAATGGGGGACTTCCAGCCAAGATGGAGACATAGGTAGACACACTGTGCCTCCTCACAAAACCAAAAGGACAACAGATTTGGAAACAAAAAAAACCAAGAACTGACAGAAAATCAAACTGTATGAAAATTCAGCAACCAAGGATTTAAGAAACATTCATCCAGACTGGTAGGAGGGGCAGCAAGGTGAAGAGGACTCGAGGCAAGGCTGCAGCTGGCAGACCCAGCAAGGCAGTGGATTGAGAACTGGGCAGCTGCACATCACATGTAGATAAATGGGGAGGAACAACTGGGGAGCAAGACAGACAGTGCAACCCAGGGTTCCAGTGTGGGGAAATAAAGCCTCAAACCTCTGACTGAAAACACCTGTGAGGGTTGAGGTGACAGTGGGAGAAACTCCAAGCCTCACAGGAGAGTTCATTGGAGAGACCCACAGAGTCCTAGAACATACACAAACCCACCTACCTGGGAATCAGTACCAGAAAGACCCAATTTGATTGTGAGTAGCTAGGGAAGTGACTGAAAACCAGCACAGAGTGGAGCAAGCAGCATTATTCCTTCTCCAACCCATCCCCCATATGCAGTGTCACAACACAGTAACAGGGGTTGCCCTGCCCTGGTGAACACCTAAGGCTCCTCCTCTTACTATGTAACAGGCGTGCCAAGACAAAAAAAAATGGCCCAAATGAAAGAACAGATCAAAGCTCCAGAAAAAATACAACTAAGTGAGGAAGAGATAGCCAACCTATCAGATGCACAGTTCAAAACACTGGTAATGAGGATGTTCACAGAATTGGTTGAATATGGCCGCAGATTAGATGAAAAAAATGAAGGCTATGCTAAGTAAAATAAAGGAAAATGTACAGGGAACCAACAGTGACGGGAAGGAAACCAGGACTCAGATCAACCAGTGTAGACCAGAAGAAGAAAGAAACATTCAACCAGAACAGAATGAAGAAACAAGAATCCAAAAAAATGGGGAGAAGCTTAGAAACCTCCAGGACATCTTTAAACATTCCAACATCCGAATCATAGGGGTGCCAAAAGGAAAAGAGGAAGAGCAAAAAATTGAAAACTTATCTGAACAAATAATGAAGGAGAATTTCCCCAATCTGGCAAAAGAAATAGACTTCCAGGAAGTCTGGGAAACTCAGAGAGTCCCAAAGAAGTTGGACCCAAGGAGGAAGGAACACACCAAGGCATATCATAATTACATTACCCAAGATTAAAGGTAAGAAGAGAATCTTAAAAGCAAGAAAAAAGGAGACTGTTATCTACAAAGGATTTCCCATAAGACTATCAGCTGATTTCTCAAAAGAAATGTTGCAGGCAAGAAGGGGCTGGAAAGAAGTATTGGAAATCATGAAAGGCAAGGATCTACATCCCAGATTGCTCTATCCATCAAAGCTTTCATTTAGAATGGGAGGACAGATAAAGCGCTTCCCAGATAAGATCAAGTTAAAGGAATTCATTATCACCAAGCCCTTATTATATGAAATGTTAAAGGGACTTATCTAAGCAAAAAAAGATAAAAAATATGAACAGTAAAATGACAACAAACTCAGTTATGAACAACCACGCCTAAAACAAAACAAAACAAAACAAAACAAACAAACAAACTAAAACAACTAGAACAGGAACAGAAATGGAGATCACATGGAGGGTTATCAGCAGGGAGTGGGGACGGGATGGGGGACAAGGTACAGGGAATAAGAAGCATAAATGGTGGGTACAAAATAAACAAGGGGAGGTTAAGAATAGTCTGGGAAATGGAGAAGCCAAAGAAATTATATGCATGACCCATGGACATGAACTAAGGTGAGGAATGCTGGTGGGGAGGGGGGACAGGACAGAGGGGAATAAAGGAGAGAAAAAATGGGACAACTGTAATAGAATAATCATTAAAAAAGTAAAACTACAATGATAAATTACCTCACACTGGTTAGAATGACTATCATTAATAGATCAACAATCAACAAGTGCTGGTGAGGATGTGGAGAAAGGGGAATGCTTTTGTACTGTTGGGAATGCAGATTGATGCAGCCCTTTTGAAAAGTGGTGTGCAGTTACCTCAAAAAATTAAAAATGGAACTATCTTATATCCCAGTGATACTACTGCTGGGAATTTATCCAAAAGAAACCAGGAACACTAATTCAAAAGAACATAAGCATCCCTATGTTCATTGCAACATTATTTACAATCACCAACATATGGAAGCAGCCCAAGTGTCCCTCAGTAGATGAGTGGATAAACAACTATAGGACATTTACATAATGGATGACTACTCAACAGTAAAAAAGGAGAATATTTTACCCTTTGCATGGAGAACATTATTCTAAGTGAAATAAGCTAGTCAGAGAAAGTCATGTACCATATAAATTCACTCATATGTGGAATCTAATGAATAAACTGAACTAAAGCAAAATAGAGACAGATTCATATATATGGAGAGCAGGCTGACAGCTCTAGAGGGAGGGTGGGAGCAGGCAGAGGGATCAGCAAAAAAGGAAAAGGACTCATGGTCGTGGACAATAGTGTGTTGATTGTGGGGGGATGTAATGGGGAAAATGTAATAAAAATACAATAAAAGATAAAAATAAATTAAAAAGAAAATTATAAATCAATATTCCTCATGAACACAGATGCAAAAGCCTTAACAACATTTTAAGAAATTTAATGCAAAAGTATATAAAAAGTATCATGACCAAATGGGTTTTATCTTAGGAATGCAATTTTGAGTTAGCATTTTTAAATCAATCAGTGTAATTCATCATGTTAATAGATAAGAAGAAAAGCTCAGTTGTTGCAGAAAAGCATTTGGCAAAATGAATATTCATGCCTGATAAAAAATACTCAACAACTGGCCCTGGCTGGCGTAGCTCAGTGGATTGAGCGCGGGCTGGGAACCAAAGTGTCCCAGGTTCGATTCCCAGCCAGGGTACATTCCTGGGTTGCAGGCCATAACCCCCAGCAACCACACATTGATGTTTCTCTCTCTCTCTCTCTCTCTCTCTCTCTCTCCCCCTCCCTCCCTCCCTTCCCTCTCTAAAAATAAATAAATAAAATCTTAAAAAAAAAATACTCAACAACTAGGAATAGAAGGAAACTTAAAATCTGATAAAGACCATTTATTTAAAAAGAAAACAACCTACAGTTAACACTAAATTGTGAAAGCCTAAGTGTCTTTCTACTACTGTGTTCTCAGACCATAAGACACACCTAGGTTTTAGAGGAGGAAAATAGGGAAAAATTTTGAATAGAAAAATATGGTAAAATATTTAATAACAATATTTATGTTATTTGTAAATGTAAGTGTAAACAGAACTCAACAACAGCATTAACAACCATTATTCCTCCCAAATTGGAGGGGGGGTGGCGTCTTATAGTCTGAAAAATATGGTATATTCTGGAAAAAGGCAAGGATGTCTTCTGTCACAACTTGTATTCAACGTCGTATTGGATGTTCTAGCCAGTGAAATAGGGCTAGGAATAAAAGGCATTCAGTTTGGAAAGGTAGAAGTAAAACCCCCTTTATACATAGGTAACATTATTTCTTTGTATAAATCTGAAGGGTTCTACAAATAAAATATGAATTTAACAAGCTTGCAGGATACCAGGTAAACACAGAAAAATCTATTGTATTTTTAGCCCTAGCTGGCATAGCTCAGTGGATTGAGCGTGGGCTGGGAACCAAAGTGTCCCAGGTTCAATTCCCAGCCAGGGTGCATTCCTGGGTTGCAGGCCATAACCCCCAGCAACCGCACATTGATGTTTCTCTCTCTCTCTCTCTCTCCGCCTTCCTTCCCTCCCTAAAAAATAAAATAAATAAATAAAAAATCTTTAAAAAAAAGAAAAATCTATTGTATTTTTATACAATAGCAATGGCCAACTAGAAGTCAAAATTAAAAAGCAATATACTCTAGTAACAAAATATATGAAACACTTGAAAGTATAAATCTGACAAGTGATGTGTAAGACCTCTATAGTAAAAACACAACTGCTGAGAGAAATCAAGAATACTTAAATGTATGAAGAGAAATGACATCTTCATGGATTGGAATACTAAATATATCAATTATCACCAAGTTGATTTCTAAATGCAATATAATCGCAATGAAAATCCCCAGAGCCTCTTTTTTCTTTTTTTTTTTTTTTGTAGAAATTTACAAGCTGATTGTAAAGTTTATTTAGAAATTCAAAGGACCTGGAATAGGCAAACAACAATGGAAAAGAAGGTCACAGCTGGAGAAATTCCACTCACTATATTCTGCACTAAATTTAAAGCTACAGTAACCAAGACAGTGGAGTAGAATGTTGACATAGAAAAATACATAAATGGGAACAAAATGGAGGCTACAAATAAACCCAAACATTCATGGACAACTGGTTTTTGACAAAATTCAAAGGCAATTCAGTGAGGAAAAGTGTTTTCAACAAATGGTATTGGAAAAATTAAATATCCATGTTAAAGATTTTTTGATCTATACTTTGCAAGTGAATTGTAGATGGATCCAACTTAAAACTGTAAAACCCAATTTAAATTTAAAACTAAAAATTCTAGAATAAAATATTGAAGATAATTTTTGTGCCTTTGGGTTAGGCAAAAGGTTCTCAGATATGACACCAAAACCACAACCCACAAAAGGAAATACTGATAAGCTGGACTTCATTTGAAAGTAAAAACTTTTGCTCTTCAAAAGATGCTATTAAGAGAATAAAAAGACAGGCTAATATAGACTGGGAGAAAATATTTGCAAATCACATAAACTGTATTTATTTAGTATGCACAGAAAGGTAATAAAGGAAACAAATGCAACAATAGAAAACAAATAACTCCATACACACACATACATTCCAAATAGGTATGCTCAGCATCACCAGGGAAATACAAATTAAATCCACAATGAAATGTTACTATACATTGCCATTATATATTTATTAGAATGTATAAAATTAAAAAGATTGAACATATCAAGTATTGGTAAATATGTGGGGCAAATGGTACTCTTACATGCTGCTTTTTGGAATATAAAAATGCCACTTTGGAAAACAATTTGGAATTTTCTCAAAAAGTTAAACATACACCTTTTATATGATAAATTTTACCCCCAAGTCTTTATGCAAGAGTATTGAAAGTATATGACTATACAAAGGCTCATATGTGGATATTCACAGAAGTTTTATTTGTATTACCCCACCACTGGAAATAACCCCAAATATCCCCGTGAGCTATTTTTACTTACTACACTTCTGCTACAAAATGTATGGATTTTTCTACAGCAACAACCAGTTTTCCATCTCTCAGAACACCAACTAGGTGTCCTGCAATTCAATTCTGACACCAGCAGCCTAGAGTTAGCACAGAACTCACAGATAAAGGACTCGGACCCACAAAACTACACCAACTTCAGGTGCCAATCACAATTCCCTGGCCTTTCATATTTCTGACAGACTGGCTATAAATCGGGGCTTTTCTTGACCCCCTCCTCAGGGTTATTAATTTGCTAGAGTAGCTCACAGAATCCAGGAAAGTGTTTACTTACTATTACAGGTTTGTTATTAAAATATAGACCTCAAAAACAGCTAAATGGAAAAGATGAATTGGGTAAGGTATGATGGAAGGAGCACAGGGCTTTCTTACCCTCTCTGGGCTTATCACTCTCCCAGCATCTTGCTGTGTTTGCCAACTTGGAAGCTCTCTGAATCTCATCATTTAGAGAGCTTTTATGGAGGTTCCACTACATAGGCATCATTGATTAAACCATTGGCTATTGGCAATTAATTCAATCTCTAGTCTCTTGTTCCTCTCTGGACATGGGGGTGGGTGGGTTATGGCTGAAAGTTCCAACATACCTTGGTCTTTCTGGTGATTGGCCTTCAACCTGAAGCTATCTAGGGGCCTCTGGGCCCAGCCATTTCATTGGCATATCAAAGACATCCATTACTCAGAGCCTTCCAAGTGTTTTGGGAGCTGTCTGTCAGGATCTAGGAATGAAGATCAAATATATATTTCTTATTATATCACAACTTCTCACTAGGCAAATGGATAGACAATAAAAGGAACAAACATTTGATACATGCTATAATTTTGATAATCTCAAAGTAATTATGCTGATTGAAAGAAGCCAGACCAAAAAATAGTATATATTGTATGAGTCCATTTGTATAAAACCTACTTGAGATGCAGTCATTATCTATATTGACGGAGAGCTGATCGGTGGTCACCTGAGAGCAAGAGAGACAGGAAAAAATTATTACTAAAAAGCACAAGGAAAAAGTTGGGGATGATATGTTAATGAACATACCTTGATTGTGGTGTTTTCATGAGTGTATACATACATCAGTATGTATCAATTGTATGCTTTATATATGTGCATTTATTGTATCTCAATTATATCTCAATTAAGCTGTTTTTTAAAGTGAGTTTTAAATTACACATAGCAGTATGCTCCTTCTGCTATGAAGGAGCATACTCTATCCTAAGGAGGTTACTTTAGTCACTAGAGCAAAGATGCTAAGATAAGGTCCCACCTAGAACCACCATCTAATTGGGTGTATCTGGGCTTCTCTAGTTTTCTATTCTAATATCCTTAGAAAGCTTAGTGTTTGGATCTTTCCCACTCCATTCTGATAATACTCACAGAATGACCATGGAAATGGCAATCACCCTATTTCTTCCTATCACTCCTGAAAGTGTGCTACCACTTAAAAAATATAATATACCTGCCAATGACAACTTGGACAAGGGTTTGATCTCCAAAATGTATAAGGCACTCACACCAGGAAGATGAACAATTCAATTAAAAAAATGGGCAAAGAACCTGAACAGACACTTCTACAAGGAGGATATATGGAGAACCCATAGACACATGAAAAATTGCTCATCACTAGCGATCAGAGAGATGCAAATTAAGGCCACAATGAGATACCAGTTCACACTGGTCACAATGGCCAAGAAATCAACAAACAACAAATGCTGGTGAGGTTGTGAAGAAAAGGGAACCCTAGTACACTATTGGTGGGAATGCAGACTGGTGCAGCCACTGTGGAAAACACTATGGCATTTCTTCAAAAAACTAAAGATGGAACTGCCTAAGAACCAGTGCACCCCAGTGTTTATAACAGCATTATTTACAATAGTCAAGTGCTGGAAACAGCCTAAGTGCCCATCAGTAAATGAGTGGATCTAAAAACTGTGATACATTTACAAAATGGAATATTACAGAGCAGAAGGAAAGCAGGAACTCCTACCCCTTCATGACAGATGGAACTGGAGAGCAGATGGATGGAACTGGAAAGCATTATGCTAAGTGAAATAAGCCAGGCAGTGAAAGACAAATACCATATGATCTCACCTATAAGTGGAACCCAATCAACAAAACAAACAAGTGAATAAAATAGAACCAGAGACATGGAAATAAAGAACAAACTGACAGTGACCAGAGGGGAGGTGTGAGAAGGATAATGAGGTAAAGAAGGGAAGGGGCAAGCAAAAGAACATGAATAGAGTACTCATGGGCACAGATAATGGGGGGGGGGGGTTGATGGGGGGTGCAGGGCAGGGGAGAGCAACAGGAAAAAGGTGGGATGACTGTAATTGAAAAATAATTTTTGAAAAGCTAAAAAAACTTAATTTATAAAGAATGTCTACAAAATGCCTACATACACATAAAATTGAAAACGCATTATTGAAAGATTTTCTCCTCTAGTTAGGAATGAAAAGAAGATGAGTCAACATTTTACTCAAGGTCCTAACCAGCAAAATACAAAAAATAAATAAATGAAAGTAAAACTTTGTGTATATATATAAAATCTTTGTGTATATCTATAAAACTTTGTATATATATAAAAACTTGGGTGGCACAGCAGGAGATGAGCAATGGTGGCCAGGGAGGGGAGGGTACCAGAGACTGAGCTTTAGTGTGAGATGGACACCCCTACCAGCTACATAACCTTGGGCAAATCACTAACTCTCTGAGCTGCAATTTTTTCATTTTAAAAATATTTAACAAGTATTACCTCACAGGGCTGTACTGAAGGTACATACATAAAAGAAGGAAAGAATGAAACGATGCTGGCTAGATATGGAGTTCAGTAAGGAATACCTCTCTTCTTTCTACTCTTGTTTGAAGTTCCCTCCTTACCCAGGGGTTCTGTGCATTTCCATTGTCTTCCTGCTTTCAGAACTTCAACTGAAGCCTCAAGTGTAAACTGCAAAGAAGGTTCTAAGCTACTTGTTCTCATAACTGGCTTCATATTAGAATCATCTGGGTTTTTTCCTTGCCATTTTGTTTTCTTAATGGGGTCTTTTGAAGATCAAAAGTTTAAATTTTGATAAACACCACCTTATTAATCTTATCTTTTATAATGTCTTCTTTCTGTATCCTATACAAAAATCTTTGCTTGTCCAAGATCACATGGATGCTTTATACATATACATATATGTATACATAATATTTTATCTTTCAATTACAGTTGATATACAGTGTTATATTAGTTTCAGGTGTAAAACAGTGATTAGACATTTATATAACTTACAACGTGATCATCCTGAAGTCTAGTACTCATCTGACACCACACCTCAGAAATAAACCCATGCCTATCAAGTCAATTAATCTATGACAAATGATTCAAGAACACACAATGGAGTAAAGATAGTCTATTCAATAAATGGTATTGGGAAAACTGGACAGATGCATGCAAAAAAATGAAAGTAGACCACCTTCTTACACCATATACAAGAACAAGCTTAATTGTAAGTCCTGAAACCATAAAACTCCTAGGGAAAAAAGATAGGCAGTAAACTCTATGACATTGCTCTTAGCAATATTTTATTTTTTGATGTGTCTCCTTGGGCAAGGGAAAAAAAGAAAAAAAATGGGACTATACCACACTAAAAAGTTTTTGCACAGCAAAGGAAACCATCAGCAAAATGAAAAGACAATCCACAGAATGGGGGAACATATTTGCTAATGATCCATCTGATAAGGGGTTAATATCCAAAATGTATAAGGAACTCATACAACTTAACACCAAAAGAACAAATAATCCAATTAAAAATTTTGTAAAGGAACTGAATAAGACACTTCTCTAAGAAAGACAAACAGATGGCCAATGGACATATGAAAAGATGCTTATTGTCTCCAATCTTCAGAGGAATGCAAATTAAAATCATGGTGAGTATCACTTCACACCTGTCAGAATGGCTACCATCAATAAATCAACAAACAACAAGTGTTGGTGAGGATGTGGACAAAGGGGAAACCTCATTAGCTGTTGGTGGGAAGGCAGACTGATAGAGCCACTCATGAAAGCAGTATGGAGGTTTCTCAAAAAATTAAAAATATAACCACCTTATGACCCTTCTACGTATTTATCGAAAAACCCAAAACACAAATTCAAAAAAATATATGCATGTCTGTGTTCATTTCAGCATTATTTGCAATAGCCAAGATATGTAAGCAACCTAAGTGTCCATCAATAGATAAGTAGATAAAGAAGAGGTACATATGTATGTTGGAATATGACTCAGCCATAAAAAGGATGAAATCTTGCTGTTTTTGATAACATGGATGGATTTGGAAGGTTTAGAAGGTTTTAAATTCAGTAAGTGAATTTAATCAGACAGAGAAAGACAAATACCATATAATTCACTTGTATGTGGAATCTAAAAACGAAATAAATGAACAAACAAAACAAAAACAGACTCATAGATACAGAAAACAAACTGATGGTTGCCAGATGGGAGAGGGGTTGGGGGATGGGTGGAAAAGCTGAAGGGATTAAGAAACACTTGGTGCCAGTTATAAAAGCATTCATGGGCATGTAAAGTACAGCATGGGAATATAGTCAATAATGTTGTACTCCTGGAGGTTTTGATTTGAGTCTGTGGCACAGCTGGGCAGTGAGATATTTCAAAACTTCCCAAGAGATGTTAATTTAGGTTCAAGGCTGTAAAACAATGTTCTAATGCTTCCCAAATTTTAATGTGCATTGAATTACTGGGGATCTTTTTAAAATCCAGATTCTAATTCTGCATTTCTAATAGGCTCCCAGCAGATGCTGATGCTGTTAGTCCTGGGCTGTTAGTCCTGGGATGACACTTTGAGTAAAAAGGCTCAACCCAGGTGAGCATCAGAATCACCTTGGACTCTTCTAGAGCTGAGGATTTCCAGGCCCTACACTGGAGTGGGGTCCCAGCACTTCCCTTATTGAGAACCATGGGTTTAATCTGACCTTGTACATGTAAGGACAATCTATCCCCAAGAAGCTGTGTGACCTTTGTCCTGATGTAACCATCTCCCAGGAAAGTTCATTAGCGAATGAAACATATTTTCAACCAGAACATTTTCCAGTGTATAGGTCCCCAAGTGCTGATTGGAGACTACAATCTGCAGTGTGAGTGGAGCGTGACGGTCTCATTAACATACAGCTCAGAATCTAGCTGAGGAGCAGCCTGGGTGATGAATGGGGTCCCGGGTTCTACTTGTAGCATTATCACATCATATATCAGTTTTATGTCACATGAACTGATGGTTTTATGGCCTTTCTATTCAATTTGATAGGCCCCTTGTCTCGGGCTGTTTTTAAGATGGTTAGAGGGCATTTTTTTTTTGGTGGTGATGTCATAGTGATTTATAAAACCCACTTCATGACTTGGCCACACATACGTAAATCAGAAACATTTCTTTCTGGGAAAAATTGTCATTGCCATCGTGTGATGAATAGGTGCATATTCATTGAGCAGGCATTCATCAAGACACAGATTTGTATTCACTTTTCTACATACTACATGACCAAGCAATTAGCACCACATCTAGGAAATTGTCTTGTGTAGCAGGATCCTTCTAAAAGGGGGACATGCAGCAGCTGAGCTTGGTGCCAACTTGGCCCTCACTGTGCTGAAGCAAGGTGTCTGGGGACTCAGCTGGAGATACCAGAGCATCAGTCTGGAGGTAAGGGGGAAGAAGGAAGGAAGCAATTTTTTAAAAATCTAAATTCCAGGGTTGTGACATTATAGCATTCTTTACCTTATTTAGTCCTCAAACATGCTACAAGATAGGAATTATTATCTCCATTTTAAAGAGAGAAAAATAAAGTGAAAAGACTCATCTGAAACTAGAAGCCAGGTCAGCCTGACTCAAGAGGCCATGCTCCTTCTGCTACACAACAGTGTTGTCGCAGAGGAGGAGCAGCCTCTTCAGGTCAGCGGAAGGGAATAATATCACTGGGATACCAGGTCTGCTCAGAGCAGACTGCATTTGCTTCCTGGGCCCAAACTTGAACCTGTGGAGTGCCACACTGGAAGTGCTAATGCTATCACATGAAAGGGTTAACAAAATGTAGCTCACAAAAACTCACTGATGGATGAAATCAAATCTGTTAAATATTCTTGGCTGCTTGTGTGAAATAAAATTATAACTAAATTTAAGACTTCCTAGCAATAATTGATAAAAGAAATATAAATAAAATACATTTGAAAGAAACATATTTTATTTTCTAAGTATGTGTGCAATTTGTTGAAGGCAGACTTACAACATTTCTCCACAAACTTACTAAGATATTTTACCTAAGAAAGACCCAGATTATTTAAAAAAAATCATTGACTTCTGTAAAACTTTTGTCTGTAAGTCACTTTGACAAATATCACATGAGCCTCATGATATTTCTGTGATGTTGGCAAGTTATTATTTAATCCACTTTTAGATGAGGACATCAAGGTTGAGATCCACACATTGGGATCCCACCCTCAGAAACAGTCACACAGCCAGCAATCAGGGCACAGGCCTCCACACTCTTATCTCATAGGCTTCCCACTGCTCAAGGAAATACCTTTTCTGTTTTTTAAACTAATTTTTAATTCCAGTTGACATGCAGTATTGTATTCCTATCAGGTGTCCAATGTAGTGATTAGATATCTTTATAACTTATGAAGTGACCACCCTGATCATTCTAGCACCCATCTGACACCATACATAGTTGTTATAATATTATTGATTATCTTCCCTATGCTGTACTCTACATCCCCATGACTATTCTTATAACTGGTAATTTGTATTTCTTAATCCCTTCACCTTAGAAAATATCTTTAAAACCTACTGTTCTGCTTTCCCAAATTTCCATATGAAAACAAGGAAACATTTTCTCTAATAGTTACAGAAACAAAATATAGCCTTTCCCTCTTGGAGAGGTAAGAGATTAGGTGACTCAAGTATTTGGGGACTTCCTATATAATTTGGTGTCCAGAATGTGATCCTGAATTGGATATTTCAAATCCCTGTTTTACTCATTTCATTGTTTCTTTTCCTAAAGGTAAAATCAAAGGTAGACAAAAAAAGCAGAGGCTTCTGACCTCCAAATTTAGTCAGAAAAAACATATAATGTAAACAGGATGTCCCACAAAATAAATCAGAAATGGAGACGAGAGTTCATAGGCAATCTCTTCATGCTGGAAGAAGTGGCAGGGAGCAAAGAGCTGAGAGGGCTGGTTTTGGGAAGTGATTCTGGGACTTTCTTGATATCACAGATGTTTGGTGATTTTATGCTGAGGTTACGAGGTCACTGGGCGCCATGGAATGAGAGTGTTTCTAGTCAATATCCTAAAGGAAGTGAATTCAAGCTGTGCACAGAGGAGGGAGCATGGTCAGGGTTTAATTGCTTAGCAGTCATCCAGAGCACATAAGGAAAAAGGAAACCCTTCCAACAGTGGAGTGGTGTGGAGCTTACAGGAGAGTGATCACGTGGCATCTCTAGGTGAAGCTGTTGGTGGGACCCACGTTCCAGAGGTGCTGGGAGCAATCTGTAAACCATCTTGTTGTATGAGACACCAGGCTTCCAGTCTTCTCTTGCCACTATTTTCAGCCAAATGGATTACTAGTAATAATTACTATTATAATAAATAATAATAACAACGACAATATGCTAAATTTAGGCCAGATATCACATGGCTTTTCTGACTTTATTCCAATGACATATTTATGAAGTAGGATAATTACTCCCATTTTTTTTACAGATGAGAAAAGAAGCTTAGAGAGATGAAGAGCCTCTCCCCAAACTCTTGTGTAGAGCTGGAGTTTGAACTTAGGCAATGTGCCTGCAGTGCGTTCAGCAGGCAGCTCTGAAGTTGAGGCCAGACTAGAGAAATACACAGTTACTGTTTTTCCTATATGACTTTTCTTATCATAGGCTGGTGGCCTGGAAAATACCTGTTAATAAGCAAATATCCATTTAATGGGCAAAGGCAAAGAAACAAGCCTATTTTCACACAGACAGACAATAGAATTAAGTAAATATGAACACCTGGTAGAGCTAGCTGGCTGGAGAGGCTTCAGATATGAGCTGATAATGTCTACAGGGTGTAGCTATACGCTGGAACACCTGTATTCTCATTACAAGGGAAAGTTACTTTCTTGGAAGCCCCTTCCCAACCTCTGATCAGGGTTTAATCACCTAGGTATTTACTTCTTCTCTAACATCCTGTCCGCCCACTTCCTCAGTCCTCTGACTTGTGCTTGTTTTGTGTCTGTAAGCAGAGCTGTCTTTGTCTGGTGTGCCTGTGGTGCCTGTCGAGTGACAGAGTTGTGTGTATGGTAGCTCTAAAGAAATGTTTGTTAACTTGAAATGGAAAAATGTTATAGAATTTTGGGTGAACTGGAAAGATTTGTATAGATATTAAGTGAAAGGCAATAGATTAGAAAACTATCTGATGCTATAATCCGATTTTTGTAAAAAAATTGTTCTATAGGTATAGCAACACACTAGAAAGCTATATTCTACACTGTAACAGTGGTTTTCTAGATGGTAGATTGTAGATGCATTTCATTTTCATTTCTTTCTTTTTTTCTTTTGCTTGATTGTAGATTTTAGTGATTACTATGTTTTGCTTATGTAGAAAGAAAGTCTCAGTAATATACCATTTTTATACTCTACAGAGTAGGACTGAGTCTTCTTCAGATGTGAAGAAGGATGAATGAGTGCTCATCTGACCCCGTTCCTGTGGATCTCAGAGAAGGAAGCGGGCTCTAGTGCAGGACAGGTAAGGAGGGGGAGAAAGGAGCAAGGAGAAAGAAAGGAAGGTGATAAAATGAAAGAAGGGGAAGAGCATTAGTGAGGGAGGGAGGAATCCAATTCTCTAATCACTTAAATAATCAAGGGACAGAGTCAACCCTTCTTTATAAATTTTAATGGCTACAGAGATATTTTGATTTGTTTTTAGGTCATTAAATGAGGTCAGCTCAAGGCAAAATGATGGAGTCCTACAACCTACTGGCCTTGTTAAATACCGCTGGTGTCAACTTTTTATCGAAAGGGTACACATTTCTAGAATGTGGTTCACGCATCACATAGGAACTTGTGGTTTCTTAGCTTTCTTAATTAAATTCTAAGATGGGGGAAATAAACTTCAAATACCACAATTTCCCCTAACATTTAGGGATTTGCTGTTTAATCCTCACATTTGCTATAGAGGATTTTTTAATAGTTATTCTGGGCAGAGAAACATGAAAAAAATACTAAGAAAAATGGCTGGCTCTAACCATTTGGTGGGTCACACAGGGAAATGATGGTTTCTTCTCATTTGCTTACCTATAACCCCACTGTAAAAAAAAAAAAAAAAAAAAAACTAAAGTTGAGAGACAAAAGCTCTCACTCCCATTTCCTTTGAAACAAGAGTCACAGGAGCCATTTAAGTTTTCATCAATAAATGGAAAATCTTTTACAAATATTTTGAAAAGTGTTTTAAAAGAGAAAGAGAGGCACTGAAAGTGGAAGGCTAAATCCCATCTTTAATCATCGCGTGGGACATGGGCTGCAGTGCCCACGAGTTTATTTAATTGATGAGAAAATGGTTAGAGCTCCTGATCATTGAGAACCTGCTATGAGAGAGACCTTATACCAATTTCCTTACTTAAGTTGTTTCTCCTAATCACAGCAGCTCTTTCATGTGGTAAAATCAATGACGGGTCGTAGTTGATCGCTATAGAAAACTTCAAAAACTGTTAAAGAAAAAAAGATCTATAGTCACTCAATATTTTTCTTCTCCATAAGACATTAAATTCCTAGGCAGGAGAGATTTTGCTTTGCTCATCAGCTACAGAAGGTCTCATTTTCTTTAGGATTCTAAGACATAGAGTCACTATGGAGCTCTTGCAATTAATCAAAAGAGATGGGAGAGCTATCTGGCACCTGGCAGGACAACTACCTTCACTTTCCTAAGGCATGCTCATGTCTATCCCCACATTTTACACCTCCACCACAGGGACCAGAGGCCCAGGGAGTTTAAATAACTTGTTCAAAGCCAAAAACTAATTAGCAGCAGAGTCGAGACTAGAATTCAGGTCTTTTGTCTTCTCGTTAGTTTATCACTGTCTCCTGTAAGCTGTGTTGCCTCAGAGCTGAACACAAATGATGGCTTTTATTTGTGAATTTGCTCTTTATTCTCCACTCGAATTGCCGTCTTTGGGTTGATGGTAGCTCTCCAAGCAGATTTTCAGCGCTTTCAGAAAAGGAATCGTGCCACTCTCGGTTGAGTCTTTACTCCGCTGTGCCTGACGCGGTGTTGCCAGGCCAGCAGCCTTCAGCAAGTACTTGGCTTGGTGGAGGCCCTGTGACACCAGCTGCTCTGAAACCCCTCGCAAACCTCCCATCCAGTTGCTTTTTAAAATATCAAAAATCAGGCACATTTCCAGTAATCTTGCTTCAGAATTTGTTCCTTTGTTTTAATCGGAACATTAGGAGATTATTTTTTTCTATGCCATTGGTTTATTTTGAACTTTAATGGAAATTGTTTTTTTTCCCTTCTGCTGAGGACTTTCAACAATAGTCACTGGGTGATCTGGAGTGCCCTGAACTTGGTCGGAGCTTCTTCATTTGGTGATTAAAAAAAATAACATTATTAAAATCTGTAGTGTGGGAAGAACTCTGTCCAGCAGAGCTCTTCCTGGTCACCATGGATGAGAAATAAATGGTCCCGGACACAGGTCCCGGTTTCCTGCTGTTCTAGCAGGAAAGGGGGTGGTGATTCCCTCTAGTGGAGAATGACCCCAGCCCTTCTCCCAGGTGGCTTTTATTGGGAATGGTATGTGTAGGGGTATACAGCATACATGCATAGCTCATCAATATCAAAAGGCTACAGTCATACAAAAACAGGTATTATTTACAGATAACAATTGAAGAACACAGAGATTTGTCATAGGTCAGGGTGTATTATTCATGCTGATGCCAGAGGGTCTTTAAGACTTGTTTCATGAGATAAGGAGTTTACTCCTCATGCCTTGAAGTTAAACAACCAGTTAACATTGACAGGGCTATACCAAGCAAAGCAAGCTTCAAAGGATACAATGTATTTATCAGGCCTGATTCCCACAGGAACCCTCCATGTTAGAGTTGGGTCATGTCTGCCACTTGCATTACCTGGTTTTCCAGGGAGATTTACTAGTCCCTTTCAGAGTATGCTCTCACAGGGCTGCAGTCTCTGAAACCACACAGAATGGTCCCCAACGCTACAGTATTTTTCCATAGAGAGAAATTGATTTAAAAAAAAGAAAAGAAAAACTCCTCATTCCTTTCCAGTCACTAACAAGACAGCTTAATCTAAAATGAAAGAAAAAAATGTTTCTACTGTGACCAACACTGAAAAGCAATTCCAATTTCCTTCTAACACTGTAGACCTACATTTAAATTACCAAAGGACACTAATTTCTCAAAGAAGGAGGAAAGAGAAAGCTAAACACCACCAATAAGGGGTTAAAAACAATTCCTCTAATCACAATTGCTTTTCCTAAGGGAAAAAAAAGAAATACTTCTCCTGAAAACAACCCAAAGCCAACAAAACAAACTGACCAGAGAGCTTCCTGTTGGTAGCACTCTCATTTCCTGTCTGAATTAGATGAGACATTTTCACCAGATAAAATACCTGCAAGTGATTTAGAGTAGCCAGTGCTGCTTCAGCAGTTTTGATGGAGTGTTAATTCTGGGATCTCCACAGCTCACCAGGCCCTAGCAGATAAAAATCACCATTACTCTTCATCTCTCAAAGCCCAGGTATAAGTCCAAGCCTGGGGAAGCTTAGAGTTATAGGTGATGTAATTTATGAATTCTGGGCTCATAAGTAAATGCTACAGAAATGTCCTCTTTATCTTCCCCCCCACTGATAGGTGTGCAGATCCGTGGCACAGCTCCACCTCTCCTTGCTTGGTCTCCTGGCTCTTGATGAAGGCCTTATTCTGCCAGAGACCCACTCCTGTTTGCAGTGGAAAAGGTGATGATTTGTATCGACAAGAGAGAGAAGATTGATGTCAATGGCAGGGCAGAGTAATATTTTTGAAGTAGTACCTTTGGTGACATAAATAATACTCTGGGGCACTTATTATATACTAGGATTTGAATTGGTACTTTGGAAAATAATATCTTATGTAAACAATTAAAACTAATATTTATGTAATATCTCACATATGTTATCTGTTTAATCCTTTCAACATCCTTGTGAGGTAGGCATTATTATTAACCCCATTTTATAGATGAGGAGACTAATGCATAGAATGATTATACAAATATCTCATATCTATATGCTTTTGCATATCTTTCTTTCTAATCAAACACATTTGAAAGAAACTTGTTTATATTTTTATGTATGTTTTATTTCAGAGTAGTCAATGGGAAATGATCCCTTGGTCATTCTACAGGAAAACCTTAGTTATAATTTTACAGCTGTAAAATTATTTCAACAAGGCCTAAGGCCAAAGATTTGTACCATGACAAAGCGTTAAATTGTATGACAGAGCATTCCTAGCAAAAATGAAGAAGGGACATCTATCCAAGCCCAGGCGCTACAGGACATTTTACAAAGCCTTTGCCCAAGCCCAGGGCTTTTTGTTCACTGGCATTCTTTGTTATCATAAGATGCTTGCAGTTACATTTGGTCATCATTCCTGTTGCTCTGCTCTAAACCGTGGTCTGGCCACTGAACTGAGAGTGACCTGGAGAGGGAGGTCTAATGCCTATTTGTACACTGGTAATGTTTCTGTGGTCACAGACCTTTTTAAGTGTGTGGTATTTCATGAATTGACAAGTTTCTGCACCAGAGCCCATTTTCTTTTGAAGGGCTACACGTGGTTATGATTTACAACCAGGTGGTGATTTCCACTGTCCCAGTACCTGGGAGCACTGCCGAATTTGATGTTGCTCAATTACCTAAATCCAACCATTTTTCTGATGCAACTGGGCTGGAAACCAGTCTGTGATTCACCTGCCATGAACAAGTTCATAGTTGCGAAAGATACCTAAACACTGTTACTTTACTGAATACCTTTATTGATAGGGTCAGTATTATTTTATGTTCTGTGTCACTTATTACTCCCATGCATAAAAGGAACATTCTGTGAATGCTATCATATCCTTCAAGGCAAACATTCAGGCAGCCAAATAGCAGGTGCTTGCTTAAATTTTACCCCAGTTTTTCAAGTGTCATGGCAACAAATTCAGTGCAATTCCTGATTAGTCAGGGCATTTAAGACATTAGATCAGTACTCAATAACAAACATTTTAAGCTCAAGGATACGGTTTAAATATATTTGAGTCCAGGATCTTTCAAGTTTACCTGTTCAGAAATGCTCTGCTCAGATGTCAGTCACCCCTCCTCCAAGATGGAAGGGCCAATGGAAATGCTTAACAGTGGTGCAGATCATGAAGAATTCCTTCAGTGGACATGCTAGGTCCAATATATATTAGACCCTGATAAATCTGATCAATTTTAGGTCTGTGTAATTGCTTGTGTTTATTCTAATAAATTCCAGTTCACCCTATACCCTAACAGTCTGCATTTATTTCAGTCAAGATTATTTGATGCTTGTTAGGATCAAACCATACACTTATTTATAGGGCACTTGTCACCATGGGGGAAGTCCTCAGTGTTCATTGGGCCACTTTTGGTGGTTGGTGAAATGAACACAGCAGGGTGAGAATTTTCCACTGTGCTGATTCCAGACTTCTGTCTCATCACATGGCCGCCTTCCAATTGTATCCTCCAAATAAGAACTGGGTGCATTTTAAATGATCTCAAAGATCAACCCTGCCAAATAAGCAGCCCGCTTACTTAAGGCCAGGGTACAGGTGGCCCCTCAAAGCTCCCATGCAGTTAAGAACAAAATCTTTCAAAGAGATCCCTTCTCACTCTAGATGAGGTCTAATGTCCTCAGTGTTTTGGTCAGATTTTCATGTCCCTCATGTTGTCTAAATCATGGGTGAAAAGTTGTGCTATGCTAGTCTATAGCTGGATCCCATGAATTCTCTGTTAATCTTATCATGTCCTAAACAGCAGTATATTTCTGCCTCCATCCTGGAAGTTTGTGTGAATAAGTGTGTTGTACTACCAGTTAGACTCAAAGATGTCCGTTTTGAAAGCCAAAGCTGAGAGATGATCACTTTGTTCTAAGGCTGCATTGTCACTATGCCCGCATTGGGGGTTTTTCAGGCGTAAATGTTGTTTGGATGATAAGTTAAAAAATATATTGATTACTGCAGTATTGAATTTTCTCACATCTCCCAGTTTGCATTAAACCTTCGCCAGTAGATGTCTACTTGAGTTGAGCACAGGCTGTGCTTCCATCAGTCCCTCTCCTCTCTGTGAATCCCATTTCTTGCCTGTCCCAGTGCTACTTAGGGACTTCATAGACTTCTTTGATCCTTTCCTTGCTTTGTGTATCCTCACATAAGCCTTACTCACCAGAGTGTTTCCCACAGATAATTTCCCTTAGTCTATGTATTGAGGAAACCTACCCCTTTCATATACTTGCATCATGCACACTCAGTCTCATACACATCTCAGAGCATGAAGTGTGCCTGGACTACCCTGGTCCTTTTCTCCCAAACACATCCTTACTTTTTCACATTTTTCATCGTCTACTCCTCAGAGTACCTACTCTCAGGGAGTTCATGCTTATAAACATCCCTTCTTCCTTCTCCCCTCCATGGCTTGGCTCCATGGTTGACAGAGTAAATAGTGGCATAAATAAAATTTACCTTTGTGATATTTTTCACTGTAAGTTCCATTGCCTTTCCCAGTACACACACAACACTGTTTGATAAGGCCCCAAATAGATATGTGCATTTAGAGAGCTCAGAGATTTCTAGACCCGTCCAAATTAAACTGATGGAAGAATTTGAGCCAGGAAATGCAAGAACATTTAAAGAGAGGATTTTCTTAGAATCCCTCACATTATACCCTGGCCATGAACTAATCTTTATTCAGAGAAGTAGAGTCACTGTGGAGGTGTGAAGCTGTTTTTCTGTGGCCTCCTTCATCAGTGGAGGAAAGCCTAATCATAAAGAGTGATTTCTCTTCTAATTCCTCTCTAGCTCCTAAGGCCCAGGTGGCAAACACAAAGCCCACGGGCTGAATCCGGTCCTCTACCTTATTTTTTCTGGCTGGGCACCTTGTTTCTACCTGGTGGTAGTGCCAAGCTCCTTGCTCCTAGTTAAGGAGTAGTTACTTTATACAGTCCTAAAATTACATTTGGCCCTTTCAAGGCAACCACAAGGCTGATGTAGCCCCCTCAGTGAAAATGAGTTTGACACCCTTACCCTAAGGGGTTGTGTCCTGGTCTTTGTAACTTACATATACTCCTGTCCCTACAGGACATATGGCTTGGTTTTTTTTCCTAAGGGTTTGGCAAAAGGCAAAATAACAACTACCTATTGTCTCAATAAGAAGGGGATTATTTAACACAAAAAGCATTTATTACAACAGAAATAATATGTGTCAACTGAAGACAGGACCCAGCTATGGCTGGTAGATTATCTGGGCCTTCTCAAATACTCTGTACTTCTTTAACTTACAGTTATAATTCTCAATACATATAAATGGAATTTGAAGAAGTCACCTAATTTATTGATATGCCACCTAACTTATAAGAATTCTTTCTGGAGAAAGTTCTAATAATTTTCCCTACATAAAAAAAGAAGCAAATGTTTGTTTACAAAAATGGGTATTTTTTCCTCCAAAATGTGCTATGAATCCAAAGTGATTTTGTATTGATCATCATGTCTCAGCCAGAAGAATATTTTGATTTATTATGTAACTTGGACTATTTAAGCAATTAGATCCTCACCCTTCTATTTGAGTCTTTGAATGAAAAGAGCTAATAATTGTTAAACTCTACTTTTAATATAGCAGCCTGGAAGGGAGGGATTTATTGGTGAAATGACATTGGACTGACAGCCAGGAATGCACAGGATGAGACAGAGGAGGAGGTACAAGTACTATAAGAGACCTGAGAACAGGTCAAGGACCAGGAATGACACAATGACAATGAAGAACAATGTCCTACACTATAAGAATAATATCTGTTTGTCTTTCACAAAATTTTAGTTTTAAACATTATTTTCTCCCCAGGGATTGAAATAAGTTAATTTTCAGACTCAAATCAAAGAAATTACTCCATTGATTCAATGGGTGGAAATCTATGGGAAAGCTAGGAACGAACTATTACTAAGAGCAAAAATAGATTTGATAACAAAAAATCTGTTGCATCAGCAAACATTTTCAATGTCTTCATAAATTATGTGTTTTACATGATTAAAACAGCTATTATTATGAATTTTAAGACTAATGGGCTCTCCCTTACTCTTAAGGGGAATGATTCTATTCAGGGGAGACCACACTCCGGGTAGTTTACCAATACTTGTTTTTCTGTAGAAGTCTGAAATTTTTAACAATCAATAACAATTAATGAGTTCCTCATCATTAGATGTGGTAAATGACTCACAGCAACTGTTCTTTTCTTAATTACCATAAACTTCTGGCACTAATTCTTACAGAAGACAAGCATATAATTAAGTGGTACATTGTGTCTCCCCCTTGTGAGCCCTGTTGCTTGTCTGTCCTGAGCCTGCCAACCATACACCAATGAGGGCTACATGAATCTCTTCTCTAAGGGTTTTCCCTAATTAGTGAAACCCCTAAGCCTCACTCATAATGATTTTTCTTGAAAACCAACTCTCAGCCTATAGTGGGAAGAAACCTACCTCTTTTATCTAAGTGTTCCTGGTATCAGACAGTCTTCAGCCTCTCATACCTTTCCTTTCAACCTTTCTCTCCTGATACCCCCTCAAACACATCCTCACATCCCCACTATTTCTGCCATTTACTCCTCAGCCAGGTACCCTCTCCCACGTAGACCTTAGTAGTAGACAAAACTACTACTGTTCTTCCTTCTACCCTCCCCAGCCAAGCTTGAGTTCCAGGACTGACTTTAGAGTAAATAGTGTGAACCTTGCCTTGTTAATTTTTCTGCCTTAGATTCTATTGTCCCTCCCATTACACAAACACTGTTGGGTAAGTCTCCAAGTGGGACCACTTCTGTGTGTGTGTGTGTGTGTGTGTGTGTGTGTGTGTGTGTGTAAATTAGAAGGCTCAGAGATTTCTGGTAATCTTTACTCTCCAAAATAATCTAATGATGGCATTTGAGGCAGGAAAAACAAGGAAATTTGAAGAAAGGGAGCATCCTTAGAACCTCTCAAATTATATCACAAGTAAATCAAATAGTGATAATTTATCAGACAAGTATTATCATTGTAATGTCATAGATTTATTTTCTTGTTTTTTTTCAGTCTATTTATTGCCTGAATAGAGTTTCTGTTCATAACCAGGGCCCTTCTCTTCTATCTTTTTAAAAAAGATTTATTTATTTATTTTTAGAGGGAAGGGAGGGAGAAAGAGAGAGAGAGAGAGAAACATCAATGTGTGGTTGCTGGGGGCCATGGCCTGCAACCCAGGCATTTGCCCTGGCTGGGAATTGAACCTGCGATACTTTGGTTCACAGCCTGCGCTCCATCCACTGAGCTATGCCAGCCAGGGCCCTTCTCTTCTATCTTTACTCCATATACTAAAAGCTTAGGCTCAAGGCTTAGTATTAACATTTTCTTTCCCTTATAGTTAATGTAGTGATACTTCTTCTATTTGGAATTTGCCTAAAAGAAAAATAACAATTCTTCTCACTTAAGGAAGAGAAGATTTATTTAACTAAAATAGCATTTAATACTTCAAAAATAGTGTATGTGATGCCAATGTAAAGGCCCTGTGATGGCTTACTAGATAACCACTATCTTCCCAAATACTCTACATTATGTTTCTGCTATACAAATGTGCAGAAGCTCTGACTTCTGAAATTCAGAGAGCACATAAATAAATAAAAGCAGTAGGTATATAGGGTTATAACAAATGATACACTGGTAGCTCCAATGTCTTTCTCTTTTAACGTCAGTTTTATGGTTTTTGTAGAATAGAAACCTGTCATTCAAAATGTCTTCCAGACACTTATTCATTGGTCAGTTAAATATGTGTAAGAAATGTGCTTCTAATTGCTAGTATGTTAAGAAGAAGTATTAACATCAGCTATTGGGAAAGCTGGGGTTCTCTATTACCATAATGCCTTGATTTAGGTACTAATCAGCCCCCTTGGGAATTAGAAAGTGGAGGTACATGTATTTTAGCTTAAAATAGAGATACCTAGAAGAATAGTGTTTTTACTATTGCTAAGACCCATCTCCAGTATTCCCCATGAGGGATAAATAAGACCATATACTGCAATAGAAGCCCACTTTCTAGCTCAGGGTTTCCTGTTCTTGGCACTTGGCTTTTTATGTGGAATAATTGTGGGAGCCTTTCCTGTGCATTGTAGGATGTTTCCTAGTATCTGTGGCTTATATCCACTAGATGCCAATATCATCATAACCCCACAACTGTGACAACCAAAAAAATTTCCAGAGATTCCTAAATTATCTGGTTGAGAATCACTATTCTAGTATAAAAAGCAGGTGGAACAAAAATCTTGAATAAAATATTAGCAAATTGAATTCAACAATGTGTAAAAAAAATTACATACCATGACCAACTGGGATTTATCTCAGGTACATAAAGTGGGTTAACAGTAAAAAACCCACTAATATAATCTATCATATCAACAGATTAAGGAAGGAAAATTACATGATTATCTCAACAAATACAGACAAAGCATTTGAAAGAATTCAATACCCTTTCATGATAAAAATTCTCAGCAAACAAGGAATAGAGTGGAACTTTCTCAACTTAATAAGGAGCACCTACAAAAAAAGTATGGATAATATAATAATTAATGGTGAAAAACTAAAAGTTTTCCTTCAAAGATCAGGAACAAGTCAAGGATGTCCTCTGCTTTTCAGCATCATACTGGAAGTCTTAGGTAATGCAATAAGACAGGAAAAGAAAATAAAAGGTATATCAATTGGGAAAAAAACTTTTTCGTTTTCAAATGACATGATTATCTATGTAGAAAATCTGATAGAATTGACAAAAATACTCCATGGATTATATTAAGTTTTCAGAATTCAAGGTTAATATATAAAAGCCAATCACTCTCTCATATACCAGCAATAAAATTTTTTTAAAAATACTATTTATATTAGTTTCCAAAAATTAAATACTTAGGTATAAATCTAACAAAACATTTATAAGATTGTCTTAATCCATTTAGGCAACCAAAACAAACTACCATAAACTGGGCAGCTTATATAAAAAAAAAAAACACACAGGTATTTAGTACCACAGTTCTGGAGCCTGAGTAGATGTGGTTAGGGGCCCAGTACAGTTGGGTTCAGGTAAGGACAGACTTCTGGGTTGCAGACTGCCAAATTCTCCTTGTATCTTCACATGACAAAAAGCAGAGGCAGGAGTCAACTTCTCTTGCGACTCTTAGAAGGGCACTGATTCCACTCACGAGGGTTTCATCCTCACGACCTTATCTAATCTTAATTACTTCTCAAAAGCCCTATCTCCTAATACCATTACATTGGGAGGTAGGGGTTCAACATGAATTTTGGTGGGAAACAAACATTCAGTTCATAACAAAGATCTATAAAAGGAACACTATTAAACTGATGAAAGATATCAATGTAAAGACAAATAAATGAGATATTTTATGTTCATGAAGAGGAAGACTCAATCTTGTCAAGATGAGAGTTTGTCCTAACATGATCTATAATTCAACACAATCCCAACCAGAATTTCAGCAAGTTGTTTTGTGGACATGAACTAACTGATTCTAAAGTTTGTATATGGAGAGAACAAAGACCCAGAACAGTGAAGAAAGAAGTCAGAGGACTGGCACTACTCCACTGTAAGACTCACTGTACAGCTATAGTAAATAAGGACAGGGCAGTGTGATTTTCATGGAAGAATTTTTAAAAGATCAATAAAACAGGCTATATAGCTCAGAAATAGACCCACATACATTTAGTCAAGTGATCTTTGACAAAGACACAAAGGCAACAAAATGGAGAAAAGATAGTCTTTTCAATGAATGGTGCTGGAACAACTGGGCATCCACACTTAAAGAAATAAATCTAGACACAGTCCTTATAGTCTTCCTCAAAATTAACCCAAAATGGGTCACAGACATAAAACTTTTAGTAGATAATATAGGAGAAAACTCAGTTGACTTGGGGTTTGATGATGACTTTTTAGATACAACACAAAAGATACAATCCATGAAAGAAATACTTGTTAAGCTGCACTTCATTTAAATTAAAAAAAACTTATGCTCTTTGAAAGACAAAGTCAAGAGAATGAGAAGACATGCCAAAGACTGGGAGAAAATAATTGGAAAAGATAAATTTGATAAAAGACTCATCCAAAATATACAAAGAACTCTTAAAACTCAACAATAAGAAAATAGCCTTATTAAAAAATGAGCCAAAGGCATGAACAGACACGTTACCAAAGAAGGTACGCAGAAGGAAAGTAAGCATATGAAAAGATGTCCAACATTATATTTCACTAAGGATTTGTCAATTTAAAAAAATAAGGTATCAGTAAATATCTGTGAGGAAGGCTAAAACTCATAACACTGACCACACCAAATGCTGACAAGGATGTGGAGCAACAGGAACTCTCATTCATTGTTGTTGGGAAAGCAAAATGATACAACTGATTTGGAAGACAATTTGGCAGTTTCTTACAAAACTAAATAAACTTTTACCATGTGATCCAATAATCATGTTCCTTGGTACTTACCTAGCAGAGTTGAAAATGGATGTTCACACAAAAACTTGTACACAGATGTTTATAGCTGTTTAATTCATAATTGACAAAACTTAGAAGCAATCAAGATATTCTTTAATAGGTAAATGGATAAATAAGCTAGTACATCCAGACAATGGAATATTGATCAATACTAAAATGAAATGAGCTGTGAAGCCATGAAAAGACATGAGGGAAACTTAAATGCATATTACTAGGTTAAAAAAAGCCAATCTGAAAAATCTACATATTGTATGCCTCCAACTATAAAACATTCTGGAAAAAGCAAAACTGTGGGTACAGTGAAAAATATCAGTGGTTGCCAAGAATTGAAGCAGGAAGTGAACAGGCAGAGCACAGAGATTTTTTAGAACATGAAATTATTCTATATAGTATAATGTTGAATACATGTCATTATATATTTTTCAAAACTCATAGAATGTGCAACATCAAGATTGAACCCTAATATAAATTATGAACTTTGAGTGACAATAACATGTCAATAAAAGTTAGTTGATTATAACAAGTGTGCCACTGTGATGCAGGGATGTCGATAGAGGGGGACTGTGTGTATGTGGGGCCCAGGGTATATGGGAACTCTCTGTAATTTCTGCTTAATTTTGCTATGAACCCAAAACTTCTGTAAAAATAAAGTTTATTGATTAAACAAGGAGAATGTGAACTCTCCTATTTTAGGGATCCAAAGGACAACATGTGAAGCTTATGTGGGGGGTAGTCAGTATTTGAACAAAAATTGTGAAGAACTAAATACCATTCATAGACACACATTCTGACTACTTCAAGTTAATTTTTCTGTTTTCTGTCTTGAATTTTCCACCTCCCCAATCTCATCTTATGAATAATAAATGATCAAAGATCACTGAATAATGTATAAGTTTCTAAAAAAAAGTCCTGTTCTCTTTGTGATCATGGTCTTTTAGGGATTTGAGTAGTAAAAATAAAGCAGTGTTCGGCCTCATGGGGCAATTTTTTCCCCACATGGAATATCTTGTCTCCCAAAGGCAAAAGTTCAGAAAAAAAAAGGTGTATTTTGTCTTAAACGTGAATAAAGGGAGTTTTGTGTTGAACTACATGATAAAACCAGAAGGTAAAACATTTAGGATATTTGTCATTTAATGTATATTTTTCAGTGGGCTTTTGGCATGAATAAGCCAACTTTTTTCTACAGGAGTAACAAATTTTAGAGAGCAAGAGCTTGGCTGTAAAGAGCTTGGCTTTAAAACATTACACAATAAATGGTATAAGCCATTCCCATTTGGAAGGAGAGCATACCCAGAGTTGTGGGAGTATTCCATGTTGGATCCATGTGGAAGAGAATGGAAACATTGAATGCTGGTTATATTTTTGTTATTTTACTTTTATTTACACATTCAGGAACTAAGAGTCTTTTATTTTGTTATTAATTGCCTGATGTAGAATTTAATTGAACTGTCTAAAAACCATGGGTGTGAGTACCAGCCAAGATGGAGACATATGTAGAAACCCTTTGCTTCCTCGCACAATCAAAAGGAGGATAACAATCAATCTAAAATCCGTAAACAACCAGAAGTGTCAGAAAATCAAACTGCATGGAACTCTGATAACCAGAGAATTAAAGAAAAAATCATCCAGAACAACCAGACCAGTAAGAACCTGGGGCAAGGCAGTAGACCAAGCAGGTGGGGCTGGCAGAAGGCGAAACTGAGACTCAGAACTGACTGTGGACTGTGGTGGTTGCCATGGTGGGAGAAACTCCCAGCCTCACAGGAGAGTTGGAAAGTGGGGTAGAGTGCAGCAGGGGAGCTGCATTGTTCCCTCTCGGGCCCCTCTCCCACAGGCAGCACCACAGTGCAGCAAAGAGAGTTGCCCTGCCCAGGTGAATAGCTAAGGCCCTGCCCCCTTCCAACTTATCAGGTGTGCCAAGACAAAGAAATATGGCCCAAATGAAAAAGCAGAGCAAATCTCCAGAAAGAGAACTAAGGGATGAGGAGATAACCAACCTATCTGATGGAGAGTTGAAAGCCCTGGTAATCAAAATGCTCACAGATCTGATTCAGCTTGGTTGAAAAATGAAAAAAACAAATGAAGGATACCCAAAGTGAAATAAAGCAGAATGTTCAGGGAACCAGCAGTGACAGGAAGGAAACCAGGACTCAAATCAACGATTTCGAACAAAAAAAGAAATAAACAACCAACCAGAATAGAATGAAGAAACAAAAATTCAAAAAAGTGAAGTCTTACAAAGCTCTGGGACAACCTGAAACATTCCAATATCCAAATTATAGGGGTGCCAGAAGGAGAAGAGCACAGCAAAATATTGAAAACTTATTTGAACAAATAATGAAGGAAAACTTCCCCAATTTGGCAAAAAAAATAGACTTCCAGGAAGTCCAGGAAGCCCAGATAGTTCCAAAGTTATACCTAAAGAGGAACACACCAAGATACATCATCATTAAGTTACCCAAGATTAAAGATAAATAGAGAATCTTAAAAGCACCAAGAGGGAAAAAGAGAGTTACCTACAAAGGAGTACCCACAAGACTATCAGCTGATTTTTCAAAAGAAAACTTGTAGGCAATAAGGGGCTGGAAGGAAGTATTCCAAGTCATGAAAGGCAAGGACCTACATCCAAGATTGCTCTATCCAGCAAAGCTTTCATTTAGAATGGAAGGGCAGATAAAGTGCTTCTCAGATAAGGTCAAGTTAAAGGAGTTCATCATCACCAAGCCCTTATTATATGAAATGTTAAAGGGACTTATCTAAGAAAAAGAAGATAAAAAATATGAACAGTAAAATGACAACAAACTCACAACTATCAATGAATGAACCTAAGAGAAAAGAAAAATAACAAAAAAAAAAAACCTAAACAAACAACCAGAACAAGAATAGAGATTTCAGTGGGAAGGGGAAGGGAGGAATAGGGGACAAAATGTATAGGGGAGAAAAAGCGTAATTAGTAGGCATAAAATAGACAGGGAGAGATAAAAAGTGATATAGGAAACAGAAATCAAAGAACTTGTATGCACAACCCATGGACATAAACTAAGGGGGACAAATGCTGGAGGGTTGGGGGGCAGGGCAGAAGGGGGATAAAGGGGTGAAATTGGGAAAACTGTTATAGCATAATCAATAAAAAATACTTAAAAAACAAACAAACATGGGCATTAAGCTATATGATTCCATAACAATGGATGACTTATTTCCTCCCAGAGACATTGGGAATTGGTCAGCCTAGAATAAATGATTGTAGATTTCAAGGAGCAGGGGCTGAGTGGTCATTCATGTTACAGTTAGAAACAGGTTCACTTCTTATATGTTGGATCTTATATGAGGCAGCAGAATGAAGAGTTCTCCCTGTGGTTTGGGGAAGCTGTAAACATCATCAGTTGATGTCTCATTCCTGGCACATGATTCTGTAGAGAGGCCCTGCACTCAGGGACTGGCCCTGGAGAGACCAGAAAGGTACAGGAAGAATTTACCACCTGTCTTTGGCACTTGCTACTTTCTGTTCTACTTGGCTTCTCCAAAGACAAAAGCCTGTTTTGTTTTTTTTCCTGGGTGTTTCATGGTACTAATCACAGGATAATACAACTCATAGTGACATCTAGGATGGCCCCTATGCCCCAGAGCCTGATGCAATTGTGTAAGCTAGTTGATTCTAGATTACACAATGGGTGAGGCTGACACCGCCTCACTCATCCCTTCTCATGGAAACCACAATAAAAGGTTCTTGTCTGTCCACCCTGCTCCTGCTCTGCCTGCTGGCAGATCCTAGGGCTTCCTTGTGTGCTCCCACCGCCCCCCCCCACCCACCTGCCATGGTGTGGCATGGCATGTCTCTTTTTTTTGGATCTGTAAGTATAAGAAAATATCTTCAGTGCAACCATCTCCTGATCTGTTGGCCTTGCCATACCCAAATAATGATAGGGATCAGGAGAGTGATCGCTAGACCACCAAGGCTGCCCAAGCAGAGGCAACGTATATGTGCCTTAATGTCTAAGGAATATTGTAGGGGGTGAGCACTCTTGGGGCATGTGTGTGTGTTGGATTATGACCTTCTCAGAAGCTTCCTGGGTATAATCTGGAACCAGCCCCTTAACTCAGAAGGGAGGGAGAAACCAAGGAAAAGGCAGGCCATTCCAGATTTGTAGGCCTCAGATTTAGTAAACAAAGAAACTTACTTACAAGACTTGTCTCAGGTGATGACAAGACTAGTAGATTTCCATGCCTACCAGCCAAATTTTCAAAGTTTATATTGAGGCTTTAACTAAGGACAGTCACGTATACAAGAAACCTTAACAGGCTTCAGTCAAGTACCCAGGCTTATCACCACATTGCTATCTCAAGGCTGTGTCCTTGGGTGGCTTCCTGCACAGAGGAGGCTAGTAGGAAGCACATTTCAGACACAGGGTCCCTCCAATACCTGGGTCCAGCTCACCAGTCAAACCAGAAGTCATGTCTTCTGAATGTGCTTCCACAACCATATGAATTTACTTCTTTATACCTCTAGTTCCAAATACAAAGCCCAGCACAATGTGACTCAGTCCTTGTTGAAGAATGGGGGAGGGGGGCAGGAGTGCTGGGGAGAAAATGCAGACCACTGTACTTGAGCAACAATAGGGAAAAAAAGAATAAAGCCTAGTGCAAGAGGCAGAAGTGGATGGTTGTTAAAAGCATGTGACCTGTGTAGTCACACGGCTTGAGTTCAAATCCCAGCATCCCCACATACTGGCTGTATACTAAGAAAGTTTCTTACAAGTTAGTAAACCTGACTATGGCCCAATTTTTCCAGCATAGTGGTAAAATACACCTTTAAAAAAAGAATTAATCAAAATAATGCCTGCAAAGCACTAGGTCTGTGCTCACATCGTTTATGCTCAGTGTTAACTGTCATCACAAGGCCTGGTGTGTGCATTGGGATTGGTGAGGGAACTTGACATCTATTTGAAATATTCTTTACTGGGTGGGGGGAGTAGCAGGTATAACGGGGACAAGTGATAATAGAAAACTACAATAAAAATAAGTTTAAAAAAGAAATCTTTATTGATGCCAGATCTGTCTTTGTAGTACTCCATCTTAGAAGAAAAAAACAATCAGAATTTCTATTTTGATAATTCTGAAAGTTATCATTCATTTAAACTTTAGATGACTGTTCATGGAAAGGGATAAGCTCCATTAGCAGAGGCCACATTGGTAACCTGCATTACTGCTGAATAGGACTTTGGAGGCATTTTATAGTCTCCATGAAAGGTGTGGGGTGTGGTTAGAAGAGAAAATTTACACTCCAGTTCCCTTCCAAATTCTCATCACAGATGCCCGGCATCTCAAAGTCTTGCCACCCAGCCCCCTTGCCTGATATTTTTTACTCTTGACAGTCCCCCAACCCCACACCTGTCCAGGCACTGGCTTGTCCTTTTGACTCTGCATCTGAATCATCACAAGTAAAAACCACATGACCTGGCTGTCACAGACCAACCAACAGGAACAAGATGCCTCCTTCCCAAGGAAACTTCACTCTGACTAACCACTAACCGGGCATGCTGCAGAGCCCCTAGTCAGGGAATAGACCTAAAATGTTATCTTTCTCTATAGGCCTATTGGTTGGGGTGATCAGTTATAAGGCATATAAATGTCTAATCACTATCTTATACACCTGAAACGAATGTTAACTGTAACCAAAAATTTAAAAAAATATTAAAATAAAAAAGAAAGAATGAGGTGATGATGGTGGAGGTGGGATGTTGAATGCAGTTCTTCTGATCTCCTCCGTAGCTTTCCCATCTCAGCACATGTTGGAGATATCCTGTAGAAAGAAAAGACCAAAGACACAAGCAAAAACTATCTTTATTATGTGGGAAGCAGGGTGTCACAGGCAGAGGGGTCTTGAGAAGGTTTGATCTGATTGAGAGCTGGTAGAGGTTTGCTAGTTTTATTGCCTTCACAGTCCCCAGTCTGAGATCTTGGCCTCCTTTACTTAGAGAAGGTGGTAGGGTGGGCAATGGTCCACCCTACACCATTGTACTGGCAATGGCATGTGGCTTCCCCCTGTATATCCTGGGTACCACAGGCATAGCCACATGGGCATGTGGTGATGATGTATACCCTGCACGGCATGGGATAAGGACGGAAAACCACAGCCCTCAGAATTTGAGAGAGGCCTTCCACTAATTACCCTTTGTTTCCTTCCTTCTGATGGGGCAGAAACAGTGTGGGATTAGGGTGGGAGGTAGATGGAGTAGGAGGTAGATGACATGGTGAGGCATTGGTGGAAAGAAAAGGTTGTGGTAGGTTGAGATAAAGGAAGGGGAGGGGGAGTGGAAAGAAACCTCTGATTCCTAAGTAGCCCCTTGGAGGGAAAGGATGGATAGTAAATTAATGATATTGAAGTTGTGATTTGACCCAACAGCATTACATTCCTGAAGTTGGGGATGATTTGCTGGTATCCTGGGCCCAGGAACATGAGAATGGGTGTGGGGTGAGCAAGCACCTTTTCCTTATATAACTACTCAACCTGAAGGGCAAGATGACTGAACTACTTTCATAAGTGATGCTAGTAGAGATGAGGGCTGGGGCCCAAACTGGCCAGACCCTTTCCTCAAACCCCACATCACCTTTATGCTCATACAAAGGAGTCACTGTGTCCAGGATTGAGTAACTCAATAGCTGTGTGCTGTTGGCAAAAGTATGTAACTTTTTGAAACCTCAGTTTCTTCTTTTGTAAAATGGAAATAAGAGTGCTCACCTCACAGAGCTGTACTGAGGAGTTAATAAAATAATGAAGGAACACTTAACAGTGCCTAGCACATGGTACGTACTCAGGAGTGTTAGGTACAGGCTTCCTCTTTGCATCACCAACAACTCTAAGCACCAATAAGGCATGGAGAGGGCAGGGTCTTTGAGATGAATCTTCCCATTATAGGTTGTCCTCTGGAGATGAGGTGGGAAATGGAGTGGGGTCTGGTAGCAGGACTGAGCATTAGGGATAAAACTGCCCCCCATTCTCTTGCCCTCTCCAATATCAGCCACCTAGTTCACTGAGGGGTGCTCTTATCTTTTCATTCATAGCAAAATCTAAGAAATGTTGGGCATCCCCCAAGCTCATCAGTTGGAGAAGGGTGGAGAGAAGAAGATGAGAAGAAGGCTTCATCCTGCAGAAAGATAGCATTCTGTGAAGACAGGGAAAATGGACAGAAGATGAAGAACAACTTCTGGGTCCAGAGCGGAGGGGATGGGAGAGCAAGGAGAAAGTAAAGTAGAAATAGGTGTTCATGGGAGCAAGGGGAGGGAAGCAGCAGGGCCAAGGCAGCCTGGATCTCTTTGCAGCACTCTCAGGAAGCAAGTGACAGGGAAGAGAGTTGTCCATCACACTCACACAGATAGGTTTAGGAAAGAGCTGCGGAGGTGCAGAAAACAGGGTTGTTTTACACCCCGGTGTAGTGTTATGAGGGTAGTCTCTTGTCCTTACCAACAAACACTGCCAGTAGTTGGGATCTAAGATAGCTGGGGAGGGTCAAACCTTCAGAAAGAGCCTGAAATAACCTCCAGTGTGTGTCTGGAGGGAATACTAGCTGCCTTTGCTCTGGTTCTCTGCCTAGGGAAGTCATTTTGCCTTTCTCTGTTTCCCTTCTGCTCCTTCTTATCAGCCCCACAAACCTGGCAGTTGCCTGACAGGAATTGCCAAGTTTGCTGACAACTCTCATTATAGACTTTTTGTTCATTCCTTCAACAAGAAGAGACAGGAAAGGTGTAGTCTAAGAGCCCTGGTTGTCATCTGCTCAGATACCGTTCCATTGCCCTTGACTAATTCTGTCCATGGGAAGAAACAAAAATTTCAGCTGGTAAAGGCTTAAAATTAGAATAGAGGCTCCATGAAGTCAGTAGTCCTTGTGCATTTTAGCCTCTACTATATCCCAATGCCTGTCACAGAACAGAACTCAATAAATATTTGTAAAATGAATTAACACAAACACTTATTATTCATTTATGAGGAAATAAGGTTCAATGATTCTAGACTTAGTTCAGTGGCTGAATAACATTATTATGGCCTCAGGTTTTTTTTTCCTGTTTCTACTTCACAGTCCTTATAATTTTTCCTCAAAAGTCACAGAATCATCAACTAACTACATGGTGACAACTCCAGACCTTACATCCTCATACCAACATCCAAAGCAACAAGGGTTATGGATGACTTTGAATCTCTGATTTTCATGCAGGAAAAAACTTTTTGGGGGGAGCTCCGAGCAGAGCTCTTTTCTGTCTTCTTGGACTGATTTTGGTCACGTGCCACAACTCTGCTCCATACAAAGGTGTCTGGGAGCTTGGTTATTGGCTTAAACTTATTGGCTAAAACAATAATTTCTCATTCAGGACTGGGCACATGAGCACCCTGAATAAAATAAGGATACCTTTAACACAGAAAGGGAAAACACATCACTAAGTGGACAATGAACTGTTATCAGCCGGAGCTATGAAATCTGATTTCTGCTTCCAGTGCTGGCAGCCTCTTTAGCCTCCATCGTCTCTCTTTGGCTTTTTCTTTCAAAGAGATTCCCTCTGATGTAGTTATTTCTCCTGCAAGCACCTTGAGAATAGAGCCAAGGGATCCATTAAAACAATGTCTGTCTTTCATAGACCAAGGTTGAGGTAAAGTAAAAGGAATAGAAAACAAGAGAGAAAGTGAACTAGGACTCAGAGTTGGACTTGGGAGTAACTAATTCATCATTCATTATAGCTCCTCCATGGGCCAGGCACTGGGAATTCAATGACATGCAAATTAAGTAAGATTTCATCTTTCATAGATCACATGTCCTAAGGGAGGAGATAAACATTTACAGATGAGTATATATTATAATGTCAGGACTAAGAAGCATTTAAAAAAGGGGGAGGGCAAGAGATAAAGCATGACGGAAAGGCTTCTCTGGAAAATATTGAGAACTGACCCTCTGTGTGGAAAACAATGTAACCATTTAGGGGATGCAGAGTGGAAAGGCCCTGAGGTAGAAGTGTGGTTATAACTCATGGGAATACCAAGAATGCAGGTGTGGCCAGGGTGAAGTGAGCATGGATCAGAAATGAGGTCAGAGATGTAACCACTGGCTAGATGCATGGATTTCTGGGCCATGATAAACACTTGGGATTTTATTTTATATGTAATGAGAAGTCTTTAGAAGTGTACTTTGGATAGGGAAGTAACATAACTTGGTTTATTTTTTTAAAACTCACTCTAGCTGCCATAAATAGGAGTATATATAATTATTGCAATGATTAATAGTACATGGACAAAACATAGCAAATTGTGATAAGTGTTAAATAAACACAAATGGCATCTTTTATCAAAGTATGTCTTAAATGAGAGAGATGAAACTGCTTTCCCCCAAGTATTTTATATACACATGAATAAATAATCCTAGAGAGAAATAAAGTTTAGAACCCATTATATCCCTACTTTTTCTTTTCATAGTTATAAGCTTTGAGACCACTTCATAAGTAAGTAGGAAGGGGAAATTTTGTTACAATAATGTCCTTCAATTTGTTTAAATTCCTTATGCATTATTAGTTAAAAATCACACTATATCTTATTACTAAAAATTATTTTGATGGTCTACCCATTAATAACTGGATTGTGTCCTTTTTCAGTATTGAGTCAAAAACTGGAAGCTTCCCTACTTGTAAAAGACTTGTTATGCACTCACTGAGTCACTCACCATTGGCAGTGATTTTTTGAATCATTTTTTGACATTCTGCTGATTTTTATACCTGAGGGCAAGGAACCATGGGAGGGTTCAATGAAAAGTAAAGGCTTGTTTTTTGTTTGCTATGGGGGAGAAGTATAATGGCAAATTTATTACCATGATCAAAGTGATAATGCATAGAAAACAGTACCTATACAAATCAAAAATCTAGAAATTGACTATTTTAAAACTGCCTTTGTCCACCTCCCCCTTGGAAAATTCTGCCTGCAACTAGTTTGCAGCCCACTGTGCTAGTTGGTATGGTTCACAAGGATATACGTGTTATTTTCTTCCTTTGTACCTCTACTGCCAAGCAAAGTGCCTGGCACAAAGTCAGTATCCTTTTTTTAAATAGTAAAAGAAATGTAGGGTCCATTTCAGTTTTTCCCATTTTCCTCATATTTTTCCTAATTCTTGTTAAGAGGGAGTTACTGTGATGCTAGAAACATTTTCTGGCTAAAGGAGTCCTGAGCCAGAAGTGGTAACATCAAACACATGTACACAGAGAGATGCAAGAGTTGCCTTTATTATCCAAGAAGCTGGGTTGTAACAAAAGAAGGGGCAGTTTTAGGAATGAAATGAAGGAGATTTCCCATTTGCGGTCATGGTTTCATTCCAGTCATGGCCACACTTTCGGGTTCTCATCCTCATCCTTGTTGGGTCACGCGGCAGCAGCGGGCAGCGGCCCAGTCTACCACACTGCACTGGCAGTGGCATGTGGTTTCCCCTCGGATATCCCAGGAACCACAGGCATAGCCACAAGCACAGCCGGTGACAACATTCCCTGCATGGGCACGTAAGACATGGATGTCTGAGCCCTGAGATTTTGAGAGAAGGGAGGTCTACCCATAACCATCTTTCATCCCTGCATGACCCAGAGGTTGTGTAGGGCCTAAAGTTAATTCAGTTGTGAAGGTCCTCTTTAAGAAAAAAAATACTGAAACAAATTTAGGCATATGACCACGGAGGAGATCTATGAAAGTGAGGGGCCTAGGTGTTCTGTTCCTTCAGATTCATGGTGAATTCAATTCGTGTTGCTGCCTCTACCCATCAAAACAGGGCAATAGGTTGAAAAAGGGAGATAAATGACAAGGGACTTGGCAGGTGATAGGGCTATAGCAGGACAGTTGAGAAGAAGGCTTATACTCTAGGTCATGAAAGGAACATGGGAAGGGAAGAGACAGAAGCCCAAGTTCCCTCAGTAGCATTTTTAAGGGAAACGAGAATGGGTGAGCCATCTCTGGGAGCCAGGAGTCAAGACTCAGCACCAGGCAAACACAAATGTGGGTAGAGGGAAGTTGAAGGTGCTGGGGATAGACAGGGGAGGGCATAGGGCATCCTACCCACCATCCTTCCTCATGGCATTACTCACCTACAGGGCAGGAGGCCAGTCTGCCAGAGCTGGTGACACTGGTACACGATATCTTTAGCCGGGGAGGATTGAACTCTGAGTAGGAGAGAAGAAACAGTATTGTCCATGATCTCTGTTTCCCATGATGCCCTTCTAAATCCCCTTCTTCCTGAGAGGTATCCCTGTGTCCATAATCAGGCTACTACCTAGGGTTAGTGTTTAGTGGCCTCATTTTTAAAATGAAAGTAATAGTTGTACTTACCTCAGAAAATGAAAATTAAATGAAGTAATCTACATAAGGCTTTTTATCATACTTCATTCATAATGAGTGTTCATAAATTATTGCTATCTTCCCCTCCTCCTCCTCCCCCTCAACATCAATATCATTATTATCAAGGAAACTCGAACTTTCAGTACAAAGAGGTAGGAGAGTGGGAAAGCCCTGGGCAGGAGTCTTAGGCTTGAGTGGACTGATTAGAAGTTGGGGTCTGGGGACAGGGACAGAGGGGAAGCTAGCATTTAGGAGCAGGAGGCATGATGAGGGGTTACCCTTCTGCTTCACCCAATTGCTGTCAGTTACCCAGATCTTGGAGAGCTTCATTTATCCTTTCATCCACAATGGAGTCTAAAGAACAATCAGTGTTCCCTATACTCCGGTGAAGAAGGAGGATGGTGATGAGAAGGCAGCAAGTAGACTTCATCCTGTGGAAAGGCAGTGTCCTGGGGCTGGGAGGAAAGATTGGAAAGAAGCTGAGGTCTCTGAGCTCCAGTGTGGTTTAGAAAAAAGAGAGAAGAGAATGTGGAGAGTCTCAAGACTCTGGAGAAATGGCAGAGTCCGTATGGAGTTTGGGTCTCTCTAAGAAGTCTAGAGAAGCAGGGAAAGTGGCTGCAAAGAGGACTCACTCACCAATAAATTCAGAAAAGTTCTGCAAAGACTCTTCAGGCAAGGATGTTTTATAGCTCGTGGTGTTGATCTGGGCACCCCTTAATACACAAGCATGGACACACATACAAGCGCACTGCCTAGTATTTTCAGAGAACTGTGCCAGCTGGCATGCACCACACCACAGTGATAAACTTTGTCTGTCTTGTTCTGCTTCTGTAGTGCCAAGGGGAATTCCCCTGCCTTCTGCTCCTCCCTATTTTCTTCTTGGCAACCCATTGAGGCCAGCACCTGGAGTTTCTGTTGACTGCCCCATATTATAGGCCTCTTGTTTGGTTCTTTATCAGTAAAAGGTTACTTCATGGTATGCGGACCTCTTAAGACATTATTTCCTTGTCCCTGGCTAATCCCACCTGTGGGAAAGTGAAAGAAAATCCGATGACCACTGATTTACAAACAAGGAAGTGTACTAGTTCCTTGACCAGAAGCATGGTACTCGATTCCAGGGTTCTTTTGGAGACTCACCAGGATCATTACCAGCCTGATCTTTTCCCCTTTTCTCTACCATTCTCAGTTTATTGTCTTTCCGTCCATGATCTTGTCTCATCATGCTCACAAGGGGGCAGGCATCACATTGTCAGCGGAGACCCTGGGCAGGAAGAGAGGATTGGCATATGACCATTCTCTAGGGCTTTGCCTTTCCATTTTGGAAGCATGATTTTCCCCTAGAAGCTCAGGCAGATTTTTTTCCTACATTTCATTCTTCAGTTCTGGGTCATAGACTTCCTTTTCCAACATGTATGGCTGAGAAATCAAGTAGGAACTCCATAATCCCTACTTAAGGCCACTGGGCCCAGATGTGTTTAAGAACTTAGATTTTTTTCAGGTTTTAGTAAGTTAAAAATGACAAATTATGTATATTACACTATACTACTAAGAAGGTTGAGGAAACCTTCTGTAATCAAACATATTAATAAATCTCCCACAAAAATATATGAATATTCACAAAACATGTGATATAGACCATAATTAGCCTGACGCCAGGCCATGTCAGGTTTTGCTGCCAAATGAGTTAGCTTCAAACTTAGGGAAAATGTATTAGGCTTTCAGAGACTTTTAGGTTTTGGAATAATGAATAAAGGATTGAATCTCATGATTCAAGAGCAAGATGAGGACTCAGAGGCTGTGTCTTGGAGGTGGTCAGAGGTGGAGAGCCTGGCTCTGCCCCTGCTTTGGCAGTTTGCCCTTGTCCCTTCCCTAGAGATGCCCTCTGAGGCACAAGAAGTTATTTCTTCTACAAATCTCTTTCGGGAAACTTAGAGAGTAGGGCTCAGTGATGGCAACAAAAAGGCAAGGACACTTTCTTAATTGCCAGATAAAAGGTGAGTAAAGGACTGATTGAGGAGAGCAAGAAAGAGCACAGACTTGGATTTGGTATAGAAGTTGGATAAATTAATTTATGGTTAATTTAATAACTAATTATATAACTTCTCTGTACCACTTCTAGTTCTGGTGACTCAGCAATGGGAAACATAGGCAAAGTCCTTGCCCTCTTGAGACTACATTGTAATGTGGGAGATAAATATGTAATATGTCATATATTTAAAAAATCCCCCCCCCCAAAAAGTAAATCAAGGCAAGTGTGTACTGTCGTACACAATGCATTGTGTTCAGGGATGGCATCTCAGAAAAGGTAACCTATGAGCAATGACCTGAAGACATGCACAGGGAGAAAGGGGAAGAGCTGGAGCAAATGTCCCAGGTTAAGGCACAAGCACGTGTAAAAAGCCTAAGGCAAGGACATGGTTGGCATGTTGAAGGAACAGCTACAAAGGCAATGTGACCAGAGTGAAGGAAGTGAATAAGGAAAAGAAAAGTTAGAAAACAGGTAAAAAAAAATAAAAATTACAACCAGTGCCAGATTATACAGGGCTTCTTAAACCAACATAAGGGCTTTGGACTTTGTTATAAACTTGAAAGGTCATTACTGGAGTGTTTTTCTCATGAGACACAAGATGATTCACATTTTATAGAGCTTACTAAGGCCCCTATTGTGGAAAAGAGACCGGAGGGAAAACAGATAAGCCAGGAAACCAGACTTCGGGTTTTTGCAGATATTTAGGGCTCAGATGGTAGTCAGGGAAGGAGTGAGAATTGGATGTGTTTCAGTTAGATATAGAAGGTTGAGCCTCGTTAGGGTTTACTGATGGACTGGCTGTGGGGTGTAGGGGAAAGAGAGTGGAGAAAGATGAAGGCTATGTTCTGAACAACTTGCTGAATACTGATGCCATTTGCTGAAATGGGGGCTCCTAAGGGAAGAGTATATATCACAAAACATTATATCTTATTTGATGATGATCAACTTAACATGCCTATTAGACATCTACACAGAGGTGTAGCATAAGGAGTTGGGTATAGAAGTTCAGGGTTCAGGGGAAAGGTGAGAGTCAAAGATATAAGTTTGAGAGTAGTCTGTACACACAGAGGGATATAATAGCATACAAAAATTTAAAAAGGAGAGAGAGAGAGAGAAATCAAGCTGTGGCCAGGTGGGTCAGTTGGTTGGAGCATTGTCCCTACACCAAAACTTTGCGGGTTCGGTCCCTGGTCAAAAAACATACATAGGTTGCAGGTTCTATCCCTGGTTGGGGTGCATACAGGAGGACCCTGATCCAATGTTTCTCTCTCACACTAATGTTTCTCTCTTTCTCCCCCCCCTCTCTCACACACACAAATTAATAAAATTAAAATTTAAAAGGAGAGAAGTTTTAAAAAACTTAAGGTTCAGGCAAAGAAAATGATAGATTGGAAAGTGGATGACTAGAAAGACATTGATTAACAAATATGAATTGAGTTGCACTGAATAATGAATTTGTTGAGAGCGGCAGGGAAAGAAAAGAGAACAGGGTCACACAAGAGTGTTCTTAAACTGAGCCTGGACAGCGGGGATCATGACCATCACCTGGATAACACTTGTGGTCAGTGGAATGCCTAGAGTGTTTGATACAGAGAGGGGATCATGCATGTTTTTTTAATCCTCACCCAAGGACATGCTTATTGATTTGAGAGAGGAGAGGAGGGAGGGAGAGAGATAAGGAAAGAAACATCGATGTGAGAAAGAAACATTGGTCAGCTGCTTCTCACACAAGCCCCAGAGACTGAACCAGAAACCCATCCATGTGCTCTCACTGGGGATCCAACATGCGACCTTTCAGTTTACAGGATGATGCTCCAACCAAGTGTGGGACACCAGCCAGAAGGAATCACTTTTAACACCTCTGTCTTTTATATAACAAAATTATTTCCAGTAATCATTATGCAATGGACATTAATAATTATTATTTTTATTATTATCTGGTTTTAAACCAAAAAATAACTATTAAAAGAATGAATGTGAATTTTAAATATTGCTTAATATTTAGTATAATATTTTTGTGTGAACTAAAATTTACACTTACCAAACAAAAATATTCTAGCTCTTAGTTTTGGAAGCTCTTTGAATTTATATTTTGAACACAAAATCTTCATAATCATACAGAATGACCCAATTGATATAATTCAAGTTCTGTTAATTTGTCTTTACAATCACTGGGTTGTCACTGCTTATTCAGAATCTACTATTTAACTGCAGAAATATGTAGTGGTATAAATATTGGTGACACAAATGCCAACTTGAATATTTCTGGACTGTTAAGAAATAACTTACTTTAAAAATGAAGGCATATAGAGTTCCGGCCAAGATGGAGGCATAGGTGGAAACCCTTCGCTTCCTTACACAACCAAAAAGAGGAGAATAACCAGTCTAAAATCAATAAACAGCCAGAAGTGCCAGAAAATCAAACTGCAATAGAATTCTGACAACCAAAGAATTAAAGAAACAGTCAACCAATCCAACCAGACCAGAAAGACGGTGGACAGAGAAAACCTGAGGCAAGGCAGCAGATCACGTGGGTGGGGCTGACTGAATAGGAAACTGAGACTCAGAGATGGACAAAGCAGGGGTTGCCACAGTGGGAGAAACTCCTAGTCTCACATGAGAGTTGGTTGGAAAGTACGCTAGAGATGAGCTAGCAAGCTGCACCGCTCCCTCTCTGGCCCCTCCCTGACAGACAGCACCATGCACAGCAAAGAGGGTCACCCTGCCTGGGTGAATACTTAAGACCCCACCCCCTCGCATCTTAACAGGTGCTCCAAGACAAAGAAATATGACCCAAATGAAAGAACAGAGCAAATCTCCAGAAAGAGAACTAAGCCATGAGGAGATAGCCAACCTATCTGACGGAGAGTTGAAAGCCCTGGTAGTCAAAAATGCTCGCAGATCTGATTCAGCTTGGTTGAAAAATGAAAAAAGAAATGAAGGATACCCAAAGTGAAATAAAGCAAAATATTTAGGGAACCAGCAGTGACAGGAAGGAAACCAGGACTCAAATCAACAATTTGAAACAAAGGGAAGAAATAAACATCAATCCAGAACAAAGTGAAACAAGAATTCAAAAAAGTGAAGAGAGTCTTACAAAGCTCTGGGATAACCTGAAACATTCCAATATCCAAATTATAGGGGTGCTAGAAGGAGAAGAACAACAGCAAGAAATTGAACACTTATTTGAACAAATAATGAAGGAGAACTTCCCCAATCTGGCAAAGGAAATAGACTTCCAGGAAGTCCAGGAAGCCCAGAGAGCCCCAAAGAAGTTGGACCCAAAGAGAAACACACCAAGACACATCATCATTAAGTTACCCAAGATTAAAGATAAAGAGAGAATCTCAAAGCACCAAGAGGAAAGGAGAGAGTTACCTACAAAGGAGTACTCGCAAGACTATCAGCTGATTTTTCAAAAGAAACCTTGTAGGCAAGAAGGGGCTGGAAAGAAGTATTTGAAGTCATAAGAGGCAAGAACCTGCATCCAAGAATACTCTATCCAGCAAAGCTATCATTTAGAATGGAAGGGCAGATAAAGTGGCTCCCAGATAAGGTCAAATTAAAGGAGTTCATCATCACCAAGCCCTTCTCATATGAAATGTTAAAGGGACTTATCTAAGAAATTGAAGAAAATCAAAAATATGAACAGTAAAATGACAACAAACTCACAACTATCAACAAATGGACCTAAAAAAAAAAGGAAAAAGAAAAACTAAGCAAACAACTAGAACAGGAACAGAATCAGAGAAATGGACATCACATGGAGGGTTTTCAGTGGGGAGTGGGAGGGGTGCAATGGGGGGAAAAGGTACAGGGAAGAAGAAGCATAGTTGGTAGGCATAAAATAGATGGGGAGAAGTCAAAATGGTTTAGGAAAGAGAGAACTCAAAGAACTTGTATGTACAACCCATGGATATGAACTAAGAGGGGGGTGGGGAATGCTGGAGGGTTGAGAGGTGCAGGTCAGAGGAGGGATAAAGTGGGAAAATTGGGAAAACTGTAATAGCATAATCAATAAAATATATTTAAAAAATAAAGTGTACTGGGGACCTGCTATTTAAAGGAAAAAAAAAAGAAGGCATATAGCTAAGGTTGAGTATGTGGGGGCGCCACTACATAAGTGGAAGTTCTGTGAATTAAATTCCATGTAGAATACAATGATAATTAAAAGATAGGTAATAAAATGCTAATTTGAAGTTTACAGGTCATTATCAAAACTCAAGAGTAACGTAGCAGTTGTTTAAGACCAGTGTTTTGTGGGAGGAGTATTTTTACTATCAACATTATTTACAATTGCCAGTGTAGGGTAATTTTTATTATTAAAAAATAATAAGCATATTTTTGCAGACTGTTAAGCAGATTTTTTGTTGCTTTTAAGTTCTCTATAGACAATGCACTGTGCTTTGTGCCTTCAGCCCCACCCTTGGTTGTCCGTGCTTTTGGTATGAGGATGTGGCCTGGGATCAGCCACCGCATGGTAGAGCTTCCACCTCAACACTCCTGGACAATGTTTAGAAAGCCTCACACAGAGAGGGTGGAAAAAGGCATTTGTTCCTTCAACGTGTATAAAGAAATTAAGTGAAGTCTTTGAACATTCTTCTCTCCCTAGAGTTACTCTTCCTAATAGTGCACTCCTTTCCTAATGGCCCAAGTATGGAGGTATATGTTTTTACCTTTCTTATCTCCTCTTTCCAAGCAATTCTCCACTGATTACTTTGTATTTTATTTTATATAAATAAAGTGTGAAAAGTTGGTAGCATAGAGCAGAGGCTGCAAACAGGAACACCAAAAGTCCAAGTAAAAGTAACTGGACAATTGGAAAAGTAAAGGTATGAAAAGACAAGGCTGGGGATGACAGCGTCATCTGTTACAGGCACAGGTAAGGCCAGCACTGCTATCCTCTGACTTTCTTTGTACGTGGGAGCTGGGGTCTTCAACGGGGAATGTACCTTTATGGAACAAAAGGTGGCCCATTGGGTAATAAGAACTAAATAACAGAGTTTTAATTTTTATTTATTTTTATCTTATTGTTTAATATTTTATGCTTTAAGGTAAACAAGTCAATTAGCATACATTTATAGTTTATAAATTTCATTTGAATGTATGCTTAATTTTTTAAAACTCATGGTGCATCTGAGGAAATAATAAGAGACCAAGAAAACCAAGAGCCACAGGAAGCTTGCAGGTGTTTCAAACATGAGTTTCCAGCTCTATTTTTGGCTAGAGTTGGTGAGCTTTCTGATGAAACTTTGAAGTATTGCTGTTTCATCTTGTGGATTTATATACTTTATATAGTATATGAGAAATCATTCAAGTTGATATTAGATGTAAAAAGTGAGGTGCAGATAAAAATTGAGAAGCTGATCTGCCCTGAATAGAAATTAATCATGGGTTTGCTTGGAGATAGAGCAAAACATTTCTCAAAAATTATCTTGGAATATGCTTAAAGTTTATATAGGTACATGATTAAGACTGTCAAGTACTGTATCATTAAGCAGGGAAAAATTGATTCTTTAAAACTTGATTAGTTGATGCTTTCAATTAGCTGTGAAACCATACAGGCCCCTTACTCATCAAAGTTCCAATCAGGCACAAGTCAGCTGTAACGAGAATATTTGCAGCCCTGACTGCGGTGGCTCAGTTGGTTGTCCCACAAAGCAAAAAGTGGCTGGTTTGATTCCAGATCAGGGCACACACCTAGGTTGCAGATTTGATACCTGGTTGTGGTACATATGAGAGGCAATCAATCCATGTTTCTGTCTCACACTGATGTTTATCTCCCTCTCTTTCTCCCCCATCCCCATCTCTCTAAAAATAAAAGAAATAAAACCTTTAAAAACACAAAATTTGCATTCCAGTAGCCAAAGGAGTGTTCCTGAGTGGCTGAGTGAGTAGATTTGTTCAAAGCTGTTGTCCCTTTGGATGCTGGAAATATCAAGTAAAGACAACAGTATATTCTTGGCATTATTTATCATAAAGTTAGTTACGGTAACATTTGGATGATAGATTCAGCTGTTGAGTGTGGAGAAAAGCAGAGGCAAGAGAGAGATAATGGGTGAAGAATACAAGGTGGAACATTGGGAAGGGGATAATGAAAGCAAAAGGTCTGCAAAAGGAGATAATAGAGAAGTGATAAGAATGAGGATGAGGATGGTAGAGGCTAGAGGAGCCACAGGCATTGGATTTTCTGGAAGTATACAGCGGTTCAGTGGAGTGGTTTAAAGGTGACATAGGTCAAGCCCATAACAACAGATTAACCCTGGACCAACCTGCCATGACAGCCACCATAGCTCAGTGCTCTTTTCCTCACCTGTTTCTTCTGCGTCTGTGTGTGCTGGTTAAGGAAAAGCAATGAAAGATTCCAGGGTTCTGATACAGAAAGGGGATGGGGCCAGGGGAAGATTGGCAGGAACCACTGTAAAAGAGGACACAGCCCCAGGAGATGATAAAAGGTAGTGAGCTACTGAAAGTCTTTTGACAATATCGCTCCTGCCGTATTCCTGGGAGTGGATGCCCAGCCACTTCACTCTCCAATCAATGCTTTTTTTTTTGGAATAACTTCCAAATATATGTGGTTAAATGGAGGTAGGCTGATCTCTCTACAATATCTCAAGCAGCTTAGAAACCATGTACCTTTTATTTCTTAAAAGGTACAAGAGAGCTGAACTGACAGGGGACAAGCTGGGAGGCCAGAAACGTACCCATATACTCATTTCTCTATCTCTCCATCTCTCTCTATATATATAGAAAGATAAAACTTACAACAAATTTTATGTGCAAACATTTTAATGCTATAATTTTTGTTGCACTATTTGGTTATTGGTGATCTGTGGTAAACAGCTGACATACATGATTAATACATATGGCTTTGCAGAGCCAAATCATCTTTTGGGTTTTGTTGTCCATGTTTTGCCAGCTATAATAAGTGTCCATGTTGATGGCATTTCTTGATACCAGGTTCTGTATAATTCTCATCATAATCAGTGAATTAAATGTAACTGGTAAGTCATCTTTGTGTACCCAGAAATAGAACATGATTGGGGAACATCTGGCCATTTTTTGATTCACTCTACTCTTGAGATTCCTGCAATACAGAACTAATCACTGGGAGAAGGGAGGCACATTTGTAAAGGAGCCAAAGAGGTTTCTGAGAAGACAGGGGTAGAGACTCCAATACACTGACTTTGAAGGTCAAACTCTTTAAACTCTTATGTTTAAATCAAACTTTTAGGACTGAGATGATCCTGTAGACTCAAAGTTACAGAATTGAGATGGCCCTGATTGAGTTCTTGGAACACAAAAGGACACCACGATCTCAAATGAGGACCCACTATAGAGGAGACGGAGTCTGATTTGGGAGACCTGCTCCATAGCTGGAATTAGAGGCTCACAGTGAAGACTTGTTCCAGAAAAGCCGGTGTCCTTGTTGAGCCAGGAGTCCTCGTTGGTGTTGGTTGTGATTTGAGAACAAACAACTGGGAAGATTCTGGATTGGGGTGCCTAGCTTAAATTATGCTTTTGCTCGGGGGGTAAGTCATGTTTCTGACTTGTATTCTTAGTAGTAGGATGAGCTTAATGCCACAAACACCTTAAAGTGCAAGAGCCTCACTATGGACACATCATAGATTCATTGTCTGCATAATTAGATGTGAGCAGATGTCTATTCTCTGCCTACTTGTTTCTTTTCCCAAGAGTTCGATGCCTTACAAGATTTTAAGTTGCTTTGGAGCAAGAATCATTTACTGTTCTTTTGTACATCTCCAGCACCCAGTGTTTGGGATGTTGTGGGTATCAACAGTTATCAGCTGGTTGGTGAATAAATGAATAGATGAGTGTTGGCCCAGTAATTTATTTTACCTTTTTATTATGTTTGAGCCTGCCTCATCCTGAGGGCCAAGCTAGAGTTTCTCATGCTACTGAAATATACCAGGGGGATTCTGGACCTTTTGTCATTTTTTATAAGACAATCACTGAGTTGAGGTTGAACAGGGCCAACCCTGGCATACTCCAGCTGCAGCGATGGGTTGCCTAGTCTCCCTCATGTAACTCAACATAGACATCCAGCCAGCACTAACTTTTTAAGCCTCCCTGATCTATCTCTGATTATAAACTTATTTCTAACTTTCTTTTTCCACTTCTCTCTGCCTTTCCTCAAGCCCATAACTTTTTTCCTTTCTCTTTCCCTTCATCTGACTTTTCCTTCCTTCATTCCTTTTTTCACTTCCTCACTTCCTCCCTTCCTTCCTTCCTTTCCTTTCCTCTGCATCACTGGACGTGGTCTCTTTGACTAGTGAGCTATAATTCTTGTTACCAATTTTAAGCACTTACATAGTTAACTACTTATCTATTGGAAAAAGAGATTAATATAATGACAATTAAGGGAAGGGCTTTCCATTAAGACTCCTTCTCTATTCTCTCTCCTTCATATTTAAGAGAGACAAGCAGTAGACCAGGTTAGTAAGGAAATACAAATGGCTGATGAAAGGAGAGAAAATGTTAAACATTATTAATTGACAATAATATAATTCAAATAGCTATAAATGTCAGTTTTCACCTCTCAGATTCATCAGGGTTAAGAAAAAGGGGAAAAGAAGGATGTCTTATATTCTTTAGCTGGAAACATAAAATTATTTTAAAATTTTTTTCAGGAGGTCTTTGACAAAATATCACAAAATTTTAGAATAAAAATTTCTTTTGACCCAGCAATTCCACTTCATGGACTTAATCTTAAGAAATAATGAGAGATAGGCACAAAGATTTATATGAAAATGTTTATCACATTATTATTTATAGTAGTAAAATGGTTAAAGTGTTTAAATAAATTATGGCACATTTAATACATGAGCTATAAGGTACATTATGAAAAACTACTTAGGACATACTTTCAGGTTATAAAAATTAGGGCACAAAACAGTATGTATTTTTAGATCTGATATAAAGATGTACAGAAAAATGCTGGGAGTGTATACATTCTGCTTTTTCTGTAATTATAATGTCTTACTTTCCTACTATTTTAAAAGCCTTTTGTGGTAGATAGAGGTGAAGAGGGCTGCAACCGACTAGCCCTCCAATTCCCATGTCCAGGCCTCTTTGCTGTGCCTTTCCTCTGGAGATAGAGTCTGTCTTCCCACCTTCTAAATCTGATCTGAACAGTGTATGTAGCAGAAGTAATGTACAACTTTTGAGATTAGGCCATCCATAACAAACCTTGCAGCCTCCACTTTTTTCCTTAAAGTGCTGCGTTGGAACTACTGTGTAAGGAAGCTGGTCCAGTTTTCTTGAGAAGAGGCCTCACAGAGAAAAACCAAGGTCCCCTAGTCAACAGCCAGGACCACTGCCAGACAGCAATAAAGGCACCAGGGTCTTTCGAGGCCAGCCAACTCTCCAGCTAAATGAATCTTTGTGATAAACAGAGAAACCTTCCCATCAACCACAGAATTGTGAGAAATAATAAATTGTTTTAAGCACTAAATCTGGGAATAAACTGTCACTCAGATAATTAAAAGAACAACATAAACATTAAAAAAGGAAGTCATAGGCTGGCTATGGCTGTCAATCTAGCTTCCAAGGAGCTTGAAAATATTACCTCAGAAGTTTAAATGGAAACTTTATGGCTGTCTTGGTTTAGTTTATGCTTTGGAAGAATGACAAGTGAGAAGAGACTGGATGGTCTGCAATGGGTCAGCAAATAGGTAGCAAGTACGTTTTTGTGCATGTGCAGCTTTTGCTCATTGAAAGAGCACAACTTATGCCAAGTGTCTGCAGATGGCTCTCACACACAGTGTAGCTCAGCAGGCAGTTGGCAAGGTTCTTGGATCTTCCTTCCTGACAGTGCATGGCTGCATTCCCACATCTTTCAGAGCTTTCTTACTCAGAGGGACCTCCAGGCATAGAGGAGAGGTAGGGTTCCACACTATTTTTGAAGATATTTTCAAAACCTTTATATCTTGTCCAGAGAAATGAGAAATTCCTCAGGAACATTAAGCAGAAATGACACAAAGATGCCTGTTAACTTTATTCTCTGAAGCCCATGTCTTTCCAACACTTTACCCTTCAGTGATTCATGTATCATTAGAGGAATAAAAACCCTAAAGATGAAGCCTGTAAGTCTGTGTCTCAGAGGTCATCCAGAGTTCAGCACCAGACTCTTAGAACTTACCAGGGACCTTGGAGATTGATCTAATTCTACCCCCTTATTCAAAGGAAAACTGTCTAAGACAATTGTCGTGGCTTACCTCAGGTCACACATGAGTGACTCTGTAGGCACAGAGCTGGAAGCACACCCAGGTGTCTTTGCTTCTCTGCATTGTACTTTGTACCGTTCTACCACTTCTCCAAGCCCAGATGAAATTTGAGGGATGGGATGAGACTTAGCCTTTGCTAATTTTATTTTATTAAAGATTTTATTTTTTTTTTTTATTTTTAGAGAGAAGGGAAGGGGAAGAGAGAGGGAGAGAAACATGTGCAAGAGAAACATAGATCAGTTGCCTCTCACACCCCCACAATGGGGTTCCTGGCCCACAACACAGGCATGTGCCCTGTCCAGGAATCAAACCTGTGACCTTCCAGTTTGCAGACCAGTGCTCAATCCACTGAGCCCCACCAGCCAAGGTAGCCTTTGCTAATTTTGGGTACATTTCACATTTCAGAGGGATCATTGGTTATAAAAGAGGGAAGTCCTGAAATTATGCAGCCCAAAAGTTGAATAAAATACTGTAAATTAACCATAAAATAAAATATAAAAGTGATTCCTTCCTCTGAATGCAAGACTGCCTGAGACCACCAGAGAATGGAGGCTACACAGATTCAGCTTCACAGGCTGTGTTCTCCACAGCAAAGCTCTTTGCAAAGCCAGATGTCTGGTGATGAGTGCTGACTTTCTCCTCTCCTACTGGGTAATAGATATTTATTATAAAACTAAACAGGAGTGTGTGGGGTTTGAGGAAGAGAATTCTGACAACCGCTAGTTTTAATATTCTATTTTTCACAGCTAATCTCCCCTAAGCATAATCCTCATGGGTGTCCTACTCACTGACATATTCCATTGAAATCAGTCTCCATTACTATTATTTTGTCTCTTCCAAGCTGCACCCTGGCCAAAAGCCCTGAGCTGGCTATGAGGCCTCAAAGCTGTGTTAGCAAATGTAAGAACAACGATCTATTGTCAATGTGTCCAAACTTGGCAGTTGTGCCCACAGATAAGAACTTGAGAGTTAGTCCTGCTCTGAGAACCCCCTTTTCTCCCTGCTATACTTCCTTCCTAGAATTAAGTATTTCTGACTCAGAATTACTTAAGCTTTCTGATGCTTTCTGATGTCAACCAAGACCCCTGGTATGGGATCTCAGCATTCCCTCTTAGCATTGATTTTGACAAAGTTTCCATGATGTCTAAGCTTTCTTTAGTCCTGACAGCCTCCAATTTTGGGGGGTTCTCTGAGTTCTCCTTCATCTTACTCTTCTGCCAGCAAGATCATGCATTCTGTTTGAACACATTTGACAAGGGCCCAGGATTTTTTGGGAGCTGTCACTCTTTGTTGGGATGGAGCCTTGTCCACTGGCCCTTTGTGGGGTCTGGCCTGAAGATCTGGTGCTGGGGTTGGACATCTGAGCAATATGTGGATCAAGAGCTAGAAAACCTGCTAACTTATTCTAGTCCTTGCTTTTAGAGATACTTTTCATTCAGTCAAGGGCACTTATGGCATTTAGATCAGGAGTCAGAACCCAAGAAGTCAGGCTTGAGCAGACCTGTAAAGCAAGATTGGGAGCAAAGAAAGGTGTAATACAAATGAAGCAAATTTTGACTGAGGAGCTTGGTCTGCACAATATTTTGAAACAAGTAACAATAGTTGTTCACATTTAATCAGAAGGTATATCACATTCAAACGATTTCTATCATATTCATATATGCATCTCTTATTGAAGCATTTTATAGGTCCTCAGCCCAGGCAAGGAAACACTATCCTATCTGGAGCTTTCTCTCCAACCACTTAACTTATTCTATAGGAAAATCCTCATTTTCAGGTTTGCATTTCTCGGTCTTCATTGTCCATTTTCTTCAAAGCATTGGGTAGGGTACAAGGGACACAGACTACCCTTTCCTGTGAGTGTTCTTCCTAAGGAGTGGTTCATTATTTAAATCAAGGACTAGTACTCAAGAAACAGAATGCTGACATTTCTGATGCTGCCTCTATTCCATGCTATGACTTTTTTAATTCCCATATCCTTCCTCCAAATCATACACTTAAGCCTGTCCTGCGGGCAAAAAAATGTTTGAAAGTCCTTGCCTGGCCTTAGTGTCACCATTTTAGGAATCTAAAACAGGTTTTCTAAACAGTTTTTTTTAAAAAAAGGACCCCTTTGGTGCCTTGGGACTTTTGCTGACCTGCCCCTAGGCCCAGTGCTGGTAACAGTTGGCCTTGGTGTACAACTTGTTCTTTCCAACACACCACCAGGCCCAGAACAGGCAGACATAAACTGTGAACTGCTTTGGGTTTCAATCAGGTTGTCCAGGGCCAGTCACAGTCAGCATCTAGCATTAACCCCCACCAGAGTCACTTGCAAGAGTCTCCAGAAAAAAAATCATGTGGTCAGCTTCAGACATCAGAGCAGTGTCCAATTAGCATCACAAGTGGCATATATAAAAGGAGATCTCAGCAGGTGCCAGACCCTGCTGAGGTGAAATCTGCTTAGTGTGGTTGGCACCTATACAGCAGCTTGTATACTGTGGTTGAGGTTGATTCTCACAGTCAGCCAGCCCGAGGGTCAAAAGTATGCATGAACAGGACAATAGAAATCAAGACTCAATTTTAACAGGAAGGCTCACATAACAAGAGATATTCCTGGAGCCCCCAGCTCAGGTGATTAAGGAGACTCGCCACTGGGTTCTGCAGAACACCTACTACCTAAGGCCATCTTACCAAGATTGGAAGATCTTAGGAAGATCATAGCAGATCTGCCTAACAGATAGAAACAAACAAAAAGAGGTAGCCAAAATGGAGAAACAAAGAAATATGTGCCAAATGAAAGAACAGGATAAATCTCTAGGAAAAGAGCTAAATGAAATGGAGAAAAGCTATTTACCAGATAGAGTTCAAAAAATGGTTGTAAGGATGCTCAAGGAACTTAGAATTTTGACAAAGGGATAGCCAGCATAAATAAGAGCATAGAATCCATAAAAAAGAAACAGTCAGAAATGAAGAATACAATATCTGAAAGGAAGAACACACTAGAAGGAATAAATGGTAGGTTGGACGAAGCAGAGGATCAAATCAGTGATTTGGTAGACAAGGTACCAGAAAACATCCAATCATAGCAGCAAAAAGAAAAAAGAAACGAAAAGATATTTTAAGGGAACTTTGGGACAACATGAAGTATAACAACATCCACATTATAGAGGTACCAGAAAGAGAAAAGAGAAATCAAGGCATCGAGAACCTCTTAAGGAAATAATGACTAAAACTTAAATAATCAGGTGAAGGAAAAAGACATACAAGTCCAGGAAACACAGGGAGTCTCCCAAAAAGATACACCCAAAGAGGCCTACATCAAGACACATCATAATTAAAATGCCAGAGGTCAAAGATAAAGAGAGAATCTTAAAAGCATCAAGAGAAAGACAATCAGTTACCTGCAATAAGACTGTCAGCTCGTTTCTCAACAAAAGCATTTCTAGCTAGAAGAGATTGGCATGATATATTCAAAGTGGTGAAAAGCAAGGGTTTACAATCATGACTGCTTTACCCAGCAAGGCTCTCATTTTAAATTGGAGAAATAATTTCCCAGATAACAAAAAGCTAAAAGAGTTTATTACCACCACACCAGTATTACTAGTAATGTTTAAAGGTCTTCTTTAAGAAGGAGAAAGGGGGAAAAAAGGAGAAACATAGTTATAAAAAATAAAATGGCAATAAACACATACCTATCAATAATCACTTTTAATGTAAATGGGTTAAATGCTCTAATCAAAAGACATGGGGTAGATGAATGGTTAAGTAAACAAGACTCATCTATATGCTGTCTACATGAGAACCACCCCACAAGGGAAAATACACACTGACTAAAAGTAAATGGATGGAAAAATATTTTTCATGCAAATGGAAATGAAAAGCTGGGGTAGCAACACTTACATCTGACAAAATAGACTTTAAAATAAAGGTTATAGCAAAAGACAAAGAAGGACATTACATGATGATAAAAGGAGCAATCCAACAAGAGGATATAACCCTTGTAAGCATTTTTGTACTAAATATAGGAGCACCTAAATATATGAAGAAAATCTTGATGGACATAAAGGGAAAGATCAACAGTAACACAGTCATGGTAGGGGATTTTAACACCCCATAAATATCAATGAGCAGACCTTTCAGACAGTAAATCAGATGGATTTAATTGATATCATCAGAGCATTTCATCCCAAAGCAGCAGAATATACATTCTCTTCAAGTGCACATGGAAACTTTTCTAGGCTAGACCATATGGAGGACACAAAACAAGCTTTAATAAATTTAACAATATTGAAATCATATTAAGAATTTTCTCTGACCATAATGGTATGAAACTAAAAATCAATCACAAGAAAAAACTGAAAAATACACAAAGACAATGGAGGCTAGATAACATTTTATCAACAATTAATGGGTCAACAATGAGATCAGGAAAGAAATCAAAAGATACCTTCAAACAAATGAAAATGAGAACACAACAATCCAAAATCTATGGGACACAGCAAAAGCAGTCCTAAGAGGGAAACTGATAGCATTACAGGCCTTTCTCAAGAAAAGAAAAATCTCAAATAAATAATCTAACTTTACACTTAAAGGAACTTGAAAAAAACAACAACAAACAAAACCCAAAGTGAATAAAAGAAAGGAAATAATAAAGATCAGAGCAGAAATAAGCTAACTGGAGTCTAAAAAAATACAAAAAATCAATGAAACTAAGAGCTTGTTATTTGAAAAGATAAACAATTGACAAACCTTTAACCATACTGATCAAGAAAAAATGAAAGAGGCCCCAAATAAACAAAATCAGAAACAAAAAGAGAAGTAACAACTGATATCAAAAGAAATACAAAGGATTATAAGAAAACATTATAAACAACTATATGCTAACAAATTAGACAATCTGGATGAAATGGATAAATTCCTAGAAACATAAACTTCTGAAACTGAATCAGAAAGAATCAGAAAATTTGAACAGACAGATCACAACAAATGAAATTGAAGCAATAATAAAAAAAAAACACAAACCAACAAAAAAATGTCCTGGACTGAATGGTTTCATGGGTGAACTTTACTGTACATTCTAAGAACTGGCACTCATTTTTCTCAAACTATTAAAAAAATTTCAAGGGAAGACTCCCTAGCTCATTTCATGAGGCCAGTATTATCTTTATTCCAAAATCAAACAAAAATGCTACAAAGAAAGAATATTATATCCCCAGTGAACATAGATGCTAAAATCCTGAACAAAATATTAGCAAACCAGATCCAGCAATGCATTAAAGAGAGCATACACCATGATCAAGTGGGATTTATTCTGAGGATGCAAGGTTGGTACAATATCTGCAAATCAATAAACAGATACAATACATAAAAAATGAAAGATAAAAATCACATTACCATATCAATAGATGCAGAGAAAGCATTTGATAAAATGCTTTCCCTTTATGATAAAAATTCTGCAAAGTGGAAATAGAGGGAATATATCTCAGTGTAATAAAGGCCGTATATGAAAAACCTACTGACAGCATCATTCCTAACAGGCAAAAAGTAAAATGTTTCCCTTAAGATCAGGAACAAGGCAGGTATGTCCACTTTAACTACTCTTATTCAACATAGTATTAAAAGTCCTAATCACAGCAACCAGACAACAAAAAAAATAAAAGGCATCCATATTAAAAAGGAAGAAATAAAACTGTCACTATTTGCAGATGACATGATACTGTATACAGAGAGCCCTAAAGATTCCACCAAAAAACTACTAGAACTGATAAATTGATTCAGTAAAGTATAAGGAAACAAAATAAATAATTAGAAATCAGTTGCATTTTATACACTGATTATGAATTGTCACAAAGGGAAACTAAGTAAATAATCCCATTTAATTACATAAAAATTACCCAGGAATAAATTTAACCAAGGATGTAAAATACCTATACTCAGAAAATTGTAAGACAAAGAAGAAAGAAATTGAAGAAAATACAAATTAGAGGCATTATATACCATGTTATTGGATAGAAAGAATTAACATAATTAAAATGTCCTACTACTCAAAGCAAGCTATAGACTGAAAGCAATTTCTATCAAGATACCAACGGCATATTTCACAGAACTAGAACAAATATTCTAAAAATTTATATGGAACCATGAAAGACCTTGAATAGCCACAGCAATCGAGATAGAAGAACAAAGTTGAAGGAATCACACTACTTGATATCAAACTATACTACAGGACATACTAATCAAAATGGCGTGGTACTGGCATTAAAACAGACATAGAGAACAATGGAACAGAATAGAGAGCCCAGAAATAAACCTATACCTTTATGGTCGATTAATATTTGTCAAAAGAGGTAAGAACATACAATAGGGTGTAGACAGTCTAATAAATGATGTGGGGTAAAATTGGACAAATATGTGCAGAAAAATGAAACCAGATCATCTTCTTACACCATGCACAAAAATAAACTTAAAATGAATTGAAAACTTAAATGTCAGACTTAAAATCATAAAAACCCTAGAAGAAAACATAGGCCATAAAATCTCAGACATTTTTCATAGCAATATTTTTTTCAGATATATTTTCTTGGGCAAGAGAAACAAAAGAAAAAATAAACAAATGGGAATACATCAAACTAAAAAGTTTTTGCACAGTAAAAGAAACTATCAACAAAATGAAAAGGCAAGCCACTAAATGGAAGAACATATTTGCTAATGCCACATCTCATAAGGGGTTCATATCTAACATTTACAAAGAATTTATAAAATTCAACTCCCCAAAATCAAAAAGTCTAATTTACAAATGAGCAAAATACCTAAATAGATATCTCTCCAAAGAGGACATATAGATGGCCAATAGATATATGAAAAGATACTTAACATCACTAACCAACAGAGAAATGCAAGTTAAAACCACAATGAGATATCATCTCACACCTGTCAGAATGGCTATCATCAATAAATCAAAAAAACAACAAGTGTTGTCAAGTTGGGGAGAAAAGGGAGCCTTCATGCACTGTTGGTGAGATTGCAGATTGGTGCAGCCACTGTGAAAAACAGTATGGAGGTTTTTTTAAAAATTAAAATGGAACTGCTTTATAACCTAGCAATTCTACTTCTAAGAATATATCTGAAGAATCCTGAAACAATAATGCAAAAGAATATATGCACTGCTATTTACAATAGCCAAGATTTGGAAGCTTCCCAAGGGCTATCAGTGGATGAGTGGATTAAAAATCTGTAGTATATTTACACAACGGAATACTACTCAGTCATTAAAAAGAATGAAATCACCTTTTGCAACAACATGGATGGATCTGCAGAGTATTATGTTTATTGAAATGAGCTAGTCAGGGGAAGACAAATACCATATGATTCCAATTATATGTGAAATATCATGAACACAATAAACAAACAAAATAGAAACAGACTCACAGAATACAGAGACTAGACTGACAGCTGCCAGAAGTGGGGGAATTTCGGGGACTCCATTAAAAAAGGTGAAAAAATTAGGCAATAAAAAACCCCTCATAGACATAGTCAATAATATGTTAATTACAAGAGGGAAAGAGAGTTTGGGGGAGGTAGAAGAGGGGAAAAAGGAGGCCCTTTACACTTCTATTATAGTTGTCATACTTTCCAATATCCATTAAGGGAATTTTTTTCATTTATCAAAAAAATTTGAGTGACTATAAAGGGTCTGGCTTTGGACCACCAACAAAGCAAACATATTCCCTTCCTTCATGAAGGTTATAGTCTTTGGGGAAGAAAAACATTAAATGATTCACAAAAATAACTACATATTTACCATTTTTTAAAATATTTTATTTATTTACTTTTAGAGAGAGGGGAAGAGAGGGAGAAAGAGAGGGAGAGAAACATCAGCGTGTGGTTGCCTCCCACACACTCCCTACCAGGGACCTGGCCTGCAACCCAGGCATCTGCCCCAACTGAAAATCAAACCTGTGACCCTTTGGTTTGTAGGCCTGCACTCAATCCACTGAGCTATGCCAGCTGGGCCATAGGATGAAAAACTGGAGGGATACAGCCCCTGTAGAAGTGACATTTATGTGACTTGAAGTTGAGTACAAACTTGGTGTGGGGAGGTAGGTGCAAAGGCCCAGAGCATGAAGCAGACCCTCCCACAGTGAGGCTTCGGAAGTGAAACAGGCCATGCCAGGCTGCGAAGGACAATATTTTACTAGGATAGAGAGAGAGCAGGTGCAGAAATTCAGGTTCGAAGGCCCACTGGCGGAAGAGTAGCACTATGATTTTATCCTATCAAGTCCAACTCATTCACTAAAAGAATTCAGAAAGATTTTGCTTGTTACAGATTTGCATTTAGAAAGCATTTCTCAGTATCTTGTGAAGAATGGGTGGCAAGAGAGCAAGAACACATGCAGGGAGACCCTTTGGAGGATCAACAACTTTGGTGAAAGCTGGTGGGAGTCTGAAGGAGTCTGAGAAAATGTGCAAACATAGGAGATATAAATACAAATATATAACAAAACTGCTTGTGAATTTAGTTATACTTTCACATGTTTGTGTTTACTGTATCAGCATCCTCACATGTTTGAAGAATAATAAAACACTTTGTTTTGGTTGAGTTCTCTGAGCTTAGCTGCCAAAATGGCATTAAACACACAGGATTTTTATTAGGGGAAAGGCCTGAGGAAGGGAAACAGGAAAGGGGTGGGAACCCAGGGGAGCTGTGACCTCAAATGCAAGACTGATAAGGAAAGAAGGAGAGAGGGGGAGTCGGGTGGGTGGCAGTGTTCTCAAAGGCATTGTAGCTATTGAGGGGTCCTGGAACTGAAGCTGGCTCACCAAGGAGTCTGGGTCTACTAGTCCCCACTGTGCACAGAGTTACGGTTAGGAGCCTGTGGGAGGCTCAGCATCAGCCCCATGCATTGATGAACTGTCAAGTCCAGCTAAGTGGTGCTTGGTGTATTACATTCCTTGGAGCAGGAGAGCTGTGAAGGCGTTCTCAGGGCCATCATGTACTGGTATGTAGATTTTATTATTCAGGCTACAGACAGTTCCTGAGGTTCTTGGGGAATAGAGGATCTCTGCTGTAATGGAGATCCCCTAATTGCAGTAACTCAGCAACTCAGAGTTGGGAAATATTGAAGCAGTGTAGGCATATCTGTTCAGTTTTCTCTTCATCTAATATCTCTACATATTCTCCTGTCCTCCTATGAATCCCTCGCAGTTCCAGCATATCAAATTCACACGAACTTTCTCTTTGTATGAAAAAATTTGTTTCTTGACTTTCTATTCTCTGACAAGCTTTCTCACTGTTCTCGTACTCCAACCCTTCCTGTCTGCCAGGCCAGTTTCTAGTATTCCAGTACTGTGTTTCCCTCTCTCTCCCCCTCTTCCCCACCCCTCTCTCCTGAAATCATTATTAAAAAAACATGATGCTCTAGTCTACTAAATATTGAAGCTGAATAACTTCTGTTGACCTTCCTTTAGTCATTTCTTATTGATAACATGTCCCTCAAGATGGTCTTAAATTCCGATACTATATTTAGTTCACAAAATACCCTTCAATTCTACCTCAGAAGAAGACATCACTTCACTCTCCTAGCTGTGAGACAGAGGTTATATATCCTTTCAAAATCTTAGTTTCTTCATCAAAAAATGGGGAAATAATGATTCAAGGGCTGTGATGTGCAAAATTATTATAGTAGTTTGTTAGTCATTATTACATCTACTAGTAAATTATATTATCACATTATTATCCCTTTCTGAATCATATTTCAATAAGCCAAACCTTTAGTTAATAGGTTATTGCAGTTTAATGGGCTTATTTTGAAGATAAACTCTGTGCATTCAGGGTGGCAAATTTGGTTTGAAAGGTGAAGTCTCAAAATATTATCTCATTTAGTATGTATCTAAGGCTCAGATAATTAATAAATCACACCCAATCTCATATCTAAAATATAACTTCATATACAAATGCATTCTTTCTTTCCAGAAAGTATTGCTAAAATAAAAATGTTCCCAGTCCTTAACATCTGTGCAGTGTACATAACAGGAGAATCTAGTCACATATTTAACTTTCAGTTCTTTCCTCTGTGCTGGCATATCATTTACTTAGGGTTTAAAAAAACAAACTTCATTATTCAGTGTTAGAAATGACAACGATGAAGTAGGAAATGATTCTAGTGCTTTTTTCTAATGCTGTTCTAGTCACCTTAAAAAGTAGTTTTTGTCTTAGTAATTAAAATCAGACTTTCCTCATTTGGTCTTATTTATTCCTGCATCTCTCAGACCATTTTTTCATATATTTAGAGATTTCTCAATGTCATAAGGAAAGGACAGCAAATACATACAGGGAAAGAGAAAATATTTATGAAATCATTTACTATCTTTATCTCTTTTCTTTCTGGTTCTAAATTGGGGTTTTATATCTGGACACACATGCTTAGTTCCATTCTAGGTCTCAACTCTGCATTCAAAAATATGTTTTTGTTGATTGACACCTTTGTTGGTTTGCTTGGACTGCCATAACAAAGTACCACAGACTGGGTGGCTTCAACAACAGAAATTATTCTCTCACAGTTTTGGAAGCTGGAAATCTGTGATTGAAAGAGCCAGAAGGGCTGTTTCTCCTGAGGCTTCTCTCCTTGGCTTGTAAATGGCTGTCTCCTCCCTCTGATTTCCCATGGTGTTTTTTCTATGTGTTTGTTCCCTAATCTCCATTTTTTAAGACCACCAGCCATGACCAAACTTTACCATAATTGCCTTTAAAGGCCTATCTTCAAATATAGTCACATTCTGAGGTATTGAAGGTTAGGACTTCAACATGTAAATTTGAGGGGGCGGTCACAATTAGCCCAGGACATCGTTACTGAGGAAAAGCGGGAGGAATGTGTTTTTATTAAAAGTTCATCATTGCTATGGATCAGGTGGGGCAACCAGCTAAGCAACTCAGTGTGTAAGCTTTTGAATGAAGATTTTTCTTCATAATGTAGTATAATAAAATTTAAATGAGATACTTTAAAAACATACTGTAAAAGTTAGTTTTGAATGCTGAAGCAGGACAACAAAAATAGCAGATAAGTTGGTTGTCAAAAGAGGAAAGACATTGTTTGGGATGGCAAAATAATTAGAGGAATGTTTTGTTTGCTGATACAAACATTTTTTCAGTGATATTTCAAGTCTTGGAGGATAGAATAATGAAGCATTTATGCTGAGTAAGTGCTGTTCTCTAAATTTCAACTGGGCAGGATCTGTGTGAGACACCGGGACTGACAAAGGGTTGAGGAGCCCTCTTCTGCAAGCATTGTCTTCAGAAACTGAAAAAGATTCCAGATTAGTTTTAAACGAATTCACATCCTTTCATCTATGGAAGAGAATTTTCTGACCGTGTAAAAGGAATCAATATCATCAAGACATCCAACTGTCAAATTCAATGGCTGTCTCCTCTTCTAGATAATTATTTTGGTGTCTTTTTCCCCGCCTCTGGTATCGTCTGTTCTGCATCTCTTGCTTAGCTGCATATCACAGTCTTCCTGAGGATTGTTATTAAACCATGTAATTCATAAAATCATAGATTCTTTAAAAAAGGAAGGACATTAAAACTTTAGGCCAACCCCCTCTTTGATATGAAATTATTCACAAGCACAGTTTTTAGATCAGTACTCGCTCACATTCACCATCTCAGTCTAATCACATTACCCTTTATATACCTGACAAAACTCTCTAACACTCACTGTGAAGATGGTTTATTGTTATTTATGGTAAACAGGTAGGATTTGCATATTGTGCAATTGTATTTAGGTCCTATTAAGATAGGTATGCGGTTATTCCAGAAGATAATTGTCACATATTTAAACAAATAGAACATGTAATTTTTGCACTGTTTCTGTAAAACATCCTTTTTTAAAATCCAACTGTGTCTGGTTATTTTTTAGCATTACAAATAGAGGGCAGCCCTGTCCAATATATCCTTCTTTGATGAGGGAAATTTTCTGTAATACCTGTATTTTCTAATATACAATACACAAATTTAGAGAAGTGAGCCAAGCTTGACTGTCTCCATTCATTCATTCATTCACTCATCAAACATTAGCTGAGAGCATTGTTTTGCTCAGGTAGTGGGGGTAGTAGGCACTGGGCACACAATGGCAAACAAGATACAGCCCCTGCCCTTAAGGAACATGAGAAATCACAACTAACCAAACAATTGCAATACTAGACAATGAGTAGGTTACAGGGTGCTGAAGACGGGCAGAGAGACACCCAGCCTAGCTGGGTGAGGAGCTGGGGATTCACAGCCTGAAGTATGTCCTTCAAAATAAGGAAATTTGGTCTCAAAGGGCTCTGTGATTTACCCCAGCCCACACAAAATTTACCCAACCAGAATGCTTTAGTTGCCAAATTCATAGGCCTTCCACTGCCGTTCAAAAATGCCAATCATCATTTCTTCAAAGAAGCTTTCAAAATCACTCAATTTCTGTGAATTATAAAAATAAAGGAGAGATTTTCAAGTAAGATAAGAATAGCAAGGCAACTACTACAGTATTCTATATTAAATTAAATCCACAAATGATTAGCTCATGGTATATGCATAGGCATAATATGGTTGATTAATTTTTTTGTTTTTGGTTAGTTTATCAAAAAATAGTGGATATTATGAAGTTGATTAGAAACCAGTACTTTAACTTAAGTAACTTCTACTCACATACTACTTCCTGGAAATTTGATGTACCAAGTTTTTACATATGTCATTAGGGCATTTTCTTCAGTACCAAGTTTTTCTATATTTCCTCATGAGAACACTTATTCCGACATTATATCTGAGGCTCTGGTGATATTCCCTACATCCGTTTTTTTTTCTTTCAATTTTTTCATCTGTTATCTAAACCTCATCCTACCTTTAGGGAAACTGTATACAACTTGCCCATTATTTAACTGACTAAATGAGGTCAAACACTTTATTAAGATGATTTTTTTAACAAGTGAGGAAAATATCCAAATTATCAGTACATTTCACTTTTGCCAAGAAAGTATTCTTTCTTGTCAAACTAGGTGCATGTGCTATTCATTATAACATATCAACAAAAAGTGGGTGAATGGACCAAATCCTTATCAAATATCCATGAGTGATTGTGGGTTGAATAGAAACTTAATGTAGAATGGAAAATACCCTTTAGAAATATTTGCTTAATGAAAAGTTTTAATCTCTACCCCACTTTGCACAGGTTTTTTAAAAAATTAAAAGCCATGATAATATCTGATAGTTGCTTATATGTATAAAGTAATCTGAGTTGCCTTTTCTCTAGGGTAAGTGCTTATGCAAGTTCCTGACATTGAAGACATGACATGTAAAGACAAATTTACCTGCATTCCACATACGTGCTCCCCTTTCATATTTGTACCCCTGAGAAGGAGGTGAGGTCATGGGGTTCAATTCTTGAGTTTTGCAAAGCTACATGATAAAATAATTTATTAAAACAGATCTTTCTTCAATGACTTCTTAGAAATAGAGCAAGACTTATAAGGTAAATAGAAACCACAGATAGTGAAAACAATCTTTGAGTGTCAGAGATCATTTCTAAGGAAAGAAGGTGGGAGGAAATGAATAGAAAAAGCAAATATTTTAATTTCTTGCACTTCTTATATTCAGAAAAGTAAAAAAAGAGCACGTTGTTTCAGCATCTATGGGGCTACAACCAGAGACATGGCTAAGAATGCTAGCTAGATTCATTATCTCTCATGTTGCGCTAGGTGGTTCTTACTTGGGGCTGTTCATGCAGTTGCAGCCAGATGTTAGCTTCTGAAGGAGCGGCTGGGCTGAGTGTTCAAGAGGGCTAACTTACATTGCTGGCAGCTGTGATGGAGCTATTCATTGCAACACTATCAGTGCTTCTTCACCAGCCTGGGTTTTCCTCAGCATGGCTGTTGGATTTACAAAAAGAGTTTCACAAGTTCAAGTATTCTAAGAGACCTAAGAGGAAGCTGCAAGGCTTCTTATGACCTAGCCTTGAAAGTGTATGTCACTTCCACCACCTTCTATTTTGTCAAGTAAGTCACTGAAGTCAAACCAGATTCAAGCAAAGGGAAACTGATGGGGGTTGACAAGGTCAACATTACACGAGAGCATGCTAACTGGATGGAGCACGCAAGAGGTGTTTGTAGGAAGGCACGTCTTACTACATCCTTTTTGGAAAATACGATTTGCCACAGTCTTCTTTCTGGACACAACAAGTTACATCCTTTTCACAAGCAAAATACAATTACTCCCAAAGTCTTATCAGCCCCAAATCCAGAAGTCATTGATATCAAGTCCAAGGAGAATAAGGCTCTTCAACTTAGGGTGCAACTCTTCAAGTACATCTACCAGGGAACAGTTCTTCTTTTCTGGCCTACTCTCCTCCACCCTAAGTTTAGGATGAAAGTTTAGATACTGATGAACATAGCATAAAAATACATCAAATTTTAAAAATAAAGAGAAATAAAAGGAAAAGTGGGGAAAATACACCATACTTTGAGTTGGAGACACTTCTGTATTAGAGGCTGACATTTCAAATGAGAAAATAATAATGATAATAAGGTTTTGAAAAATAGTTAATCCAATTGTTTTAGCAGACTTATAGATTTTAGATCCTATGCTCTTTGAGGCCTTTTTGCTTTAACTTACAGTTTCAGTAGTTTAGAAAATCCTTACCTGCCTTTTCCATTTATTTTTAAGTCCTTTCTTAAATGCCTGTTTCTTAGTGATGTCTTCTTTTCACTAGGATTAAGCCTGGCATCTTCCATATGCCTTTTTTGAGACTTTTTCATTGTGACTTGTTATTTTTATGTCTGGTTTCTGATAGATCATAAAAGCAGCAGTAATCTTCTCATTTTAGTAAACCTAATATATGGCACTATACATAATGTCTGGGGGTACTCAGAGAAAAATTGTTGAAAGAAAGAATAATATGGCAATAATGGTGTAGCTGACTTTATCAGTATAAAGCAGCAGCAATAAGACTGTTCTGTCTTATCTGTTAAGTCTCATTAATACAGGTGAGACACACCTGGGGAAAAGCCTCAGTCTGCTCTGTGGCTCTCCCTTTGACCATTATAGCTGGACATAGCTGGACCATTCTATTGAGATGATTTAATTCCTTCTCAAAATAGTACACTTACCTGAAGTGCTCTATCATTTCCCATCTGTGAAGGAAATGGCAACAGAGAGCAATGTTAAAAGCAACCTAGTGGAGAATGTAGTGGATTCAAGGTATTTCAAGACTGGTTGACAAGGGGAGGATAAATATAGGTACAACCACAAAGTCTAGTGTTACTGTCCCACTCCTGACTACAACACAGATCCAGACAAGCCACTCAGGCACGTAGGCACAGACAGCCTCTACTTTCCGTGCCGGTGTGGTTTGAGGTGCGTCCTTTCATGCCCACTTCCAGGGAGTGGTCCCATGTAGCTGAGAACCAGCTGGCCCAATAGTACTGCTGCCCCTGAGGCAATGGAGCAGTGTGGCCTATCTATGCATGTGGTAGCCTGAGATCCTGCCCTTCCCCCAGAGCTTGGTGAGGGGCATGGGTTTGGGAAAATGTCTCCTGAAGCTTTGCTAGCCACAATTAGTTTTGAACAGGCTTCTGAGAAGCAAGTCAGCACAGCATCTTGTGAAGCTTACTTGCATCACAAGAAGCAAGTAAGAGAGGAGGGGAGACATTTCTGTGCTTATACTCCATGTCTAATTTAGCCAGCAAGTGTGGGCAGCCCACTTACCTTCTGACCTTCCTCATCTACCATAGTTGTGACAGATGGAAATAAGCATGAATAATTTCACCAAAAAAACTAATATAAAACACATGAAAAACAAATAAGGGGAACCTGATAGCAAAAGGCAGATAGATGAATATAAATTTAAATTAGATGATCCATCTAAAAAGTATTTATGGAGGGCCTCCATGTGATGATCCCTTCCTAAGGTTCTCTGGGAAAGCTTAAAAAAAAAAAGAAACCCTGATAGAACCACTGAATGGAACAGTAAGGAGTTTGGTGGTTTGGTATAGTCAAAGGGAAACCAGCTGGTGAAGAATCAGGCCATTGCCAAATCATATCCTTGGGAAGAGTTTGTTCTTTGTAATTTTCTGTCTTTCTTTGTTGTAATTCTTGTGTGAAAAAGCCTTAAGCAATATTTGTATGAAGTGATCCTTTCTGAAGTGACATTGTAAAATCAATCTGGTATAAATCCATCCAATTCTAGAGCCCACATTGTCTGGTTCTGATAGCTAAAAGTAATTTAAAAGATTTAATAATCTAATTAGCCTCTCAATAGACCATGTAAGAAGAAAGTATTTTAAAGCAAAGCAAGCATCTTCAAAAACCTTTTATTGTCACTTTCCCTTCTGTATTCTTTTTTTAACTGGTTTTAGAGGCATTTAATTGTTGATTATGTAAAAATGCAATCATAACCACATCTGTTTGGTTTTTTCTTTTTAAAAAAATTATTTCATTGTTGTTCAATTACAGGTGTCTACATTTACCCCCTGACCCCACCCTGACCCAGCCATTCCCACCTCCCTCCCTTGCTTCCACCCCACCCTTGGTTTTGTCCATGTGTCCTTTATAGTTGGACACACTATAAAGGACACATGGTTACTTCCCCATTTCCCCTCATTATCCCCTCCCAACTCCCCTCTGGTTACTGTCAGTTTGTTCTTAATTTCAGTGTCTCTGGTTATATTTTGCTTGCTTGTTTGTTTTGTTGATTAGGTTCCAGTTAAAGGTGAGATCATATGGTATTTGTCCCTCACTGCCTGGCTTATTTCACTTAGCATAATGCTCTCCAGTTCCATCCACACTGTCGCAAAGGGTAGGAGCTCCTCTTTTCTTTCTGCTGTGTAGTATTCCATTGTGTAAATGTACCATAGTTTTTAGATATATTCATTCACTTGTGGGCATTTAGATGTCTGCTCTCTTCAGTCCCCTTTTCCCATTCTCAGCTCTTCTAGACTCCTCCCACCCCCAACTCTTGGAACTTTCCCCAAATGCACACAACTTTAGTTCCACTTTAGACTCTACTAGACATGCTGATGCTGAATTCTTTGGCTTCCTCAGTACTCCCTCTCATTGGCTACTTCTTTAGGACAAAGAAGTGCCCAAAAAGTGACTTAACATGTTAAAAGAATTTGAATCCTTAAAAAAGGGTGAAAATTGAGAATGTTCATGAATGAATCATTTGCTCATTAGTAAAATTTCTATTTTGGGGAAGTAAAAGAAAACTTGATAAGGAGTAGTACCATAAAATACACAATTAAACAATAGAATAAAAGGGACTATTTTTTTCTTTAAGCTCAATTTCAGGGTTACTTTACTAGGTGGTTCTCACATTAGAGGAGAAAATCTGAGGAAGCATTATGTGTAATAAGGGTGGATTTGAACAAGTAGCTGAGAGACGAAGGTGAATTTGATTCTTTGCCACATGTCTGAATGAAGATAAAGGCGTTAGTGATTTGGTCACTTGTTTTTGTTTACTACACTTATTCTAGTAACATCTGAAATAGGGTTAATTTATAATGTAGTTGATGAACTTGAATGCAAGATATGTACAGGTATGGGGAAAGTTGGCACCAAATCTACAAGAACAAAACTCCCAACTGGAGGCTCAAATGGCCACTGAACCTCCTCAATGTGTAGTAGCAAGACAGGTTGCCTCCAAGTCAGCCTTTATACAGTCAACAAAGAGGTAAAAAATCATCATTTTACAAGACTTACATATGACTTTTTCAAAAAAAGTATGTTGCTGCTTGTGTACATTTTTCTCAGCCAGGAAAGTTACTGAATTTTAAAAATCAGGGTTGACTAACCATTGTTTTCTTCATTAATAAAAGAATAAAAGAAAAAGTCATCATGGCAAAGGGTGAGACTGGGGAAAGTGTATGAATTTCTCACTTGAAAGATAAAAAGTCATTCATAAGTTTAGCTTTTTTAGCTAATAATTGTTCAAGGCTGAGCTTCAATGGATAACTTCAGGAGTGCCCAGTGCATATGCAATGGAAGAAGCCAAAACAAATGCAAATAAGAAAACATTTACAAGTTGGATAAGAGTTTTGGTAATAGAAAAAAATGGATTATTTAGGACTCATTTTATTTACACGTTTGCATAAGAAAATGGGTACTACCATTAATCATCTTTTTGGCTTAAAAAATCTGTTGAAAAACACTTCTTCAAATAAGTGAAAGAGAATGATCAGTGGATCAGCAATAAACAACTCTTAGCCCATCAGATGACCCAGGCAGATCGACTTCCCAGTAAACTACACACCCCAATTTCTGTTAACAGTTGCCTGAAATCTTTGCCTTCAGAATCTTGTGCCTTACACATACCATAGTGATTTTTTCTGACCTCTTTTATAAGCACTGAAATTATGTACTGTATCAATATTAGTTAGTCAGGGCTGCCATAACTAAGTATCACAGACCAGGTGGTTTACACAAGAGAAGTTTATGTTATTGACACATTTGATTTCCTCTAAAGCCTCTCTTTAGATTGTACAATAGATATCTGTCTTCTCCCAGTGTCTTTAAAGGATACAACTAATTGAATTTACTAGCACATTAAAAAAAAGACATTGTGACCAAGTATGATTTATCCCCCAAATACAAGGATCATTTAATATTAGGAAATTTGTTAATCTAATTCACCATAATAATACATCAAAGGAAAAAATCACTTGAATGTTTCCATACATGTTGAAAGATCTTGAAAAGGACCATATATCCATTCCTGATAAGAATACTTAATAAAATAGTAATTGAGATACCTCCTTAACATGATAAAAAGTATAATGCTGTGGTACTTAATCACTTTATTACATGGAGAAGTGCTAGAGGTTATCCCAATAAGGTTAGAAACAAAGTTAAGTATGCTCACTATTTCTGTTACCATTTAGCATTACATTGGACACTTTTAACTAGCAATATTTTATTTCTTAATGTAGGTGGCCACATGTGTGATGATTTTATAAACATTTTCTAAATTGTACATGTGTTTTGTACACTCTCTTGTATATGCAATTCACAATAAAAAGGTAAAAAAAGTAACACAAGGAAACCACCTCTACATACATTTAAAAAGGCTATTTGAGGTAATTTATGTTTATTTGTTTATTTTCAGCAGAATAAAAGGAAGCACCAGAGATGTAAAACATGCAGTAGGAGATAAAAATCATTCTGCACCCTTTTTATTGCTGGTAATAAAATATAAATCAATGGCAGTTGATGTATTGCCAAGAAGAAAAGCACAAATATTTTTAATATTTAAGTATAAAATTTCATATACAAAAGACAGCTGATAAAAGTTAAATGCAGGCTTTATCTACAACATTTAAAGAGCTTAGAGGTCATCATTCCAAGGTCAAAGAAAAAGTTGGACAAACTGAAAATGAACACCTTCCCTTGGACCATCAGAGAACTGAGTCTGCAGTGCAAAATACTGCCTAAAATCTGGAGAGGTAGATCCAGCATCACAGTGGATTTGCTCCTCAAGCAGAAAGCACTGAAGGCATAAACTGCTAGAAATACTTCATGATCGTTTTAATGAATTGCTGAAGGCTGACTGTGGACCAGAGTAAAAGTGAGTAAGTTTTAGTTTACTAAGTGTTAGGGGGCACTCACACTTTATGGACTTTATCTCCAAGAAAACCAGGTTCTCATTGTGAAAAATATGAGAAAGATATACTTTTTGGTTCTAGCAGATGGAGAGGAGCAGTGATTATTGTGAAGTGCATGTCTGAAGCCTCCCTCATAACCGAAGCCTGCTTTTCATGGGGAAAGACTTTGTCAGAGCACTGTTCCAGAGCTCTGGCAGAAAGCCATGCCTCTCATTCCAGCCCCATCCAGCCCTTCTGCCTCAGTTAAGGGTGTTGGAAGGAAACTATACAGAAGGATCATTTAGGAAAGTCATAGGCCAGAAACACAAGCCTACTAAAAGGCTAAGATGTAATTGGAAAATTACAGAATGGCTCAAGACTCCAACCCTAACTTACCACCACAAGGTTCCAGGATAGTATCAGGGAGTTACAACTGGGAGAGAAAACTCCATCATAAGAGGAGTACTTAGGGAAGTCTGGAGTCAAGATGTGAGGTAAAAAAATAAAGAAATTAGGGAAATTTGAGGCTTCTGTCATGGGTAGCTGCGGCAAACATTAAACAAAACCCAGCTCCTAACTGGATGAACATAAATGCTCATACTGGTGGTCTATTCAGTTGAGTTTCTATTTCCCAAAACAAAATACCTGGCTTTCAACAGGCATGATAAAGTAAAAAAAGTCTGAAAAGACAAATCACTAGAACCAGACTCAACAATGACACAAATGTTGTAATTAACAGGCAGAAACTTATAAAATAACTATGATGAATATGTTAAAAACTTTAATGGGAAATGTAGACAACATGATAGAATAGATGGATAATACAACCACAGAGATGAAAATTCTTGACATGCCTGAAGAAAGAATCTGTGTGCTAAAGATAAATAACATAAAATCTCCAAACTGGAAACTCAAAATCAATCACAGGAAAAAAAACTGAAAAACACACAAAGACATAAAGGCTGTATAACATGTTACTAAAAAATGAATGGGTTATAAATGAGATAGAGGAAGAAATCAAAAGATAAAATGAATAAAAATAAGAACACAAACACCCAAAATATATAGGACACAGCAAAAGTAGCCCTAGAGGGAAATTCATATCATTACAGGCTTCAAAAGAAAATTCCTCAAATAAACAATTTAACTTTATACTTAAAGGAACAAGAAAAAGAGCAACAATCAAAACCCAAAGTGAGTAGAAGGAAGGAGATAATACAGATTAGAGCATAAATAAACAAAGTAGAATCTAAAAATTATAATATAAATAATCAATGAAACTAAGAGCTGGTTCTTTGAAAAGATAAGCAAGACTGACAAATCTTTAACCAGGTTCAAAAAAAAAAAAAAAACCACTCAGAGGGAGAGAGAGGATCCAAATAAAACAAAATCAGAAATGAAAGAGAAGTAACAACTGACACTAAAGAAATACAAATGATTATAAAAAATATTACAACTATATACCAACAAATGGGACAATCTGGACAAAATGTATGAATTCCTAGAAACATACAGTCTTCCAAAACTGAATCAGGAAGAATCAAAATATCTGAAAAGACCAATTACAACTAATGATATTGAAGCAGTAATAAACTCCCTAAAATCCAAAGTCCTAGACTGGATGGCTTTTCAGGTAAACTTTACCAAATATTCAAAGAAAAGTAATAACTATCCATCTCTAATTATTCCAAAAAATTAAAGAGTAAGAAGCACTCACAAGCTAATTTTCAAGGCCAGCATTACCCAAATTCCAAAAGCACACAAATATGCTACAAAGAAAGAAGATTATAGACTAATATCACTGAGGAATATAGATGCTAAAATCCACAACAAAATATTAGCAAACAGGATCCAGCAATATGTTTAAAAGGTCATACAACATTATCAAGTATAATTTATTCCAAGGATACAAGGTTGGTATGACATCTGCAAATCAATAAATATGATATACCACATTAAAAAATGAAGAATAAAAAACATGATCAGATCAATAAATGTAGAAAAAACACTTGATAAAATCCAGCATCTGTGTATGATAAAAACTTTCAGCAAAACAGGAATAGAAGAAACATATCTCAGCATAATAAAGGCCATATATGACAAACCCACAGCCAATATCATACTCAATGAGAAAAACAAAAAATGTTTCCCTTAAGATCAGGAACAAGACAGGTATGACTGTTTTCACCACTCTTAATCAACATAGCAGTAGAAGTTCTAGCCATAACAATAAGAAAAGAAAAAGAAATAAAAGGCATGCAAATTGGAAATTAAGAAGTAAAGTTGTCATTATTTGCAGACAGCATGATACCGCAGAGAGAGAGTCCTAAAGATTCCCCTCCAAAAACTACTAGAATTGATAAATGAATTTGTAAGGTAGCAGGATATAAAACTAATATTCAGAAACCTGTTGCATTTTTATACATCAATAATTAACTATCAGAAATGGAAATTAAAAAACAATCCCATTCACAATTGCTTCAAAAAGAATAAAATACCTATGATTAAGTCTAACCAAGGATGTAAAAGACCTGTACTTGGAAAATTATAAAACACTGAAGAAAGAAATTGAAGATGATATGAATAAGTGAAAGCACATACTATGTTCATGGATAAGAATAGTTAAGATCATTAAAATGTCCATATTACCCAAAGCAATCTATAAATTCAATGAAATTCCTATTAAGATACCAATGACATATTTCACAGAGCTAGAACAAATATTCCCAAAATTTATATGGAATGACAAAAGACTTCGAATAGCCACAGAAATCTTGAAAAAGAACTTAAAAGATAGAGGAATCATACTACTTGATATCAAACTACATTACAAAGCCATAGTAATCAAAACATGATGGTACTGGCATAAAATCAGAGATCAATGGGACAAAAAAGAAAACCCAGAAAGAAATACATGTCTTTATGGCCAGTTAATATTTGTCAACAGAGGTGAGAACATATAATGGGGCAAAGACAGCCTGTTTAATAAATGGTGTTGGGAAAATTGAACAGATATGTGCAAGAAAATGAAACTAGATCACCTTTTTATACCATACACAAGAATAAGCTCAGAATGGATTAAAGACTTAAATATTAGACTCTAAACCATAAAAATCCAAAAAGAAAACATAAGCAATAAAATCTCAGACATTCCTCATAGTAATATTTTTTCCAACATATGACCTTGGGCAAGAGAAACAAAATAAAAAAATGAACAAGTGGAAATATATCAAACTAAAATTTTTTTTTCACAGCAAAGGAAACTATCAACAAAATGAAAAGAAAACCAACAGATTAGGAGAATATATTTGCCAAGGATACATCTAATAAGGGGTTAATATCCCAAATTTATGAAGAATTTATAAAACTCAACACCAAAACAACAAACAATCTGATTAAAAATGGGCAAAGGACCTGAATAGACACTTCTCCAAAGAGGACACACAGATGGCCAGGAGACATATGAAAAGATGTTCAATGTCACTAATCTTCAGAGAAATGCAAATTAAAACCACAATGAGATATCACCTCACACCTGTCAGAATGGCTGTCATTAATAAATAAACAAATTACAATGCACTAATTAAAAGACAGATGCTGTCAGGATAGATTAAAAAATAATACCCAAATATATGTAGTCTACAAAAATTATTCTATGTATAAAGACACTGTTAGGTTTGCATTGGCTCATGTGGCTCAGTAGATAGAGTGCCAGCCTGCAAACCAAATGGTTGCTGGCTTGATTCCCAGTCAGGGCACATGCCTGGGTTACGGGCCAGGTCCCTGGTAAGGGGCACTCCAGAGGCAACCACACGTTGAATTTCTCTCTCTTTCTTCCTCTCTTTCTCCCTCCCTTCTCCTCTTTCTAAAAACAAATAAATAAAATCTTTAAAAAACTACCTTTGAATTAAAAAAAGGAAGCTGCTTTGAAATGCACATTGTAAAGATCACAACATCTCTTTAGCTTGCCTTGATACTCTGAATAAGTGGTAACATATATTAGACTGATAAAACAAATAATTCGAAAGCCAGTCTCCTATAAAATCTGCTTATTGTTTATCAAGAACTTACACACACTTATCACAACTGAATTTCAGGATAGATAAAAATTTAAGAGTATGACATGGTGAAATTCTTCACAATATTCAAATGTAAAATGTGTATAAGTCAGTGTTTAATTTAGGACTGTCTGGGTTTACGAGTTTGATTTAACACTATGCTATTCTGTTAGTAAATAAACCCTGAGCCCCTCCTATGTTCATTGGAACTGTTTTAGGTGTTATGAATAATCACACTAATGTATAAGAAATGGTCTCTACCCTAAGAAGTCCACATAATACAATTTAAGGCCTTTTTATGTAACTTCTGTAACATTTGTCTTTTCCTACAAATCCATATATTTTTTTTTTATATCAAGAGAGTTGGAGAATAAGCTGGACCGTTGCCTCGCAGGGTTTTGCTGAACAGTGAGTTTGGTTCACCTGTGAGGGAAGAACAGTGTCGATTTCTTCTCAGCCACATGACAGCTCAGTTGACATTGAGCAAACTGTACTATTTTTTAATTTTTTAAAAATATATCTGCTTTTCCTTACCACGCTGAAATTACTTTTCCATTTTTCTTTTGGACATAATTAATTTAATGTTATTCAAATAAATGGCAGTTCCTCAAACAGCTGTGAAGTTCCTGGGCCATGATTCTCAAAATGATTTATTAGCTTTTATTTTGCCTGGATGGTTTTAGGTGCTTCAGTCTGGCAGCGCTTCGGTACCAAGTGAGAGCCTGCATTTCTGGGCCAAGTGATATTCCTATGCTGTCATCTCTTCCACCCAAACAGTTTTGCTTATTAATAACAGGGCAATGTTGAGTGTTCGTATAGATCATTCATTACTACTAATTAGTTTTGATATTTTGAATACCAGTCTTCTTCATTGATATAAGAAACATGCAGACAAATAGACACAATATGTATGAATACTTACTAGAATAATTTAGGAGAGGGAGGCTCTCAAGTATAAAAATACAAATAAGCAAAACAGCCTTTTTTAAAATGTAATTCTTTCCATAGTGAAAACAGGCAAAAGTTGAAGGGCTTGTACTAATGTACACAGAGCACTTCAATAAAACTAAACAAATATTAACTGTATCCATAACACTATATGCTTTTTCTCCTCCTTGTCTGGAAATGTATGTGCTTTAAAAATTATCATTCTTATTATCATTATTTGCTAACCCTGCACAGCTTCCTTGGAAATGATGCCAGTTAAGACGCAGTGGTGGGAGAAGGGAGGTTAGGAGCAGAGTAATGGTTTCTCACAGGAAATCCATCTTACATCTTGTAGTAAAACTGACTTCAAGGGCAGGTTAATGAGATTACACCTTGCTAATCATCCTGAAACCCATCATTTGCCATTTCCAAACAAGATGGCAATTACCAAGCAGTTTTATCTTGTAATACCAAAAGCCTATTCAATGCTGTGACAATTTATTTATACATACGGTGGAAAAAGTTTCAGAACCTGATTATATTATCCAGCGGTGGGTTTAGGAGCATGAACACCAACCCTAGTCTAGTAAAAAAAAAACATGCAGTGGTTTTGGTGCGTTTACTGCAGATGAAGTCATAGGGAAAACCCCTTTTCAATGTGCACTTGCCATTCAGTTCAGTAAGTATTTAAGAGAATACTGTGTGAAAGTCTCCAAGTTGGGCAGTGTGAGAGCTGCAAAAATAAGTAAGGTAAGATCCTTATGGCCAAAGAGAAATTATTAAATGATTTGCAGTGGCAGATAGGGAAATTGTCATATATGCAAGGTGGTAAAGTTGTGCTTTTGCTCTTTTTTCCAGTACCCTTGGCTGTCAGATGGCATTTTGTCCAACTCCACAAATACCTAGTGACCACCACACTGTCCAAAGTCTTCCTCTGGAGAGCCTCATCCAAGCCCAATATCACTGAACTCCAAAAAATGTCCTCCATCCCAAACTGTTCCTCTCTTTCTATTGCTGACCAGACTCACAATCACCAGAAGAAAGCCCAGTCACTTTATTCCTGCTTATACAGTGCATCAGCCACATCTCTCTATACATGCTTTGTTCTACAGAGCAGTTCCACTGGTGTTCATATGACAACGCTGACTGTTCCAGTCCCAGTGTTAACAGCAACATTCCTGCACAGTCATTGAGGCCATGTTTCTGGATGACTGGGAGAAGTAGGATACTAAGTTGGAAAAACCTTAATTAAAACCTTTGACTTTTGAACTCTCTTAGTCACATTAAGATAATGACAGTTACACTTCTGCCCATTAGAGAAGCTTATTGTACTATGTCTTTCCACGTGTTTCCCACAGATGGCTATCAATAAATATTTGTGGGCTGAATAAGTGCACAAATGAAGAGATACAAAAAGCAACTTGACTACATCTAGAAGCTTCAATAACAATGTTTATTATTATCTTATAATTATTATCCTGTAGGCTAACTTGGAGGAAGAGAAAGCACTGGTTTTTTTTTTTTCCTGTGGGAAATTTATAATGGTTGTGAAGCTAAAGGATGGGAAGTCATTTAGGAAAATTGGTCATAACTTGTTATTTGATTAAATCAATAAATATTTGCTGGGCACATACTATGTATTGTCACTTTCTAGGTTTCGGGGAAGTAGCGCTGAAGAAGATAGACACGGGGCCTGCCTTCCTGTAGCTTAGAGTCTTGTGGAGGTAATTAGACCATAATAAAAAACAGAAGCAAAATAATTTTTACTTTAATGGGTTATACAGCAAACAGGATATGATAGAGTGGAGTGTATCTGTGGAGATGGGTGTCCTACTTTAGTTATAAAGGAAGGCTGTCGTGAATGTTTATTTAAGTTTGAGCTGAGTCATTAAGAAGATGGAAGAAGTTTAGTAAAGAAACATTTTACCCTCTCCAAGCAGGGGGGAGGGCAAATACAAAAGCTGGAGTTGTTTATCTTGATGGAGGAAAGGAGGCAAGTGAGACTTAAAGGAGTTGTCAGCAAAATTTTCTCTACAGAGTCTGATAGTAAATATTTGGGCTTTGGGGGCTATATGTTCTCTGTTGAAACACTCGGCTGCACTATTACAACATAAAAGCAGCCATAGATGTATATAAATGAATGAGTGTAGCTGTATTCCAATGAAACTTCATTTGCAAAAACAGGTGATAGGGTAGATTTGGTCCATGGGCTATAGTTTGTCCTGCTCCAGACCACAGAGCAAAACAAAAAGTGCTACATATTGAAATTGAAAAACGGTGCAGTGACCAGACCATGTGGGGCCTGAAGGCATAGTAAGGAGCTAGAATTTTATTCTTAATGCAGTGTTCAACCATTGAGAATGCCCAGTGGGCAAGGAAGTGACTTGGTATAACACACTTTTTAAAATATTATTCTGGATCTTCTGTGGGGAAGAGATCATAAAAGTCAAGAGTGTAGAAGCAGGGAAGATCTTTGCAAAGGTCTGGGCAAGAGATCACGATGCTTGGTCTACATAGAGGCAGCAGAGAGATAGTGTGAATGAATTAATATGTTTTCTGAAGTCAGGGTGTGAAAAGAAATTGGATATGAGGACGAGAGACATGCCACGGCAGCAAGGATAATGAGTTCTAGGTTTCTGGTTTGAATTAAGTTTCTGGGTAATGCTAGTGCTGCTTTCAAAATGTGGAAGATGGAGAAGGAATCAAAAAGTTCAATTTCGGAAAGTTTTAGTTTGACATGTCTGTGAGACATTCTGAGGCATCCTTCAAAAGAAGAATGACTGAATAAGTAACTACAAGGAAAAATGGGCCATTTTTGAAGCAGGTCAAAGAGAGAAGCAAGACAAGTATCCAGTCCTTCACACTAGCATGACTTCGGTGGGAGTGTACCAAATTCCCATATATATAGATGCCAGGCTCTGAAATTATGTGAGCAAATGCAACTCGGGACTTTTGTTAAAGTGGCCATGACCATTACTTTCTGTATCAAGATGGAAAACAGCCTCCTTCTTCAGCATGGAAAACTGAATGCCTCCACCTCATGCCTCTGTTTCTGTGCTGTCAATAGGCGAGCCCACACAGTGGTAAAAGGGGGCTGATTGCAGGCGGATAAAAATAACTAGTGGGGAGAGACGCAGGATGTTAATTGTGACCAGCAAACAGTTTGCAGGTTAGCTGTGATCTGCAAATGTGCCACACATGTTTCTCTGTTGGGCTCTGACCACATCCTAAAACACAGTTCAACATGTCAATATTTCAGAACTAGCTGTTCGCTTGCTTGAGAAATCTGGGCCAACCAGGTTTTACTGTTTTTACTTAATTCAATTTAAACTGGTTGCTCCTAGGAACACTGTTGCAGAAAATAATCATAGAAACAGGGGAAAAATTAAGGAATATGGATCAGAACACATGCTAAATAACATTTCCTAATCCAGTTCTATTAGTGGGTAGAATTTTACTAGTTTTTTTTTGTTGTTGTTTTATGGTTCATTGAAGTAGCTTTATTTATGGCAGAACATCTTAATGCAATTAATTCATATAATTCATGCTAATATGCAGTGTGAAATCCCAGAAGGAAGATATAGTATTTGGTGTTTTCAAATTTCCTGAAAACACACCACAAATTGGTGAGCATACAGACACACATGCATGCATGTATCAACTCCATATTTTCAATAGAGTCATCATCCTATCTTACAAGACTCTTGGCTCAATTTGGGTTATGCTTTGCAGCCAGTGACAAAATATCCATTTTAGCTACTTGAACAAGTAGGAGTTATTTTTCTTAAAGAGCAAGAAACTGAGAAGTGATTTTGTGGCTTTAGTCAGTTTAGTGGCTCATGAATGCTGGAACAAACTTGTAACAATTCCGTTGACCTTTTCCTTTTGGTTGCAAAATAACATCTGTGGTTATAAGTACTACAGCTGTGTATAAGAATAGGAGGGAATTAGGAGGAGGTGAGAGGATATCAGCTTCATCTATTCCTTTTAACCAGGAAAACAAAATTTTTCAGAATTCCTAGAGCAGACAATTCCTTAGGTCTCACTATCTTATTATCATCAGGCTACTTGCTGCTGCTGCTGCTGCTGCTGCTACAGAGGGTGGGAAGGCAGGTAGAGGCTCCAGGAAGCAGGGAACATGATTCTTGTAATTGGTTCAGATACTTATGTTACTTCACCTGCCCTGGGCATGTCACTGTTTCAGATAAATTAGGTCACCAAGAGAAGACAGGTCTTGGCCAGGCAGCTAAGAGTATCTGCTACACAGACTGTGTCACAACACAAACTTTGTATAACTCATTCATCATTTTCAAATAGTGATGAACACTGTAATGTACTGCCCACATCTCCCTTCAGGAATAAAGACCTGATTACTCAGCTGCTGGGAGAGTTGCTCCGAAGAAAGCCTAAGCTATCAGTTCCCTTCAGGTATCGCCTGAATTAGAGAGAGTCACCTTACCAGGGACATGCTCCTTTCCCAGGGCTGCCTTAATCAACCTGGGCCTGCAAAGGCCCTACCCCGTTGTTGTGAGCATGTGTTTTGTGATACAGTCTTTCCTATAAGCCAGACTTTGGTGCCCACTCAAGTTGTCTGACCAACGGGCCTTAAGAACCAAAAGTGCTGGACCGCCTATATGACTACTAGTGATGCCGGTATTTGTCACCACTACAGGTGATGCTGGTATGCAGGAGTAACAGTTAGTCAACACAGGTGACTATGCTATTCACTCAGCTTTTATTAATGCAGATAGCATCCAAATCCATGCTAACCTAATAACACTAATAATCACTCAGAAACAATCAGCAATAACATCACACAAGAGAACTGGGGTTAATGAACATGAGCCCCAAGAATCCAGATCAGATGCAGGTTCAGGAGGCGCCTGGGCTGGCCAGCCTGAGCTCTGCAAGGCAGAGTCAGAGGGACAGAAGGACAGTGTGGGTCTTTCTCTCCCAAGGCGGAAGGTGCTGGACATCTCAAAGTTACTCCTCACTCTCCGGATGTGTCATCCATGGTCTGAAGTCCTCTGCTTTTAGGCTTTTTTTGGTTGCCAAGTCATGTTGATTTGCACAATTTCTCATAAACATGTCTTATTTTGGATAAGCACAGGCTATTTTCCATAGTCCCAATAGGCACATGTATGCACAAGCTCTGATAGGTACATGTTTACATCAGCTCTCATAGCCATGTTGTTTTGTGCAACCTCGATTGGCACATGTGGTTTATTTCAGTCTACTGTGCGTGCTCTGAGAGGGTGGTATTACCTTTCAGATAAGCACACGTGGTCTGTCACACTGTACTGTACCTACTGAGGGGCTGTATTGTCCCCGTGTCATCACTCTACTGCGCATGCTATAAACATGGCTTCAAGTCCTGCTCTTTACGCCAGTCCTCTGCCCCTTCATTCTCTTCCCCCTTCTCCACTCCCTCTTCCCCTCCTCTTAGAGAAGGTCTAAAAGGTCGTCCCAGCTTTAGAGCTGGGGCTTCCTGAGACTGCATTGCAGCTGGACTTCCCCCTTTGCCCAATCCTGCTTTTGTCCCTTATCTTCCACAGGTACACTTGATCCAAATGACATCCCTATAAACCTCCTGCAAGCTAATGTTCATCTCAGAGTCTTCTTCCCGGAAATCCCAACCTGCCAGAAAAATAGAATAGGAAATAGAACATACTCAAAACATGTTCCTTCCTCTCTTAGTTTCAAAGCTTATTTGGAATTCTGAAGTATTTTTAATTAGAGTTATTAAAGTTAAAATGTAATTTTTAAAATTGCCACATGCCAGTGAAATTCTATGTCTTGTCAACATTGGCAAGTATGAAAATATTTGCCATCTGCACCAACTGTTCATTTCCCCAATTGAGCAAATGTTTCATTTGTTTAAAAATTTATTATTTTTGGAAATAGCTTTATTTTCCAAATATAAAATTACTTTTTGCTCATTGCAAAGTTACAAAACAGGTGAAAGTTTAAATGAGAAAAAAATGTCTATAATCTTAACACAGACTGTTACTAATCTTTGAGTGATATTTGTCCAGATGTGTAAAAGGAGTTAACAGCTGTTTCTGTGAATGTCTTTTAGTCTCAGGAAAGTCTAAGGATTTGACTCCTGTTCAATTCTCCTTGCAAAAGCAACGGAAAAATATGTGGAATTTAACTAGAAAGATCCATAGTAAAAGAGAATCTAGACAGGGACTAGGAACAGAACCAAATCATACCTTCTTCATTATTGAGACTGAGAAGTGGATGACTGGGGTTTAGGAGATGCAGCTGGGCCAGAGAATTGAGCCTAGTCACATATACTTCAGAGCACAGTATGATGAGGAATAAAAGCTTAAGGAAATCTGAACAGTAGAGAAAATACACTCAATAATATCATCATCACTTTGTACAGTGACAGATGGTTAGGAAACGTCATGCCGATCACATCGTAGGGTATACAAATGTTGAGTCATTATGTTGTACACCAGAAAATAATATAACATTGTATGTCAACTATACTTTAATTTTAAAATATATATAAAAAATTAAAAATAAATAAAAATTTTAAAAATTAAAAAGAGGGAAACAGACACTACTGATGTAAAAAAAAAATTAAGAGACCCTAGAGCTGATGATTCCCTGAGCTACCATGCTTTAATATTTCCACCTTTCCAGCTTCATTTCTTACTACCATGCATGCCTTATAAGCATTATGACAAGAACACCGCAACCTGTGCCTGGAGGTACCAGATCAGGGCTGTGTTGTTGGTGTACGTGCTGGGCTATTTCCTGTTTGCTTTCTTAAAAGTAAATAGGCTTGGTGCTGGGTGGAGCCTGATGTGTCCTATAAGTTTAACTATTAAGCTGAACTCTAGACAACTACAGCTAGCAGGAACAGATATTTTTATCATCACACAAATAATTCAGCACTATATTCTCATTATAAAACCTTCAAATACTAGAGAATTTTATAAAGTCCCCTTCTTTCAATTTCTCTTTCTTTATTTTTTAAAAGATTTTATTTATTTATTTTTAGATAGAGGGGAAGGGAAGGAGAAAAGAGGAGAGAAACATCAATGTGTGGTTGTCTCTTGAGTACCCCCTACTGGGAACATAGCCTGCAACCCAGACATGTGCCCTGACTGGGAATCAATCAGTGACGCTCTGGTTCACAGGCCTGCTCTCAACCCACTGAGCCATACCAGCCAGGGACCTTCCCTTATTTTTAATTACTAATTTAATTTCCTCCTTTTGTTAGGTCTATTCAGGTTTTCCATTATTTCTCAAGTTAGCTCAAGTAGTTTTGGTAATTTTCATCTTTCTAGAAATTTACCCATCTGTGTTTACCTAATTTTTCAGCATGTAAAGTCATTTGTATTTTCTTATGATTTTATTTTCCATAGGTTCTCTACTTATGTTTATTAATTGTATTGACTTTCACACAAGAACAACTCTCGATTCCACCAATATTTTCTATTGTTTTTTGTTTCTATTCTACAGGTTTCTGCTTTGATCTTTAATATTTTCTCCTTTCTATTTTAAATTTGATTTCTTCTTTCTTGCTTGTCAAGTAGAAGATTACTGATTTAGACTTTCCTTCTTTAATTATGTAAGCATTTTATGACCCAAATTCCCTTCTAAACATTGTTTTAGCAGCATCCTATAAATTTTGGCGTTGTGGTGTTTTTATTTTCATTCAGTTGCAATTTCTCTTGTGGGTTCTTGTTTGAACATTAGAACATTGTTTATTTTCAAAATATTTGGGTATTTCACAAATATCTTTCTATTGTTGATTTCTCATTTAATTCCATTATGGTGATAAAAATACTTCGTGTTATTTCAGTCCCTGTAATTGTTATGAGACTTGGTTTATGAGATAGCTTATACCACTCTATCCTGAAGATTGTTCCATATGTGCTTAGAAATAATGTGTATTTTGTTGTTGCCATGTGGAGGATACTATTTACATGTCAATTAAATCCTTTTGATGGTGTTGTTCAAGGCTTCTATATTCTTACTCATTTTCTCTCAACTTCTTTATATTACTGAGTCAGGAGTAGCTAAATCACCAACTAGGGCTTTTTTATCTTCCATTTTCTCCTTAAATTGTATTGGTTTTTGCTTCATTCGTTTTCAGGTCCTATTGTTATAAACCTATCTATTTATAATTTTATATGTTTCTGATGTATCGACCCCTTTATCATTATGAAATGTCCACAGAATCAGCACTAGTAACACTCTTTGCCTTGAGGTCTATTTCATTTCAGATTAATGTAGCCACTATCTGTTATAGTTACCCTATGCCTGCATTTTTGTCCCATCCCCCCTCACCTATCTGTATCTTTGAATTTTAAATATTTGTTTTGTGGACAGAGAATAAAATCTTGTTTTTTTAAAAAAAAAATTTTACCTCTGCCTTTTGAGTGTAGTGTCCAGCTCATTCACATTTAATGAACTTGTTAATATAGCTGGACTTACATCTGCCACTTTGCTATTGGTTTTCTGCATACCTTAGTTCTTTTTTGTTCCTCTATTTCTCTATTACTGTCTTTGTGCTAAACAAAAACTAGTACTTGGATATCATTTTAATTCCCCTGTTGATTATTTTAGTTGTATTCTTTGAGATTTTTTTTGTTAGTTACTCTAGGGATTAAAATATTCATCTTTAACTTTCACAATTCACTGAAAGTTAGCACTGATTTAATTTTAGTAAAACATATAATATCAGTAAAGCTCCATTTCATCTCTCCTCATTCCTTTGTGTTGTTGTCATATATATAAAAGCTTCATATATCTTATAAAGCCAATAATAATGTGTTAGGATTATGGCTTTAAGCAATCATCTGATTTTAAAGAAATTAAGAAAAAAAATGATACACACAATCTTTTCATTTACTCACATATTTCTGATGAATTCTATTCCTTTCTGTGGATCTGAGTTACTATCTCATGTAATGTCCTTTAGCATAAAGGATTTACTTTTTTTCCCTAGTAAGTCAGGTCTGCAGTGAATTCTATTAATTTTTCTTTATCTAAAAATGTTTTTATTTTGAGATTTTTTAATGCTTTCCAGTCTTTCAATATGTAAGTATTAGTTTATTAGTTTTACCTATTTTTATTTTGAAAATAATGTACTGAAAAAAAATGACCAAAAAACCTAGAGGAGAACACAATTTGGTTTAAACCTATTTTTCTTTTTCCTTTTTTAAAAACTACTTTATTGTTGTTCATTTACAGTTGTCCACATTTTCTCCCCACCAACCCCCAACCCCAGCCAAACCCAGCTCTCTCCCTTGCTTCACTCTCCCCCTTGGTTTTGTCCATGTGTCCTTTACAGTAGTTCCTGACAATCCTTCTCCCCACTGTCTCCTTCCCCCTGCCCTCTGGTTATTGTTAGACTGTTCTTAATTTTTATGTCTCTGGTTATATTTTGCTTGCTTTTTTTCCTTTGTTGATTATGTTCCAGTTAAAGGTGAGATCATATGGTATTTGTCCCTCACTGCCTGGCTTATTTCACTTAGCATAATGCTCTCCAGTTCCATTCATGCTGTCACAAAGTAGGAGCTCCTTAAAGGATAATTTCATTAGGCTATAGAATTCTTGGTTGGCTTTTTTTTTTCTCTCAGCACTTTGAATACATCATTCCTCTTTCTAGTGGCCTCCAACATTTCCTCTGGAAGCTTAGCTATTAGTCACATTGCTGTTTCCTTCTATACTGTGAGATGTTTACACTTGCTGCTCTCAAGGTTTTCTCTTTTCTTTGGCTTTCATGAATCCAAATATAATGTGCCTAGTTGGGTTTTCTTTTGTGTGTATATTGACTTGGTGCTCATTGAGCAATTCGGGTCTGGAAATAAAAATTTTTTATCAAAATGGGAAGTTTTCAGCCATTACATTTTAAATAATTATTTTTTCCACACTCTTCTGTGCCCTCCTTTCATGACTCCCACTAAATATTTGCTGAAATCATTAAAATTGCCCTGTAGATCTCTGAGACACTATTCTATTTTTTTCTATTTCTTTTATTTTTGTTCTTTGGATTAGATAATTTCTATTGATCTATCTTCTAATTCACTAAAGTTTCTGCTATTTTAAATCTGATGTTGAGTCCACCATGGTTAATTTTTTATTTCAGTTATTGTATTTTTCAGTTCTACAATTTCCATTAGGTTCTTTCATCTGGGTTCTTAAGAATCCATTTCTAACCCTGACTGGCATAGCTCAGTGGATTGAGCTTGGGCTGCGAACCAAAGTGTCGCAGGTTCGATTCCCAGTCAGGGCACATGCCTGGTTTGCAGGCCACGGCCCCCAGCAACCGCACATTGATGTTTCTCTCTCTCTCTTTCTCCCTCCCTTCCCTCTCTAAAAAATAAATAAATAAAATCTTTTTAAAAAATCCATTTCTATCAACTACTCCTTCCCCCAACCCTGAGTATGGGTTGCACTCTCTGTTTTTCAGCATGTCTTATAATGGTTGTGTCTTACAATGGAAACTAAAAATTTTAGATAGTATATTATAGCACCCACACATTCTGTTTTATTTTTTTAAGGCTCGCTGTATTGTGGGGTTTTGTCATGTTTGTTTCTTTGTCTAACTACCTTGCCTGGACTTAAACCACAGAACCTGTCTTCTTCTGAAACCAACAATGTGTCTGCTCACTCTTTCTTCCCCTTAGGATTCCTTTTGGGGCTCTCCTTCTGTGTGCGTAGTTACATGGTCAGACAATAATTTGAGCAGACACCTTAATTCTCTCTCTTCAACCTCCCTCTAAGGCTCTTCCAGATGTTCTGATTGAGGTACAATATGTATGTGTTGAAGAACACCTTCAAAGTTGCAGTCAGTTCTTAAGTTCTCACTTTTCACTGGCCTATCTTGGTATCCCAGACACCATGCGGACTTTAGCAGTCAGGCAGGGGTGAGTGAAGAGCTTATCTCTGTGCTGTTATGGTTCTCATCATTAGATTTGTGTCTGGAACATCATTCATTCCAAACCAGGTTCACAACCTGGACTAGCAAAGTTTTTATTTTTCCCCATTAATTTTGAAATGAGGCCACCACCTTTAGCCAGCAATGTATGGGATTTTCACACCTATGTGTCTACCTCACCTTTCTCATACCACCCTCCACCCAAATTGAGTCTAGAACCTTGACTTTAAAGCTGTATATATATATATATATATGTATAATTACACACACAGGGTGGGCAAAAGTTGGTTTACAGTTGTGAGTACATGAAACATAGTATATCTTTGTATTATTATTTATTAATTATTGTATTATTTATTTGCATTAAGCTGTAAACCTACTTTGCCCACCTCTGTATATAATTTATATGTATGTTTTTTATTTAATATCCTTGCCTTATGACTATATTAGGGGAAAAACATCATTGACAAGGATGATATCCTTGATCATTGATTAAGGATGATGTGAGTTGTAGGGTTTGTATTTTTTGTATGTTTTCCATTACCATTTAACTCCTTTATACCCCTCTCCCCACTGCAATCACCACAATGTTGTCCATGTCCATGAGTCCTTTTTCCTTTTTCCTCCTCCACCCCTTAACCTCCCTGGTAACTAGCTGTCATCTGCTCACCATCTATGAGTCTGTCTCTGTTTTGCTTGTTAGTTCAGTTTGTTTGTTGGATTCCACACACAAATGAAATCATAATGTATTTGTCTTTCTCTGACTGGCTTATTTCATTTAGTATAATATTCTCCAGATCCATCCATGTTGTCATAAAGGGTAAAATTTTCTTCTTTTTTATGGCCAAGTAGTATTCCATTGTGTAAATGTCCCAGAGTTGTTTTATCCACTCATCTACTGATAGGTCCTTGGGCTGCTTCCAGATCTTGGCGATTGTAAATAACACTGAAATGAACATGAGAGTACTTATGTTCTTTTGAATTACTGTCTTGGGTGTCCTTGGATATATTTCAGAAGTAGGATCACTAGATCAAAATGAAAATCCATTCTTAAAATGTAAATCCATTCTTAATTTTTTGAGGTATCTCCATACTGTTTTCCACAGTGGTTGCACCAGTCTGCATTCCTACAAACAGTGCAAAATGGTTCCTCTTTCTCCACATCTTCAGCAACACTTGTTTTTTGATTTGTTAATGGTGGCCATTCTGACAGTCCTGGGGAGATCTCACTGTAGTTCTAATTTGTATTTCTCATTGAGCATCTTTTCATATGTCTATAGGTCATCGATATGTCCTCTTTAGAGAAGTGTCTATTGAAGCCTTTTGCCCATTTTTTAATAGGATTTCTTTAAAAAATTTTTGGAATTGTGGGTTTTTTGTACATTCTCTTATGTTACAGAAATTCCCTTCTATTCTTAGTTTCTTAAGAGTTTTATTATTTTATTTTGGAATGTATGTTAGGATTTTGTTAAATAATTTTTTCCACCTCTTTTGAAATGATCACATGGTTGTTTTTTGTTTTTGTTTTTGTTTTTAGCCTGCTAATATGATGGCTTACAATGATTAATTTTCTAATGTTAAACCATTTTTTAAAATATTTTATTTATTTTTAGAGAGATGGAAAGGGAGGGAGAAAGAGATGGAGAGAAACATTAATATGCAGTTGCCTCTTGCACATCTCCACTGGGGACCTGGCCTGCAACTCAGGAATTGAATCAATGACCCTTTGGTTCACAAAACAGCACCCAATCCACTGAGCCTCACCAGCCAGGGCTAATGTTAAACCATTTTTGTATGCCCACTCATTTATGACATATTATCTTTTTAATATATTGCTGGATTAGATTTGCTTAAATTTTGTTAAGGATTTCTATCTGTATTTATAAGGAACAATTTTTCTGTAGCTTTCTTGTAATATTTTTATTAAATTTCACCAGTTTATTTTTTAATTTTTAAAAGGTTTTATTTATTTATTTTTAGAGAGGGGGAAGAGAAGGAGAAAGAGGGGGGGAGAAAGATCAATTTGTGGTTGCCTCTTGCGTGCTTCCCACAGGGGACCCGGCCTACAACCCAGGCACATTCCCTGACTAGGAATCGAACCAGTGACCCTCTGTCTCACAAGTAGGCACTCAATCCACTGAGCCACACCAGCCAGGGCTAAATTTTACTGGTTTAATAATGACAGCATCAGCATCTAGTACTTATTGAGCATTTTACATGTAGTAGATACTATAGTAATTTACATATTTTTATAAACTTTTACATTTGACATCATTTCAGACTTTACAAAACAATTATAAGAATGGTATGAAGTATTCTTGTACACTTTTTACTTAAATTTTTCCAGTATTAACCATCTGTTACATTGGCTTCACCTGTCTCTCTGAGACTTTTTGCTTTAAAGATTCATATCTTCCTTAAGCTCTGGGAAATTTTGACATACAGTCTTCTTTATTATTTCCTCCTTCCATCATTTTAATACAACCTCTGGATAAATGTTATCCTTAGCTTGTTTTAGTATGACAGAACCAACTTCATATTATTCAGGACATTTCAGGTATTATTTTAGGGTCAAAAGTTGCCCTTATGAATTTAGTTAAATTTCTCAAAATGAATTGATCTTATTTACTCTTTTGTGTTCTGGAGACTACATATACTTATAAAATTATAAAGTATATGTGTGGCAGAACAGATAGTACCTACTAAAGTTAAGTTCATTCTCAGTACCCCTCATGTGAATATATTTGTCACTCTAGCTCCATTCTCTGTCTTCACCCCCATTTTGACCTATGAGAAGCTGACTTCCATGAAGTGCACTGTGAGTACTGCCTTTCTCTCTGATGTCACTGGGTTTGACCAATGAGGAAAATGGGTGGGAGATTAAAGGACAAAGAAGAAAATTGAGATATTTTCCCGCAACTCCCTCCTTGTCTGATCATAATGGGCAGTGACTGTAGAGGTTGTTGTTTTTAAATGAAAGCCATAGTTCCTGACAGGTAGCCCTCACTTGCTGCTTTATATCCCTTGGTTGCCAGTAACCAGACATACCTCTAAGTACTTTCGGGCCAAGGAGTTGTTATGGGCTTTCACTGTTACTAATATAAGAGTGCTTCATCATCCCTCGTTCCTCCCATTAGCCCTGCCTGCACATTGTGTCTTCATTAAACTCATTCAATTAACTCTTTTGACCATTGCATCTGTTTCTAGTCAGGACCCTGAGTGGTGTTTCACTTCTTGGTGTCCCTGCCTTCATTGTATATTTCTGGTGCCTAGGGTCCCCCAATTAGAGTTTGCCTTCTAGAAATGTACTAGTTCCAAACATCTTATTTTGATAGAGTTGATATTATTTTTGGTGTTCCCTCAAGTAAAATCAGGTCCTGAATGTGGGAGGAAACCAGAAGACAAAGTTGCTTGATTCAGTGTCCTGCAAAATGTTTTGAAAAAAATAAGGGTATGTTCTTCTAGTGAAATAATTTTGGGGAATATTGTGTAATATAATCTCTTGTTGCACGTGGGTCACCGGCCAGCAGTGACAACGGAACACTGTGGATGGCTTGCCGAAAAACACGCGAGAAACAAACATACACAGAGACAAACTAGTTTCTGTGGGGAAGTAGGGACGAAATGGCCACCCCCCCTAGTGGGGAGGGCCCTGATTTACCATCCATACCTTTTATTGGGCTCATTTTGCATAATAATTCAGGTAAAGTACAGTACTTATCAGGGGGAAGTAAGGAACTATAGAAAACAAGGAAGTCTGCTGGTCTATTGAGTCGGGGTCAAAGAGCTGTAAGACTTTGAGGAACAAACTTCCTCCTTGGACCCCTCTCATTCAACTGAGAGCATTCTAAACAAAGAAGGTTTCACAGTAATTTACATGTTCTTTCTTAGGCCTGATCACCCGGGGAATCCACCCTTTCAGCGCAGAGCTGCACCACTCTGTCATTATTTCAGGCTTAGCACGGGAACTGAGGCAACCAAGAGATAAGGAGTTTTTCTCCCAGACCGTGAGAACTCAGGCTATGTCAAAGCCGCGGAGTGAGGGTCCATCACCCCCTTTTGCTGCAGCCCCCCAAGTCCTTCTTTTGGGGGGCCTCCCAAAGTGATCGTGCCTGCCTTAGGTCGTTCCCCCTGTGGGGAATCTTACCCGTCTTTGGCTAACCGACCAAGCTTTTTGGGGTTCCGTTATGAATAAAGCAGCAGAAGCAGCATTCCTGCCAGGGAGATAAGCTTTTGTCTCCTTGCTGGCTTATGGTTCCAAGGGCGTTCCCTTAGCCTTAGCCTAGGCAGGGGTTTCAGCTTCTGATACCAGTCAGGGAGGTTCCCAACAATCTCTTGAGAAAAGAAATTGCATATTAGCTCATTAAGCTATGGAAAACCCTACAGTAAATATACTGATTTTAATTAGTTTGAGTCAGTTGCATGTCAAATAAACAAAATTTCTCAGAATGCTTAGTATTTGCTAATAGCACTCCCTCTAAGACATCACATAAAAATCTTTGTGATGGGGCAAATTTTCTTCTAGAAAATTTGTATACTTAAGCCTTTCCCAAGTAGGAAAACAGACTGTACCTACTATTAGCCATTTCTCTGTCTTGTTTCTAAATTTTTATTTTTTGCCCTATTATTTTAGTCTTTGATTTCTTAAGATTTTTGGTTCTATGAGGCAATAATAAGTGTAATAACAAGATCTAAAAATTTTATGCCAAATGTATGCATTGTTCTGTTGTTTTAATTTGTTTTTTCTCTTTTCCATCTGAGTAATTATTATGGGGGATCTTATAGTATAAACACAATGAGAATAAGAATCATCAATATAGTCTAATCAGATGCAGTTGTAACACCACAATTAATTTTGAATAATTCCACACTTTAAAACAGCATAATTGGAAGCACAGGGGACCCTCCTCTCCTGTCTAAAGTTTTTCTTTATTTTGTGCTAGCTTAAGTCTTACTAAAGAATGATTCACTCAAATAAAGCAAAATCACATAAAGAAATAAATTCTATCTCTATAAAACAAAGGTATTCTAAAGAGCCTTTAAAATAAGGAAGCATCTTTTATTACAACAATAAAAGTTGTCCATGTTACTGCAAATAATTTAAACAATATCTAAATATATAAAATGCAAAGTAAAAGTTCCAGGTAATCCCTTGCTAATAACTACTCTTTATAGTTTGGAACCCCTTGCATTAAAAAAAAAAAGAAAAACATATTTGAGTGTGTATGTAATATATATATATATATGAGTGTGTATACACATATATAATATACACACAGGGATATAAATGAATATGCTATAGTGATAAAGATTAATTATATAAATAAAAGATAACCATAAAAAGAGATTTAAAAACTGGGCCTCCTTTTATATTCTATGACTCATTTTTTTTTTAGTGTGGAACCTCTGATTGGCAGCTGCCATTTTGATCTCTCTCTCTCTCTCTTTACTTTTTAAAACAAAACCTCAATTTTGTTGGCCTTAAAATCCTCACTGCTTGATAGGTGACTATCAAAACCACATACCTTCTCTCAAAATTTCCCACAACATTTCTAATTGCTTCAGGCTTGTCAAGACAGTTCTGCTTAGTCTAGCTATCTTGTAAACTTCATTTTGATGACCCATCTCATCAAAAGGACTACAGAAGACTTATGTTTATTCATTGTTTGAACATGGCTCATGAAGTTATTATTCAAATTTCTGAATGTACTTGCTAATGTATTTTATAATAAACATATATCCATAGGCTTTTAAATATTCTCATAAAGTCTACATGTGCTCAGCCATCTATATTTAATGACAAGCTATAATTTTTTCCCAGCAAATTTCAAACATCTTGGAGCTATCTAATTACAAACACAAACTTTCTGTGTGACCTTGGGCAATCTTGTTTCATCTCCTGAGTATATAAATCTATGGAACGGGGATCATTATAATGTATGAGTGGGGTCCCCCAAAGATAAACCTGAATTATGTTCTGGAGGTTGGGCCCCTTGTAGTACTGTCTTCCCCACTAGGTGAGTGTTCTAGGAACCCATCTGTATCAGTGTACAATCTGGTGTTGTTCTGACAGGCTGAATTCAGTTTCAGTGAATTTTCTTTGAAGACTCTTGCAACAAGTTTGTCCATTTCATGATGGGGGATTTACAAGTGCACCTGCCCACACCACATTAGTGTTTGGCAGATTTTGACAAAAAATGGCCTGACCCTCATGCCCCACCCTCCCTACTCACCTGATCTTGCCCCAAGTGACTATTTTTTGTTTCCCTAGTTAAAAAAGTCCTCATAGGGAAATGTTTTGCTGGTATGGAAAAGCTGACAAAAAAAGCTGGTATGGAAACAAAAAATGGCAGAAGCACTAAAAGACATCAAAATTGACAAATTCAGAAATTGTTTTGAGCAGTAGAAACAACGTCTTGATAGGTGTATTGCATCAAATGGAGAGTACTTTGAAGGTGACTGAAGTTTAAACATGTAAGAATAAATACACATTTTTTAATAAATTCCTTTTTTGCATCCCCTGTCATAGATCACTTTTCAAAAATATAATAATTGGAAATTGTGAAGTGGTTAGGATTTATCAGCCTAGGTTTATTTTGGAGATATCAATCAGGTGTCATGTTCATTATCTCACTGAAGCCATTAGGTAATCACTCAGCATGTACCACAGACTGTCTACTGACCTAAAAAGGGAGAGTCTCCTCTTCCCTTTCCTTACCAGACATCACAGATTTGAGGCAGGGGAGCCCCAAAGCTTCAGGCACTGTCCCAACTGGTGCATTTAGTTGGAGTCTCTCCTTGTGGGGTTGTCTTGAGAGGTATACCTACCTTCTGGGCTAACCACAGAATTCCTGCATTTTTACCTGAATCATTCTTACTGAGTCTGGTCTTCTCTGAAGCCACAGCCAACTACTGAACACCCTTATTATTTCTGGATTTGTGTTTTATGTGACAGCTAGGGTGCAGGTATCCTTGTTTCTTCTCATTTCATCCCCTACACTGTTCTTATTCTAATAAGGAGATCCCTGCACCTAAATTTCCAGGCCTGAGACCACCTCTCTCTGTATGTCCCAGATGATATAGGTAAGCATCTAGTTTGCCCATATTCCAAGGCCCTGTTCTGGCAAATTACGCAGTTTCCTTTTGAGACCGAGGCTTCTATTCTCCTTACCTGTTATCCCACTTCAGGACCCAAGCTCAACCTCTTAAGACTCCCATATAGCTGGGCCCTTTCCTGTTCAACTGATGTCTCTGGTGCTCAGAACTACCTGAAGTCTGGGATTCAGCTTTCCAGCAGCTTTCTCTGTTCCTGTGTTCTACCTAATTCTTGGACGGATCCTTTGAATTCCTTGTTGTCCTTTGGTCCCTCCATGAGCCTGAGACTTCTGTTCCTTTGAGCTCTTGGTCTGTGGGCATCCAGGCCTGCTTCACACAACCTGCCACCCTGCTAATGGATGGCAGCCGAGCAAGAAGTTCTCTGGCCAAATGGATTTAGAAAAAGCCCTGTTAAATGATTAGTCAGGATTTTTCTCTGTAGGACTTACCAAGCCTTTAATGTGTTTGCATTCACAAAGGTGAAAATAATATGTTGAAAGAACATTTGTTTTTCAAAAATTTCCTAAAGGCTTAGTGTTATATAGAACATATTTTGAAAATGCTTTTTGAAAAATATATAAGATTAGATGAGGGAATCTCCATGGTCTCTTTTAGTTTTACAGATTCTGATTTAATGATTCACAAGAAATGTTTCTGGAGAGCGTAACTGAAGTAGAAAAGTCTGTTAGTGTTTAGTCAACTCTGTCCAAAGAATAAAGAAACCCTGCATTTCGGTTACTAAGGAGTTGTTTCTGGTAATGAAGCAAGGCAAAAGCAGAAGACTAACATTTCTTTCTTTATTTATTTAATCATTGTGAGAATATTTATTGAGAACTACAACGTGCCAGGCATTTTTCTGGAGGCTGGAACTTTAATGATGGATAAGATCAATACTCTTCCTGCTCTCAAGAATCTTAGAGAAATCAGTTAGAGCAAAATGTCCTGCAAGCCCTTTAATACCTTTGCTCTGAGTCTGTGCATCGCCTCATTTTTTATTTTCCTTCAAAGTCTCCTTTTATAATGTACTGGATTCAAGCTTGCCATTCTTCTATAATTAGAGAAAATGAGTGGACAGCATAAGCAAATATGCATACTGGCATACAACACGCAGCAGATACATGAACAGAAATACATGCAAAGCATATGTGTAGATAAAGAGAAAACCTTTATCTGACAATGTTAAAAATACAATGCTACCATTGATATACATAAGAGTTTTTCAGAACATTGTTCAGGACACCTGTATTAAAATAACGAGGGGGTGCCTGGGAAAATACAGGTTCCTGGGCTCCACTCCAAATATTCTGATTTAGAGGATCTCAGGGATATGCATGTTGAATTAGTACCACATAAGATACTTTTGCTCACGAACATTTAAAACTTCTCATTATTGAAACTCCAAGGTGGGGATCTAGAGCTGGAGCTTGCTGCCAAATGGACCTGGATTGATCAGAGGCACCCATGTGGGCTGAGGTGAGGGTTGGCAAGAAGGGAGGCAGGCATCCATTCTCCTAGTGGAACAATGTCAACAAGGTGCCCGACATACAGAGTTTCAGAAAGTGCTAATTCCCTTTCTTCTGTCATGCCTCAAAGAAAACACAACTGACAGCCGAGCACACCTGGGGCTTCTCACTGTTTCCTTCCCAGTTTAGTATAGTTCATTTTATTTCCATGTGAACTCACGAGTGAGGATATTGCTAGATTCTTTCCAGAAAGATTGGAGATCACCTCCTAGTCTAATTTATAATTTGATTTTATTGTTTATTTTTAAAATTAGGTTTACATATTGATAAAAACTCAAAGAGCAGGGTATAGAGTATTGTGGGATTTTTCTCACGTTACACAAAAATTAAAAGCCTACTACTAGTTTCAGATCAAAAGTCTAGAAACCTCCATCACCACATTTCCTGTTTGTAACTGAACAAAGTACACACAAAAGGTTTTAAGAAACAGAAAAGAGAAAAAACTGAGGTAGAGACAAAGACAAGTTTTACTGCCATTCTTCTTCTAACAAAGCAAAATTACTTAGAAACAAAAGTTTGTGGGAGCATTTTTAAAACAGGCATTTGCCTTATGGCTACATAAGGAATTCTTGAGAAAAGAAGTATGCTGGGTAAGTAGAATTTTGAATTTTTTTATTTTGTTCCTATGGCTAAAATTTCACTTAATAACTTTTCGAGTCTCCAGCAAAGACACTTAAGATTTGGAAAGTAGATTAGTTTATACATTATTTTTTAAATGTGAGATGACCTCTAGTATAATTAGAACACATTTTGAAAACTATTAATCAGTATAAATGACTATTTTAAAAGAAAAAAATTGGGAAGTGTTTTACAGTATAAAACTAGTTGAAGCTATTCAGTGTTTTTTCTTTAATCACTATGACATGTAAAGAAATTGTTATTTTTAAAGAAACTTTCATTGACCATACACATTCCTCTTTAGTTTTGTTCAGTTACAAAGCAGGCTAGCACTAACCACATTCTAATTCCTTAGAGTCCGGGAACTATATCATCTCCCGAGGCCAGTGGGGGTTTCATTGCCTATGCAGTGGACTGTGACAGCTGACTCCACATTGATTGGCTGTGTCTCTCCCATGTTGATGGTTCACTCTTCTTTCATTCTTTTATGTACTTTTTATTTCTTTAATGAGTATTTTTTTGTGTGTGGTAAGAGAAAATGCATATTTATTAAGGGTGAGAACTGAGAGATATGTATGAAAAAGGAAAAATTACAGGAGTTCCCATCTCATAATAAAATTCTAGATACATTGTGGGTAAAATTCTATGTACATTGTGTTTCCTCCCAATTTTTGTTTCAATGCATTCTACATTGGTTTGTTTTTCAAAGCTGAAATAATAATGTACACAAAATCATAATCCAACTTTTTATTAACCAACATTAAAACAATTTCATTTTTTATAATAACTCCTGCCTAATTATTTTACATGAATGTACAAAATAATATCTATTGGGTTAAATATAGTTTACTTAGTTACTTGTTTATTGTTGAGCATTTATGTTGTATCTAGTTTTCCTTTTTTATATTTTAAATGACATAAAGATGAGCATCTCTACAGCTCATCTTCTAAGGATTATTTTCTAGGAAAGATTTCTAGAATTGGAATTACTGAGTAAGAGGCTGTGAACATTTTAAGTCTCATTATTACCAAATTGCTCTTCCAAGAGTGATAATAATTCACTCTCTTCCTAGCAGTGTTTCTCCTTAACAGGCTGATCTAATTTTTTAAAAAGAAATCTTTTCTAATAAAAGCGCAATAGGCTAACACATTGTTTACTAGGCATTACTTTGATTATAATGAGGTTGAACATTTTTGCATGGGTTTTTAAACTGTTTATCATTCTATCACTTGTAAATTGTCTGATTACATCTTTTGCTTAATTGTTCTGCTTAGAGGACTTTTCATGTTTATGAGTCTGAGCTATTTATTAAGATATATCTTATGATTTCTGTGAATTTGCATCCAGTATTTTGTTTGCTAGATTTTAAAATCAATTGATTGGGTTAATCACATGGGAGCATAAGCTGACATACACAGTTTTCATGCTGCTCCTCCTTTTCCAGGGTTTCACAGATTAGCAAAGAACAAAAAGAATTGTTCCAGTGTTGCTAGTGTCCTGCAGGATATGAACACAGCAACACTAGGAACAACTGCCATGAGCCAATGGTGATGGGGAACTCAGGAAGGCCAAAGCCAGTGAATATGACATTCAACTCTTTCCAGTATTAATTAATTATAATTTTATAAGGGAAATGGCAAAATCTCTATAGCATTTTGTAATTTAGGTTTTCCCTTCAGGTGTAATAAGAGAACTCCTCCATTGTCAATTAAGACTTTCTACAATTCTACATAAGAGGCAAAAATATAAAGTATTCATCATGAAGCATCATAGATCTTAAAACAAAACAAAAACTTTAATTTGAAATAAGATGACAATCAGATGATAATATTTTTTACATTGAGATAGGTGAAGTAAAAAAGAAAGTGTTTGAACACAACAAAAAAGTGAAATTCCTAGTTAAAACAAAGTATGAAAAGAAAAAACCTAATCTTTCCTTTTCTCCTACCTATGTGCCTTCCAGTCACTGCATCAATAAATGTGCTGGTATCATAATTCCTACTGTGTTTCTGCAGTCACACAAAATCAATATTAGCTGAGCCAAGTGGAGAAAACAACTCCTTTGGGCTACCATTAATTTCATTTAAACAATGACTCCCAGTGTAGTTACATTGCTGTTTTTCTAAAACAGAATTTTCATTGTCTTTATTCAGTTTGCTTTTCCCTTGGGCCTTAATCACCTTTCTGAGAAAAATGAAAGCCTTTCTTTTAGAAAACAGGTAGATAGGACTGATTTATAAATCATCTTTTAAATTCAGATGTTCTTTAAAATAAAGGTAGGTTACAGATCATGTTTGATTATTTAATTTAGATAGTTTGGCAGTGGTTTTAAGGAAAGTTAACTCAGGAAAAATTGTCACTTAAAGGTCACAGCTGAGAAATAAATGTCCATGCATTGCTAGGTAATAATAAATATTGTAGATCACTTTTCCGGGCACTTTAAATTTCATTTAATTTTGTCAGCATTTCTGAATTAAAAAGAAGAGAGAAAAAATTAACAGACCTTCTGAAGACATTAGAAAAACACAGTAGTGAAAGAAATTTGTTAGATGAAAGTTTCCACACACCCATGCCATCATCCGAGGGCCTCACCAAGGTGTTTAACCAATAGGAAACAATAGGTATGGACATAAAATGGACAGCTAAATACGGGTGAAGAGAGATTCATCTAAAGCAGGGATTTTCCCATTACTTTCATTCCAATAGGATTTCTAAAGTTTACCAACTACAGTTAAAGTTTAATTATGAAAGTGACTACAGGAATCACAACATATTGTCTTAAGATCTACCCTGCACTTCACTCACATCCGTATGTTTTCCCCAGTTAAATTTGGTAAGTGTTGGTTAAGGGCATTTGTAATGTGCTTAAAGGAGGGACATTGACATCATGGACAGGGGGATCTGAATCCCCGTTTTAGAAGTGGTTCAGGAGTGAGGTTCAGTGATTGGCAGAATGTCCCACAGTGAGCCTGTGACTACACACACTCCCTTTCTCCAAGCCATTTGAAACAGACACTGCAATGGGCTGTACAGCTATTGTCCCTCTGTCCTTTGTAGCATCTCTTGGACATACACCACTCACTTCTCAAACAGCTCTTTGTTTATAATAGACATTTAAGGTGACAGGTTTTTACTTTCCCATTGAAAACATTATCTTATGTACTTAAAAGCATGGGACTGGATTTGAGAACCCCTCCCAGTGCTCCCACCACTCTAATGCCTTCTAGTGATGAGTGATGGGCCATGGGGGTGGACAGTGGTCATGGACTGTGTGGGCAGTGACAACGTGCCACATTCAGAGAATCATGAATGTGCCTAATTAGGCACCAATCCATCAGCACAGTAAGAAAACTCGTGAGCAGAACTTATGGGGATTGTTATATCTGAACTTTTTCTTTGAATTTTCTGGAGTGCCTAAAATAAATACACATACACATTCATGGAATGCAAGGAAGAGACATTCACGTCTCTGACAGAGTTCATGAGGCAAGAAGAGAAGCCATCACGGAAGGCCGTATCCTGTATACTATAAATGCATATACACTTGTCTCGGTTACAGAAACCCTGAAGGAGAAACAATTAAGGCATTATATTTATTACTTTTCTATTGTTACTTGTTTAAGTAAAGGCTCCTGTAAGAATAAACCTGCAAGCAGAAAGACATTACATTTGCTCAGCTGAGTTTCCTTCCAGAGCACATCTAATTGTGAATTTTAAATACAGTGCCTACCAAGGACTATTGGTTTTAAGGGAGTCAGAGTTCTTATAATTAAACCTATCTCCATTAGCCTCTGGCAGTTGAAAGCTAATACAAACTTAAATCATGGCTTTCCTGGTTGTCATTGCCTCACTAATGACTTCTTGAGGCCTTTAGCTTTTTAACAGTGTAAATAGCTAAATTCACATTATGTGGGAGTTCTTTTTAAATTGATAAAAGCTATACAAATGAAAGTAATTACAGTTAATGAATAAAGATACTAAAGATTGCATTTGTTAGGCAGGAATTTTTTAGTACTTTGCACATTCAGTATTATAACAGGCACTGTCTCTACTGAATAGATACCCACATGGATCTAGAAATATTCATACTGCACATGGGAAATAACTGGGTACGGGAAGGATGAAGTGTGTGTGTGTGCGCGCGTGTGTGTGAACATTTACACAGATCTCCTGTTCAAGTTGAAAATCTTCACCATGTAGCTACTCAGTATCTTCTCATCTCTGTGTGTTTTGCTTTGTTTTCCAAAATGTGGGTATTTATTGTTGGCAATCAAAGATTATGAAAGATATCAAGAACGTCACAAAATACAAAGCTTCTAAATCAAAATCCTCCTATGTAAAACTCAAATCCCATTACAAAGGGAAAAAAATCTTGGGGAAAAAAAGAGTTCAATAGGAATATAGACTCCTAACATCAGAGGAAAACTGGAGACCATGCTAAACCAACTTTACACATTAGAAGTTAGCCTGTGGTTTAAGTTGGTTATGTGAAACAGATTTACTGTTATAGTGAATGATAAAAACCAGCCTGAGAGGAATGTACATTGAGGTCCATGTTTTTGCCTTAGTGTTTCTGACATTTCAAGAAAAGTGTAAGGTTTTTCCTTAAAGCTGTCACATGAAATGTAGGCTCATGAGACTGATTTAGCTGTTTGTTTATAGGTGAGAGGGAAGTTCTCTTCTTGCAGCAGTTGATGAACTAATACAACTTTTTCAGTGTTTCCTTTAATTAAAAAGGTAAAAGAGAAACTTACAATCAAAATATAATTTTGTGCAAATGATAGATAATATATAGCTAAAAAATCATTGTATTTTAAAAATAAGATTAGGGCTTTCTGCTTAGTGCCTTGAAGCATATTTTTTAATACTGTGCTATATTTTATTTACCCAAACCACAACTATTTATTGAGTATATATTAAATACTAGATGTGAAAAATAGAGAAAAAAACACTAAGTAGGAAGAAGTATGATTTTATTAGTTCTCTCAGGAATGATAAATTCTAGAGATTTATTATTACTATTATCTATGTATTTATTTAATCTCTTACCTCTCCTCCAGAAAGAGAGGTATTAGAAATACAGAGAACAGTATAAAGATAACCAAATAAATCATCACAAAGAGAAACTAAGGAGCAAGGGATACAATTAGTTTACAAAAATGAGTATCATATAATTCCTGAGAATTATGGTAGATTGTGTCAAATGATATAGAAATACAGACACGTGACCAACGACAATATGCACATAGACTATAAGTGTAAAAATGTTCCAGGTGTTCAGGAGATCCCAGCTTCTTATACCTAAAATTACCCAACGATGTATCAAACAATATCTTCTAGTTCATAGCATCCCCATAATTAATGAATTCAATGGCAAGTTTCACATACTTGTGTCCTGGCTGGTGTGGCTCAATGGACTGAGTGCTGGCCTAAGAAAAAAAGAGTTGCCAGTTGGATTCCCAGTCAGGGCACATGCCTAGGCTGTGGGCCAGGTCCCAGTAGGGGGCATGTGAGAGGCAACCACACATTGCTGTTTCTCTCCCTCTCTTTCTCCCTCCTTTCTACTCTCTCTAAAAATAAATAGATAAAATCTTAAAAAAAAAAGAAGGCATGTTTCCATATAGTTGGTTCTTTTCCTTAAAACAAGATTTATTTTGCCCTGATAACAAAGGCAGAAAATACAGAAAATGAAAGAAAAAAAAAGAGAAGCAGAGAGTTTTACTTTTTATTTTCTGACTGCAACCCAAAGTTTGGATCTCTGCTACCACTTTAAGAATGATGATCAGCTGAGGTGGAAGAAAGTTTGATATTCTCTTACAACACCTTAGGAATATAACTGGGATGTGTCCCGGTACAGAAAGTCACTGAAGCCCATTCTACCTCTATCCAGAGGTAGATACAGGAAGAAGTTATAGGCAGGGTCAAAATTTCCTTCCAAAATCAGTTTTCCATCTTTTCAGTATTTGTGTGAGTGAATGGTCAAGGTCACAAAGCATATGCCAAAGAGAGTTGATATCATAATTTCAAGACTGGACTATTTCTTAAGCAAGGTTACAAATCACCCAATTTTGCCAAAGGTAAACTATTAAGACATTTATTAAATGTTTAATTTTAAGCAATGCGACTTTCTGGTTAATTCCATAGTAATAAATTAGTTGTGAAATGTGTCCTTAGGTAAGTAATACTACACTGTGCTGTACTATACTATACCATGATTTATAATTACTAGGCTGAAAGGAGATGGACATCTGCCAAAAGCAGCCATTCTTTCCTTAATAATAGCTAGAAAGAACAACTATTTCATGACTGGGTTTATAAAGGTAAAAGCATGTTACCAGCATATAAGAAAAGTCCATTTTTCTGTTCTCATAGTTGAAGGACATACACTTAACAAGTAAAAATAAACATAGTAGGTCCTTAAGGTAAATGTTGAAAAGAAGAGAATGAAAGCACATCCCATTTGAGGCTTCTTAAAGTTATGACATGGTCCACGAGGAGATTCTTTCTGCTCGCCCTGGCACAGGTTATCAGTATCCCATTTTATGCAAACATGTATTTCCTAGGGTTGTGATTGGGCTCATACAGCTTATCTCAACTACTGGTATTTCCTAATTTTCTTTTCCAGAAATTGTGCTCACTCTACTACAACTCCCCAGTGATTTTTAAAAAAGAAAATAAAATCTCTTATTTATAGTGGTAACTACTCCCATAAATGTAGTCAGATGGCGAGCTGTTGGCACCAACATACTTCATACAAAACAAACTAATTCTCAGTAGGTTTTTTTGTCAACACAGATTCATGGAAGAGAGCATTAGGATTTGTTGATGAGAACTTTCACCAGAGCCACAGAGGCCTGATGCATTCCTCTTCTCTCACAGGTTCTATTCCCCAGCTTCTGGGAGGAAGGTCCTTTCTCAATAGCATTGTAGACAAATGTAATAGAATCTTCATCGTGTCTTTCTTTGGTTGTGGATGTTTCTAGACCTCACACTTGGTCAGAACCTTTCTGTTGGCCCATCATTATATTACTCTTCTTTACTCCACTTTTCATTTATTTAGGCAGTTGATACATGTTTAGTAAGCACCTACTTTGGGCTGAACAGGTTGCTAAAATGATGGTAGGAGTCTTACTAGTAGTAAGATAATAATAAAAAGGAAAACAATAGCTAATATCATTGAACATTAAATATCAGTGAGAAACAGTACGCTCCAAATCTCATTACATATTTTAATTCACTTAATTTCCATAAAAATAGGTACAATGAAGAAATGAGTCATGAAGTTGAAGATAAATATGACAATCTTTCTGTCTCTTGGGAACTTAAGAGACTACTGGGGACAGATTTTTGTATATAAATGATTAGGTCAATACTTGTTGAAATATAGAGGGATATATAGGGTGTCACTGGGTAGGGGACAGGCAGCACTGAGTGAATGCTTCAGAGAGAAGGTAGACTTGAAGGATGGTTAGGAATAGATGAGGTAAGAGGTACTTCAGACAAAGGAACAAATGCACAGAGACATAAAGAAACAAAATGGTAAATATGATGTCTATTGAAAATTGCAATGCTTCAGAGTGACTGGAACATGGTGTATTACCGGGTGGGTATAGCAGGCAAGTCCTAAAAGACTTGCAATGTAAAGAAACCTAAAATAACATCTTGTAGAAATAGATCATGGTAAGGAAAGAAAGTGTGATGTCCTGTATATTTAGGGCAGAAATAGGAATAGGCACCTTCTTTTAAAAGACCTACATCATAGACTTCAGAAAGAAGACAAGGAGACAACTTTCTCCAAAAATCACAGAGGAGTGGAATGTATGAGGACAGTGTGTGGAAGGAGAGAGCAAGGTCCTGAGTGGTAGCTGATGTAGTGTGGATTAAAGAAGAGTGATAAATGTAATGCCAGGGCCAATTGAACTAATGTGAAAGAGGGCAGACTGACCTGAAAACAGTTAGCTTGGTACAGTGTTTTAAAACTGTGAACATCAAGATATCAAATTCCTTTAAAATGTGTATATCCTTTGACCCAGCAATTCATCTTCAAGAATTTTTACCTAAAAACCCTAAGATGAATATACAGCTTTAGCTAAAGATATTCATCACAACATTGTTTATATAACTAAAAATTAGAAGCAACTTAAATATCTTACAATAAGGGATTGTTTAAATAAATTATGGAAAACCCATGCAGTGGAATGCAGGACTGCTAAAGGAAATGGAAACATATTTTGGGGGAGGAAAAGAAGCACACTGTGGAAAGTAAATAACAGTATAGTCTGTATAATTGAGTCCTATATCTCCATCTGCAATAATTTCTACACAGAGAATGATAAGTTTGGAAATAAATTAAACAAACTACACAGTGATTGTCTCTGGATAATAAGGTTTGGGTTGATTCTTATTTTTGTGTTTTTGCTTATCTGAGTTTACTAATCGTCATGTAGCATTCAACATAGATGATGTAACAGTTCAAGTTCATTTATTTAAATGTCCCCAAATACAATGACTTTAGAAAGTGAATGAATACAATCTACTTTGGCTTCCTGAATAACCTAAAATACTTTTTCTGTTTTTCAATAGAAAAATATAGTGTGTGCCCTCATGTTGCTTTAAAATGTAAAAGGACTTAGAACTGTACCTAAACTGTGGTTCCATGACATACACAAGAAGAAAAGTCTTTAATAATAAAAATAATTAATTTAATGATAGAAATCAGAAATTAATATTTTTGTAAAATTGTTATATTGTGACAGCAAAGAGGGAAACTGAGACCCATCTGACAAATGTGATAGTTTGCTGGCCCCGTTTTCCACAATTATGTTAAAGCAACCACCTGAGAGGGATTATTACCAATGGGAGTTGGGGATCAATCACTCCCTGAAAGAGAGCTTTAAAAATTCCCTTTGACACAGCAGTTCTATTCTCAGGAACCTCTTCTACAAATAGCTCACATACGCATAAAATGTCCAATGGAGCGTTTTGTATTTTGTTTATAGGAGAAAACATTTTAAAATATCAGAATGTTCCTCTTAAAGAAATGAGTAGATGAATTATACTATAGTAAATACTGTGGAATTCTATGCAAATGCTAAAATTAACATACTAGCATGGTAAATATCCCCCAAATATAGTGGTAATCTTTTTCAAAATCCAATTAGTTTAATATTAGTGTCCCATTTGTGCATTAATAAAGGAAATTACATGTTATTTTATATTCTAGTATTACTGAAATTTTAAATTTACACTCAGAAGTCACTTGTGGCTTTTTCAAAATACATAATTAAACATAAATAGCAAATAAATAATTCTAGGAATATATGCATTATTGTACAATACCTAGGATTATTATATTTAAAAGTTAATAAACATTATGTTATAGAATCCTTATAAATATTTATAGGATTATGTTCTTAGTGAATAAATTAGTCCCCTCCAAACCTTAGTGTTTTTAAACAGATTAACTGGTAGTGCTATTAAGGAAGATAAAAGACTATTCAAGTCAATTCAAGTCATCTCAATTTTCTTTTACTTTATGTAATATAAAAAAAAATTTAAAGAAAAGAAATTCACACATTTTCCTACCATTATCATTTAACTTTTCCTATTTATTAATTCTTGAATTTTTTTTATAAATCACATATTTTATGTCCAGCATCGCAGACTAGAAGGCAGAAATCATCCCATCTTTTGTGCAATGTACAGTATCTTGATCATCTAACTAGCACAGTACAAAATTAGAGAGGAGGTAGCAAACATTAGTAGGCAGTTTTTCTGGTGTTATGAGAGCCACAGAGTAGTTCAAACAAAAGCAATGTATATAAGAATGTGACATGCAAATTATATGCATATGTACATCTATATCATGAATACATAGACATACATTTTGTATTTAATCATCTGTATGCCTAGAGAACAGGTGGACAACAGTGTGGTGATTGCTGAGGTGGAGGAAGGTATAGGAGGGACAAATGGTGATGGACAGAGACTTGACTTGGAGTGGTGAACACAATACAGGCACAGATGATGTGATGCAGAATATGCACCTGAAACCTGTATATATTTGTTAACCAGTGTCACCCCAGTGAACTCAATAAAAATGAAATAAATAAATGAACAAATAAATACCAATAAATAAATAAAGCCAACCAAAATAGGCAGGACCACTAAAGGCAGTTCAGCAACTACAGCAAGGACAACAGGTATTCAAAGAAAATGATTAGCCATTCATTATCACCAAGCCCTTATTATATGAAATGTTAAAGGGATTTATCTAAGAAATTGAAGAAAATAAAAAACTATGAACAATAAAATGACAACAAAGTCACAACTATCAACAACTGAACCTAAAAAACAACAATGAAAACAAATACTACGCAAACAATTAGAACAGGAACAGAATCAGAGAAATGGAGATCACATGGAGGGATTTCAGTGGGGAGGGGCAGAATAGCAGGGGGAAAAGTACAGGAAATAAGAAGCATAATTGGTAGGCATAAAATAGACAGGGAGAGGTTGAGAATGGTATAGGAAAGAGAGAATTCAAAGAACTTGCATGTACAACCCATGAACATGAACTAAGGGGAGGGAATGCTGGAAGGTGGGGGGGGGGTGCAAGGTAGAGGGGGGATAAAGGAGGAACAATTGGGAAAACTATAATAGCATAATTAATAAAAAGGAAAATGATTAGCCACTCAAATGTCAAATTTGAGATAAAGATTATAAGTAAAATAGAGCAGCACAAAGAACATTTGGGTTTAGGTATTCTTTATTGGATGATTTAAAGACAGATTAGGGAAGTAAAATTAATTTTTCTCCTAATAAGGTTTTGCTTGTGCTATTTATTGTGTTTAATGTCAGTATTTGGATTTTTTGAAAGAGCTTAAAATGTTTTGTATTTTGGATAGTCACAGAGAGTTGGGATTGGAAGGTACACAACAATCTCTGTTGTAGCTATTTACATATTGCATTTCATGAGTTTCTAATTATGTGTTTATACATTTTTGCCCTTCCCTGCCCTCAACTAAACAGAGAGTTCCTTGAGAGCAAGATGCTGTTTCCTTTATCTTTGGTTCCTAATACAGGGCATGGCTTCTGTCACAGAAGAGATGTCCAATTAATACTGGTTGAACCCATAAACATAGAGTATTATAGAATCACAAGTTACTTTACACATGGATATATGACTACTAAGACAATTAACCTAATTATATATGTGTATATTGTAATCTAGAAGCTGATTATAATATTAGACCCATATATATTAGGTTAATATATTAGGCTAATATGTAATATATACATATATTTATATATTATATATAATTTTGTATATAGTAAGTTGTATAATTTATGTATAATGTATATAATATATATATAAAATCAAGCTAATTATCTTAGTAGTCACTCATATCTGTATAAAGATTGCCATAAATAATCAATGACAACTAATAGGCCATTATATCCTACAGAAACTCCTTTATGGCTCAGGAATGAAAAAAGAAGCTTTCACAGAAGAGAAAGGGAAACATAATGAATTCTCCATTATACATTCATGGGGATCTAAATAATATGAAAAAAACTCTTTATGGCCAGTGTTAACAAAACTGGGTTTCTATGATTCCAGAATTATTGATTTATCCCAACACACAGTATCTTACACTACTGGGAATAACAGAAGGGAGTAAGTAGTTTTGCACAAATAATGAAGGCAAGTATGATTATAGTTTAAGGATGAAAGAAAGGGTAAAAGTATAGCAAAGTATTATCTAAGTAATTTGGATATTCTTGATTTTGAACCAAAGGTTTTATGATCAGTGGACAGTTGTCAAATTTTAGTAGCCAGACTAAAAATGTTTTCTTTGTCATTAACACTAAGAATGCTTCTTTTGCCCTGGCTGGCGTAGCACAGTGGATTGAGCGCAGACTGCAAACCAAAGCATCACAGGTTCGATTCCCAGTCAGGGCACATGCCTGGGTTGCAGGCCATGGCCCCCAGCAACTGCACATTGATGTTTCTCTCTCTCTCTCTCTCTCTCTCTCTCTCTCTGTCTCTCCCCTTCCTTCCCTTCCTTCCCTCTCTAAAAATAAATAAATAAAATCTTAAACAAAAAGAAGAATGCTTCTTTTTGCCCGTGTTGAATGTAGGGACCTTTGCTAATACCAATTTTGAAATCTATAAGAAGTCTTTGGCTTTCAAGGTTAATTAATTTCTTGGCAGATGATTTATCCTTTTTTGTGAATAAATTCAATAGTTTTAATTGTGTAACCTAGTTCAAAACAAATAGGTAAGCAGCCACTATATACATATTTGATTTGACAGCACATTTTATTTTATTTACTTATTTTAATTTTTCATTTACAGTTGACATTCAGTATTATTTTATATTAATATTATATAAATATATTAAATTTCAGATGTACAGCATAGCAATTAGATCTCTATATGGTTTATGAAGTGTTTCCCCCAATAAGTCCCATACCTGTATTAATGGTATGTTTGTTTTGTTTTGCAGCAAACTCTGGGTGCCAGTTTTATGTGTGGGCAATTCTGGTCTCCTTGGTTTTAGCTTTGGTTGTATCACTGATCTTAAACATTTCCCACTGTCTGGAAAAGCAGCGACAAGGTAAGACATTTTGAGAAATAGTCAGAGGGGGCCTTCTTGAATTGAGACTGATTCACTGGAAAACAACAGCAGACAATTTTATAAAATGTTATCCAACAGGTTATTTTTATCTGTAGAAAATCTATTTGATACATATTCACCATACAAGTTCTCTTAATTTAAGAATATAATCATATTAGAAATATAAAAGATTCCCAGTCTTAACTTTATCTTTGCCTTAAGTGATAGAGTAGGAAGAGATTGTCCTGATAAAACATATCTTTCCTCTTCCAGTGGAACAACCTATAAAATTAGCCTATTCTGGTACAGCCATAAAAATTCTCCCTGATGGGTGATGAGAAAATTGAAGACTAGCTCTTTAAGGTTCCACTCAAGCCTACTCAAACTTCTCAGTATCAGTCAGGGCCCCTAAAATACAGACAGCTCTTTGGGACAAAAAGGAAACTGAAAAAGCAATAGACTGAACCATACACTTGTTTTTAAACACTCCCAGGGGCAAGGAGGGAAAGTCAAGAGGATCTGCCATTGTCTGCTTTTCTTTTCAATAAGCAGGGCAGCATTTTTAACCATGAATTTTACCCTCCTTTGCATTATTGAAATAGTGCAATGCCCAGCAAAAGCATAATCTTTGCACAATGTAGGCATTCAATATATGTGCAATGAATGCATGAATGGATTGGATGGATGAATGGATGGAAAATGAATGATGGATGCATGGATAGAAAAATGAAAGTGCTCTTTAGTAAATGAGTGAGTCAAAAAACTGTGGTACATTTATACAATGGAATACTACACAGAAAGAAATAAGGAACTCCTACCCTTCACATCAGCATGGATGGAACTGGAGAGCATTATGCTAAGTGAAATAAACCAGAAGGTGAAAGACAAATACCATGTGATCTCACCTTTAACTGCAACCTAATCAACAAAACAAACAAGCAAGCAAAATATAACCAGAGACATGGAAATAAAGAACAAATTGACAGTGGCCAAAGGGGAGGGGGGAGGAGGGTTACAGGGTAAAGTAGGGGAAGGGTCAAGTCAAGGAACATATATAAAAGACCCATGGACAAGGACAACAGTGTAGGGACTGACTGAGGGGGAGGGCAGAGTAGGGGAGAGCAATGGGGGAAATTGGGACAACTGTAATAGAACAACAATAAAAGAAAAGTAAAAATGTGAAAGTTCAACAGTTTTGGGGAGGTGTCTTAATATTCTAGAACTCCCCCAAAAATAATAGGGGCAGAACATTTAGGTGATAATAAACAAATAGAAAAGATACATACATTTTCTCTTAACAGATGAAAAGTATTAAAATTAAGTTAACTAAACTAAGTTAAATACAAGTAACCAAGAAAAATTGCATACAGCTAATTTAAAACAATGGTCAGACTCTGGGGTGGGTCCTGGGTTCCCACGAGTGTCTTCTTCAATACTGACAATGCTGACATAAAATATGAAGAAGAAGGCATCATTGCCATGCAGGTTTGCAAACAAATGAGAGGCACTAGAAAAGTGGCATAGCTGAGGTCACACATCTATTTAGTAGCAAAATCATGGATAAGTGCTCGGTTTTTCTAATTGTCCAAAACGGCTTCCACCAGTGCCTGCTGCTTTTGCGTTGTTGACCAAATGTCCACGGCCAGGAACCCAACACTCTTCCAGGATCTCTATTGTCCCATTTCTATGCCTCAGAGAAAAGTTCAGGCAAGCAGCACTTTTTCATTAGTAATGACTTTAGTGATTACTTTTATAATAAAATATTTTTCAAAGTTTATATCAGATGTACAAATGACCCATCATCAGATATCTTCTTTGAAAAGTTTCCTTACTTTGTGGAAAAAAATGAGCTAACAGCAGTACCTTTCTTTATATAATCACTTAAAATGAATATACTTTACATTTTAATGAAAATATTTTATGAAGGCAGATGATATTTTCACCTGAGTTAGAAAGGTCAGTTGAACCACAGAGGTGAAGTAATTTAAGGTGGAAACCAGGACAACAATAAGCATCTGGATAATATTCATTCTTCCTTTGATTCTAGTGATAATCCTGTGGAGATTTATGTGAAGTCAAAAAACAAGTGGGTTTTCCAATTCTCATTTTTGATAGTTTGTATATTGAAATTTACGCATAAACATACCATTTTTCCACCATACAAACTGCTTTGGGGAATTGTTTACTTATAATGAATGGTCAGTTGATCATTGCTAAAAAAACAGTAGCAGGCTTTTATTACTTTTTTTAAGACAGATTTTTTTTTCAATTGTACAAACCCTTACTGCCTCTGGCCTACCATAAATGAACCTATTGCCTAGAGGCAGTATAGAGGGAAATACTTTTTTTTATTGTTCAGCTACAGTTGTCCCAATTTTTTATACATGTTCCTTGATTAGACCTTTTTTAAAAACAGAGAATAACAAATTACATTCATTGATGTATTTTTAAAAATCTATTTTACTTTTTTCAATTGTTTTTAACATCATGGCTTTTTAAGTCAACCCGATATTGAATTAAAACTTTGCTTTTAATATTTACATGGGAGATCTTATACAAGTAGTATAAATTCCCTGAGTTTCAGTTTCCTTGTCTACAAAATGTTATAAATATCATCTAGACTATTGGGTTTGTATATATACCTATATGAACACAGTAGTCCCCCTTAGTAATGGGGGACATGTTCCAGACCCCCGATGGACACCCAAAACTATGGCTAGTACCAAACCCTATACATACTATGTGTTATCGCATATGTATATACCTATGAAAAAGTTTAGTTTTTATATTAAACACTGTAGGAGATTAACAACAGGAACTAATAACAAATTAGAAAAATTACAATAAAATAAGGGTTACTTAAACACAAGCACTGTGACACCATGACAACTGACCCACTAACTGAGAGGGCTACTAAAGTGACCGATGGGCAGGGAGTGTACACAATGTGGATGGGCTGTACAAAGGGGTGATTCACTGATTCATGGCCCAGCAGGACATAGCAGAACAGGTTGAGATTCAATTACGCTACTTAGAATAGCATGCAATTTAAAATGTATGAATTGTTTATTCTGAGTTTTCTATTTAATATTTTTGAACCACAGTTGACCATAGGTAACTGAAACCACAGATAAGGAGGGACTGTGGTAGGGACCTAGTCAGTCAGTCCTGGACAATGTACAGCCCACATTTTCATTCTGGGTGGCCCTGGTGCTTCCTACCCTCATTCCGAAAACATTTGTTAAGAACTCACTATGGCAACGTTATCCCATTTAATTTTAATGTCTATTATTTGAGTGAACATTAGTTCCTCTGGCTTCTTCTCTGCTCCCACCATTCCTATACCCTCCAGGCCCTCTCCAGCTCCCAGCTCATGTCTTGTCCCCATCTATTTCATTAACACAACTGTACAATCACCTGAGTTTTAGTAATAACTGCTGTGTTCATTTAAGTTTCATACAGGTTCATTTTAGAGAGTTTTCTGTAAGCTTTCATGGAATTGGTTCTAAACATTAACCTATTGAAAATTATTTTATTTGAGATGCAATGTATCCTCCTTAGGTGGTGCACACAACACTGGGTCTTGCACTTTTTTAGTGTGCAAACCTAACATTAACCTTGGAGCAATGTTTATTTATCCTGAAAGAATGCCCTTCATTCCTGTCCCCTCCATTTTTTCTGACTGATGTCCCTTCCCACCTCCCCAACATCTCCCTGTATCTTTTCCCAAGTATTAGTAATAACTGCCTTCCTTTCTATTACATATGAGCAAATAGCACTATCTTTCTCAAGCAGAGATTCCAGGTGGATTTGGGGTTAGGTCTGCAAACAGACTTCTTTCCTGTTTCTTGAAGATTCCTCCTTGCTTTGTTTCTGCTAGACAGATAAACTAGAAGAGATTCCACCCTATTAACCAGCTTTGCTTTTCTGCCACTTGGTCTGGGAATGCAGTACCCCTGTATCTGGCCTCATATAACTCTATTTTTGCATCTCTGTGCTATTCGTTGTGGTTAAGAAACTTGCAAGATTTGACTCCACCTTGGCAAACAGTCAGTGGCTAAGCTCTGCTTATGTATTAAACAGCTTACAAAAGACAACCTCTATCCCAGCAACAATGTAATATCTTCACATTCAATCAGATAGACAAGATAAGCCTCTCCTTGATGTTTTCTGTAGCAGTGCTAGGTCGAAGCTTTGAAATGCAGTTCTTCCTTCCCCCTAAAATAAATCTTTCATCTTTTATGTGATTCTTGGTCCAAATCTGTTCTTTAGGAAGGTTATGTTTATTTCTTTTTTTCTGATAGGATTGCATTCATTTTTTCTCCTTTAAAGCTATATATATACACATATATATATGTGTATACATGTATATGTATATGTATGCGTATATGTGTGTGTGCACGCACGTGTGTGTATATGTGTGTGTGTGTGTGTGTACAAATATACTTTACCCAGCCTTTCTTCTCTGTTTTGAGAAGGATAAAACAAGTGTATGACTTGCTCATACATCAAAGTCTTATCAATATCTCTCCTATTCACTAGAAAATTATGGCACATTTTTTCACATTAAAAATGTATCAAATCTTTTTTTATTATGGAGTTTCAGCCATGTGCTGTGGTTTCTTGTTATGTATTGTGCATGGAAGGGCGAACGTGATAAAGGGGAAAACATACAAGCAGCTGTTTGCTCACACCCTCTCAACCATGAACCACAAACAAAGTGTTTGTTTGCACCTGAATCACAGGAGAGGGTTAGGAAAACTCACCGAGCTCTTCTCAGACAGAGTCTTGCAAATATAACTGTTTTACAGCTAAACAAGAACTGCTTTTTTGTTTTACTGATAATCATTGAAATGATAAGGTAGCTTTTAAATCATTCCAGTTATTTGTAAATAAACTCGTAAGCCCTCATGTCAGAGCAAGCTCTTTTCAGGAGCCTGGGCTTGCTGACCTTTCTCCTTAGCTGGAACCTTTACGCTTTTGATTACTACTCTGCTTTTTAAGGAGATCATATTCTATTACACTTCATGTAGGAAGCACTGTAACACTGAAACTACACATGTCCCAAGCATCCAACTTGAGGCAACACATATAAATAGCCCTAAGAGTGTCCTGGAACCGGGCGGTATCCTTGAACTTTTCTTCAGCGTTCCTCTCTTCAGGGCACTTCTTCAAAATGGTTGGTCTTGCAATATAATTTTTTTTTACCTGTTAGTTATTTTTTCTTCACATTGTTTTAGTTCATTTCCTTTTACCTAAGCATTACATTAGTATATGGCATCCTTTACATAATTGCTTCCCCTTTTTTTCCTCACAAAGCTTTTCGGTCTAAAACTCTGTTTTGCTGTTCTCTGGTGACAATACATACAACCACATTTCCATTCTACCGAGCTGTCCTGGCACCCATCACACCAGGGTGCTTTCCAGGCACCAGCATTCACACTCCAACCGCTGCCATGGAAAACATACACTGTTCTTTAAAAATCTTTGTTTGGGGGAATATTTTCACTCCATACTTATTTTTTCTTATTCTAAGTAATGTCACTCTTTATTTTTGTTTTCACTTCTTTATTTTTTATCTTTTCTTTCAATTCAGTATTCAGTTGGTGACAATGCCTCTGCCAAAGGCAAGACTTGGTTATTTCATTCAAAATCAAGCTTTACTTATAAATATTTTATCATCAAAATAGTATTGTACTTATATCCATTGTTTTCAGTTAATCCATTTAATGAAGAAACTTCCCATTTGAAATCAACACAAATTGTGGTTTGTTATGTGATGTGCATTTAAAATGTATAGTGTTAAAAACTAACTTTGTCATTTTCTATGAGGTTTTTACAAAAATTGTTTTATTTATCTTCTACATCTACTTGCCTGATGTAGATATTATTATCTTCACTTATGGGTAAACTGAGAACAGAGTTTTGAAGTGATTTGCATGTTGTCATATGGCAAATAAATACATCAAAGAACTAATGCTTAAATCCAAAGTCTTATTTCTCACCCTGAATTTGTTCCATGATGCATCAGGCTATTCTTGTATATGATATGCACTTTAATGCTAGACAAATATGAATAATTATTGATTACCTGAGTATAAACATTTCTGCCATAGCAAAAAAATACCCCACATATTTTCTATTTTCCAGTTTACAATTTTTTTTGTCTGTATTAACTAATTTTTATTCTTATGCTTATTGAAGTTGTTTACATTTCTTACTCTTCCATTAGCCAGTGGCTTTGTGCAGCAGCAGACATCTCTCTGCTTCTCCCTATGTCAATGTGCTTTCATATTCACAGGACTAATCTGAAGGTAGTTGAAAACAACTGCATTTTTATTATGCAGCTCTTGCTACATACGGCATTTCCTGTTGGCTGGCAGAAGAGGATTTTAGATATACCCCCAGTGGATTACATTCATCATTTTTGGTCCCATAGCTGCTCTGTGTGTATGTTTTGCAAAAACTTCCTGCATTTGATCCTTCACAGAATTATTCCAAACATGTTGACATGTGACATGCCCCTTGCATCCTCCGACGTGATGATTTTGAAGTTGTTCCACTAATGCTTCTCTAACGATTAATGACCTCTCTGGAGACAAACTTAATTTTGTTGCACATAAATCTACCTAAAAACAATCTTTGTAGTTGTTTGATAATTCATTCAATTATTTGGAAATGTCTGTGCTAGTTCCTTACCAGCATGCAGAGTTTTCCACATGTTAAGGCTGAAAGACCTCTGTTTGGTCCTTATTGTGTCTGAGTCATTGTCAGGGACTTTAATAATACTGGGCTTTGCTTTTATAAAAGTAACTTCTGCAAAATTTTGGCTTTATTTTAATGCCAGGTTAAATAATATCTAATCGAAATAAAATAAATATAATATTATATACATCCATCCACTTCAACATCAAAGAAAATTTATTGATGAACAGATAAGACACACTTCTTCATAATATTGGTCTTATTAAAGCTGTATTCTGAATTTGCCTTAATGTCCCTCAATAATTTCTTATACATCTATTGTCTTTCACGTACAAAGGTCTGGGAGCTATTTTTTTCCATTTTGAATACATATATTAATTTAAAGTAAAAATATTTCCTTTCATTTGCCTTTGAGCCACCACCTGGGTTACCTTCTTTGGATTGGCACTCGATTTGCTCACGGTTTTACAGCCCTGCATCCACTCCCTGCAGTGCCCCAGACTGTTTCTTTTAAAAGCTGTTTTGCTGTTTTTTCCAAACATTAAATTTATTGAGGTGACAGTAGTTAATAAGGTCATATTAGTTTCAAGTTTATTCCTACATATTCTATTCTTTTAGATGCAATTACAAAAGAAATTTTTTCATTTCTTTTTCTGAAGTTTAAGTGTTAGTATGTAGGAAAGGAGTGCATTTTTGTTCACTGATTTGGTATTGTGAAACTTGACTCTATTTGTTTATTGTTTCTAGTAACAATAAACAAATAGATTTTTGGTGGGGTCTTTAGGAATGTGTCATCTGCAAAAAAGTGACACTTTTGCTTCTTCATCATAATTGGGATGCCTCTTATTTCTTTCTCTTGCCTGACTGGTCTGGCCAGGACTTCCAGAAGTGTGTTAAATAAGTGCAGTAAGAGTGGACATTCTTATATGTTTTTAGAGAAAAAGCTTCCAGTTTTTTGACATTGAATATATTAGCTGAGGGTTTGTCATATATGGCCTCTATTATGGTGAGGTATTTTTTCTATACCCATTTTATTGAGTGTTTTAATCATAAATTAATGTTTTATCTTATCAAATGTTTTTTCTGCACCTTCAAATGATAAGGTCATATGATTTTAACCTTTGTTTTAATGTGGTGTGTTATATTGATTGATTTATGCTTGTTGAACCCTCCTTGTGCTCCTGGAATGAACCTCAGTTGGTCATGATGTATTATTTTATTTTTTTAATGTATTGTTGTATTTGATTTGCTAGTATTTTTTAGGATTTTTGCTATATTAACAAGAGATATTGGTCTGTAGTCTATGTGAGTGTGTATGTGTGTGTCATCCTTGCCAGGTTTTGGTATCAGGGTTATGTTGGCCTAATAAAATGTGTTAGAAAGTATTGCCTTTTCTTCAAATTTTTGGAAGGGTTCGAGAAGGTTGGGTATCAAATCTTCTTTGAATGTTTGGTAGGATTCGCTAGTGAAGCCATCTGGTCCTGGACTTTTACTTTTAGGGAGGTTTTTGATGGTTATTTCAATTTCCTCATTGTTGATTGGTCTATTTAGATTTTCCAGTTCTTCAAGATTCATTCTAGGAAGGTTATACTTCTAGGAACTTCTCCATTTCTTCTGGGCTTTTTAATTTATTGGTGTATAGTCTTTCATAGTATTTTAGCATGATCCTTTGTATTATCTGTAATATGTGTGGTAACTTCTCATTTTTCATTTCTGATTTTGTTTATATGAATATTTTCTCTTTTCTTTAGTGATTCTAACCAGGGATTTGTCAGTTTTTAATCTTTTCAAAAAGCCAGCTCTTTGTTGTATTAATTTTTGTATAGTATTTTTGTTCTCTGTTTCATTGAATTCTGCTCTAATTTTTATTATTTCCTTCCTTATGCTGCCCTGTGTTTCACTCCCACATTGCCAAGAGACCACATGGGCTATGATTGGCCCAAATTAGAGACAATCATTATCTCTAGTTCAAATAGTGGTGACCAAATGGTTTGATTAAAGATGTTAACTGACATTGAGTCTAAGTTCCCCTCACAACCCTCTCTAGGAGATTTAACAAATATGTCAAAACTTCTTTTAATTTGTCCATTTTTAATATCTTTCAGGTAAAATATACAGGTACTCTGAAGACTACATTCCCAGGTATATAGAAAATGAGTTATGTTTTGTGATTCCCAATTAATAAGAGAAAGTAACAACAATGTTGTTGATAGGTTTGGCTCAGGGATATTGTATTTGGGTTAAAAATTACATGAAAAGTGAATTTAATTACTTTTACTCCCATGTGGAAATTAAAAACTATAGCATTATTTTCTGCCCTAGTTACTTACTCCTTCTGAGTAAGTGAGAGAGCTGGGTGAAGAACAGAATGGGACTCCCACCTATTATCTCTAGAATTATCGTCAATTTCAAGAGAAAATATCCTAGATTATGTTTCAGATTATATTGAACAATGCATTCATATATATATGAATTATATGTATATATGAATTATATATATATTTTTATAAATAAATATATATATATAATTATGTGGCCCTTAAGAATGGAGGATGAAAAGAAATCTAGCAATACCTAATAAAATTTAAGATATGTTTACATGCATGTAAATTACATGATTAGGAAGCTTTGTGGTATGTTGTTTCTAAGGATAATGTCAACCACTAGAAATGTAGTAAATCAACTCTAAAATAATATGCAGTTATAGGTATAACTTATTCTCTTTAATACTTATTGATCTAGTTACAGAGAAATTGTATAGTGTGATACTGCTTCTTCTTCTTCTTTTTTAACAAAAGGTTTATGGTGTGAATCACAGAAATGAGTTTCATTTTCTTAGACAGTATATTCTGACCCAAATGTTTCATTAGAATGGAGATTTCTCTTTTGGATAAAATGATCTAAATACAGAGAATTACACTGAGGACTCTTCAAGACCCTCCTGAAATGGTAGACTGATAGACTTAAAGGTCTTTCGAAAACACAGAGCTTTCTCAGTCAGTAGGATAAGATTTATTTTTTGAAATTTATGATGTAGATTAATTTATTTAATTTTCTTTTTTTGTTGTTGTCAGTCAGTAGGATAAAATTATAAGTCTCTGAAAGGTCTGTTGTTTTTTTCTTCTGCATGTGGGCATGTCTCTGGCAGATCCCAGATCTGGGCTGCAGGCAGTCACACACACATGCACACATTCAACTTGTTTTTATGAGTGCTCTTCACCTTGGATTCTGTAACATAATTTTCAAGTCATTTGCTCAAATCAAGAGTAATTTGCTGACTTTGTAACAAAGAAAATCCTGCATAATTATGTATAAATTAAGCTGATGATTGATTTGATACTTGCCATTTGAAGGGCAATTAAGATGCAAAGTGAGGCCCTGGCTGGTGTAGCTCAGTGGATTGAGCGCAGGCCTGTGAACCAAAGCATCGCTGGTTTGATCCCCAGTCAGGGCACATGCCTGGGTTGCAGGCCATATCCACAGTATGGGGTGTGCTAGAGGCAACCACACACTGATGTTTCACTCCCTCTCTTTCTCCCTCCCTTCCCCATCTCTCTAAAATAAATAAACAAAATCTTAAAAAAAAGATGTGAAGTGATAGAAAGTCTCACGATTGATCATTTTGCTAAAGACTGGATTGGTAGTTTGGGAATGAAGATGGTAAGAATCAGAAGGGAAAATTGATAAAATACCCATCTCAAAGCAAACAGTCTCTTAGCTGTAGGGCAAATGCAGAAAAGAGGTTGGTTCTTTTATAACATTTAATATAATTAATTCAACAAATAAGAACTTCACTGAACAGTAGAGATGGAAAGATGCAGATTCCCTCAAGGGTTTAATAATAAATCTATTGTAATGAATCTCCATGTAGGCAAAAATTGATTATACAATGCAGGTTTTATCTATAAAAAGTGGTTGGGATGTTAATTCACATATTTATATATATATTTCACAACTTGTTTATTTCTGATTATGTGCTTTGAGAGCCAAAAGTAGCCATGGCTTTAAATAACAGTTATACACTTGTGGAGCCCAAATATATATTTGCTGATTCACAGAAATGTCTATTAAGCAAATCACATTAACACCCAAACCAACTTCTAATAGACCCTCAGCTTGCTCTTTTTGCCCTATGACAACTTTCTAGTCCTTTAAAATGCCTTTATTTAGTTTTGTAGAAATATCTTTCATTTTTATTTGGATATTATAATGTTACAGTTATATAATACAATTTGGGAACTGAAAAGAATAATAGGAGTTAAATAGTTTAACATCCTTGATTTATGAATAAGAAATGTAACTCAGAGAATTTATGCCCAAAGTCACCCAGGCAGAAGTAATGGCTTTTTAAAAATTGAATTTAATTATTTAATCTACTTAGATAATAAAGTATTAAGACATTTTTCTAAAAAGGACTTCACAATAAAATAATAGTAAAATATAAATAACAACTTTAAAATATAAACTAGAGAAAATATATGTAAAAGTAGAAAATATGGACCCTAGTAAAAGACAATATTATTTTAAATTGTGGAGAGTCATAAAATGTGCTTATTGGTTAGAGGACTATTTTAGACATTTTTCTGAGCAATAGAGAATCTGATCTGGCCCCAAACTCAGAAGTGCACTGGCCCCTGGGACCTAAGCTTATTTATGAATTTATTTTTAATAGTAATTAATTTTCCATGTAAAAACATTGCCAAATATTTGTGCTTGAAGTATTAAATATTTACAATAGGCTGAAGCTATTTGGCATTGTTGAATATATATATACACACACACACACACACAAATTTGTTGAATATATATAAAATTATTGAATATATATATATGAATTAGTTAGGTAACATATATATTACCTAATATATATAACAAATATATAACAAACATATATATGTATAGAAATTTGTTAGTTAGATAACTGCTTCTGAATAATATTTTATTTGAGATGATTAATCATTTGAGACCTGCCTGTAGACACAGGGCACTGCATTATAAATGACATCTTATTTTCATTCATAACAAATGAAATGATGTTCATTTTTTAAACATGATTTATCATTTGCAGATTGTATCTGCTATCTGTGTGGGCTAGGAAAATAGATGGATTGTCTTATTAAAAATTCTTTACCTTTTGCTATTATATTCTCTGCATAGCCAGAGGAAAACCATGAGCAGGGTCCCTTCTGCATACCAATATTAAGCTATGTTGAAATATGGATAGAAAGAAGGGTTATGTATGAGTTCTTTTGTTATAAGATAAGCAAAATACATGCCAGCATCTGGACTTTTCAAACCATTTTACCCAGGTATCATTTGATCTGTAATTTTTTAAGGACATCTACTTGCTATTTACATTTACTGTCTCCTTTCAGAAGCACCACTAGTAATATAGGTGTTAAGCCTTGAGATAACAGTTCTTTTTTCTTTTGTTGCAATTTCCTCCAGCTCTCTTGGTGATGTATAATATCAAAGTTAAAGCAGTGTTATAAAACCTCCCTCTCTCAGCCTGACGGGTCTCTGTTCCCAGACTGCTGTTGTGAAAGCTGGTCACCAGGGTCATGTGACAATGCTGGGATGGCTGCTGAAACCCTTATAGGATTACTGAGAGGAGGCTGTAAGGAAACTTAATCAAACATCAAGAGCAAATAAGATTCAGGGCTTTAAGACCAGACTTGCATCACAATCCTAGCACTGCCAGCTACTGTCTATGTGTCTTTGGAGAATTTACCTCTGTGAACTGCAGATTCCTTTTATGCACAGTGGGGATAACAAAATACATCTGAGGGTTAAATGAGCATGGACATAAAGAAAAGCTTTAGTAATTGGTAGTGATTGCTGATATTATACATAAGGTTGGGCAAAATACGTTAATCTATCTATCTGAATCTCAGACTTCTCATATGGAAAGTGGGGAGTGATAATAGGATTTTGGTAGAATTTTGCTGGATCTTTGATATAATGTATGTAACACAGCACAACATCTGGGTATAATAGGCAATCAATCACTTTATTGCATCTGCCAATATTTCCTTGTCCTTTTATTTTCTAAGCATCCCTGTCAATTAATATTTACTTAGTAAACATAGTTTTAGGGGATTGTTCAGAGTGAAAGTCTGGGCAAGTAAACAGATAGCACAATATATCATTATGAGCACAGGTAACCTAGGTTCTAATCCCAGTTCTGCCCTTTACTACCCTCATGACCTTCAGAAAATAAATGCCCTCTCTGTGCCTCAGATTCCCTGCCTTTAAAATAGGGGTGCTATAGTGCTTATTTGGTCAGATTGTTGTAAGAATTGAATAAATGAATATATAAAATTCACTTCAAGTAGCATCTGACAAGCAGTTAAGTACTAAGTAAGTACTTGCTATCATTATTTCAGGAAGGAAGTTCCAAAAAATAACTCTTCAAATTTATACACACATGGGTGCACGCATGCTTTCGTACTTGGATTCACTCAATCACGGATAAATGTATCTACCTTAAGTGGCCAAGGCTGCACAAGAACAATTTAATCAATATGGAATTTAACTGAGAAATTAGTTAAGAACTATGTGTAAAGTGGATTCTAATAATTTCTTTTTCCTTATTATAGGGAAGATGAGTATTATATTGAAGATACACCAATATATGGTAACTTAGATAATGTGGTGGTCCCAGGTAAGTATCATTTATTCAGAAATTAACTTACCTATAAATTAATACATCCCCCTCCTACTCAATTCCACAAAGAATTTGAGGTAGCTTAGTTTTTGTCACAATCATATTTAAATACTCCAATGATAACCATACATTTGAATATGTTTAACATATTATTTCATATGCATTTCCAAAACCACACATTGTAAATGCATCACAACATTAGGTGTAAATTAATGTTCTGTTCCCACATGCCCTCCACTTGACTGTAGCAGAAATGAGAATGCAGGAAGGCTCTGTTACATAAATTTTGACACATGCAGAATTCTCTGAAATACTATTTCTAGAACAGAAAATAACCCACCCAGAGAAACAGTGCTTTATGAACCATATACAAAAGCAAATCTACAATGAAATATCTGAAGTAATGAATACATCTTCTGGTTTTCCTTATTTTAACTCATTCTCTGTAAGTACAGAACCTAGGGCAATTTCGACAGCAAGTGGGGAGAGACCTAAATCATTACTGAGTGGGTGATGTATGTTTGTTCTTAGGTGACAGGTACTCATCAATTCCCAACATGTTATTACTTGAAACATCCCAACCACCCAAAAAGAAAACACCACAAATTCCTCAAAACAGACAACTGTGATCTGATCCCAGAGCTCTGATGAGAGAAGCCAGGAGGGTGATGCCAGTGTTTAAGCCTGCCCTTGCCTTGCACAAACTTCACTTAATTCCCAGCAGGAGAACTGGGGCCGAGTTCCTGTGGATCTCTGTCTCCAACACAGATTTCCAGGAATGGACTAAATTGATCGGACTCTCTATATACCAAAACAATGTGGAATTCTCCTAGAGTTAGGATGTGAGAGTTTTATGGGATTCTAGAATTTATATAATTGTAGTCTTTCTTCCATTGTCAAGTACCCTCTAATCCCTGCACTTTGAAGAATCAGGAACTGCTTTTCAGGAATGAACTAGTAAAATGAATGTTCCCTCCTGTTTCACCTTGCAGAATCATGGTGCTCACCTATATAATATTTGAGGACTTCATTTCCTATGTATTCTGGTGGCTTGAAGCCCACCATACCTATAATTATCTCCACATCTAAGTGAGCACACAGGTCACTCCGACAGGTTCTGATTTAGCAGGCAGGATAGGCCTAGGAGTCTGCTATTTATCAAACCTTCCAGCTGATTCTAATGCATGTATTCCATGGACTATGCTTCAAGAAACATTATGCTGTGAACTCTTTCATGTTGCTTTCAGAAAAGGTTGAATAATGATGAGATATCTTCTTTTATAGTAAATATAATTTTTTTAATGGGATCAAATTGGGGCAGTCCACATTTCTGCCAGGTGACTGGCCATCCTACCAGTTGCTCTCTTTCCTTTCCCTTTAAAATAGATGACTCTGGGGTAAGAAAGGCATGAATTATTCAATAAAAGTATCGTCACTGGCTGAAACAAGTGTCCATCTGCTGGCTGGTGGACACTGCACAAGATCTCCAAGTTCTTAGAGTCAGCATTAGAGAGCTTCAGAACAGACTGTCTAATGTGTCCTGTCACTGATTTATGGAATAAAAATTATAATCTAAACCCTGTTTTTCAATAATAGGATTTAAGGTTCAGAACACTTCAGTAAAACTCATGGAATAACATTACCAAATTGTAATCATCAGTGCAGGTACACTGCATTATGCCACTATGCATCACTTGCAATCATACTTAAAGAGAAGAGAACATAGGCAAAAATTTAATTCATGGGATCTCTATAACATCTAAATGGTAGTTTGAGATTGTCCTGGCCTACAAATGACTGGGATCTAGTCCTTATCCAAGTGACTTCCTCTTGACTTGTTAACATTGTGAGACAAGACTTCACCATCTCATCTGACCTGCAGAGAACAGTTAGTGTTTTCTTACCTCTTTGTATCATCATGAAAAAAGACAAGTTAAATGATTCTTGTGGGTTTTACATTTATAGCTAAACATTGTTTGGGTCATGTAGTTTTACTTGTGCCAGCATATTCTGTTTTTCCATTGTGAATCACAATCTTTTCAACTCCTAAGAACCAACGGATGAAAACTGCTATGAACAAATGAAAGCCCGACCAGAGAGATCTGTGAATGAACTGCAGGAAGCCACCCCACCTGCACAGGTGAGTTCTGTTTTTTGTATCAGGGGTCAAGTTTAGTATAGAGCACAGCACAGCTTCAGGTTTTAAGAGCAGAAAAGCAATGCATTCTGATGTACAACTAAAGCAACTGTTAGAAATGTTGCAGTCTGAATGCGTCCAGTTCTGGGACCTGAGCTCCAAAGGGAAACTCAAAGGCAAGTAAACAGTACTCAGACCCACATTCAAAGAGTCAAAATTGTGTGCAATCACAAAAGCAATCGATTTAAATGGAAAAGCTGATTTTCTTTTTTTTTTTTTTTGATTTTCTTTTTAAGTAATCAATTAAGCTTTTTACTTTCAGATTGAAAAAATTGTGCCACAGAGATAAATATAAAAGTTGACACGTCAAAGACCGAGATGTTAGTAATTTATGGGGAAAGGGGAATGGGGGAGGGAGGGGGAGGAAGAGAGAGAAAGAGAGAGAGAGAGAGAGAGAGAGAGAACTTTAGTTAAAAGGTAAGTTAGTTGGATATAAAAGATCATACTTCTATTTTACAAGGCAAATGAGTATAAATTTTCAGACAAGTCCTATGTCTTTGGTCTTGCAACAAGAGATTGACACACAGTAAGTGGCAATAGCCAAGGCAATAGTTTACACAAAAATGTATAAAAACCTTAGAAGACATGAATGGCTTCTTTTTCTACCACAATCAGCTCAACCTTCTTAGACTGACTTCATCAAAAGCCATTCATAATTCTTAGCCTACCTGTTTCTACAGTGTACATTTAGTTAAAATAATTCTTATTAATTCTTCTCTCAGATTTTGTTCCTTCAATGATGTACACTCTTGGGGCTGTCTAGAAAGAGCCATGGGGCCAGTATTTCCAACACAGTTGTATGTGTGAGGCCTTGTATTATGTCTTTATATGCCTTATCTTCTCAGATTTCTATGAGGGAGCCAGCATTATTATTTCCCTTTTCAACAGTCTTGAAAAGGATGAAAAATTTGCCCCAGAGCCCTCAGGTCCTAGGTGGGGAGACAGAATCTAAACTTAGTCCTGTCTAACAGAAAAATATTCCCCTTCCTGAAATGGCTCACATCTTGAAACTTCTCAATAATGTAGAATTTTTCTATTTTCCTCTCTACAAATTCCCTACACAATCAAAATTCTTGAAATTTTTATTAAGAAAGCAAGATGTGGTGAGGTTTAAGCAAATGTAAAGTTGCTGTATAATGGGCAAATCTGTCATCTATGTCCAATTAATTGTAAAATGTCATTTTAGATAGAAGGTATGAAAAAAACATGTTATAATATGACCAGCTAAATCCATGAAAACAAAAGGAAAACCTCTAAAATAGGGTTAAGATATAACCACACCATCTAAAATGTAGAGAGATTCATAGCATCTTAGCTGTAAAAAAAACTGAGAATTCAGAATAGAAGTTACTTTTAATACATATATATTAAACAGGCCAGCTTTATTTGAGTTGCATCGGGTTTTTACTAAAGTGGAAATTGTTTAAAGCCTTAAAATATCCTTAAATGCCTGCTATTTTATAAATTATAAAATTAAAGATACTCTAAGGAGATTCATTTTTATTCTATTACACCCTTCTCACAAATTTAGTTCCACAAATTAGAAGTAATTTCTTTATATTTGCTCGATTCCATTTTATTAGAATGATGATTATCTTTAAAACACTGCCCAGTTTGCTACTATAATGCTTACTTTGTTACTATAGTCCATTACAAAAGCATAAGTAATCTGCAAATTATGCATAAAACTCGATGGATGAAGTGTTTGTTGGAAAAATGGAAACAAGTTTCTTGCCCTTCAAAAATAATATATACAGTTCAGAACTTGTAATTTCAGTATTTTAATCTTCTTTTAACTAGGCAGAGTTTATCAGCAAACCTAATAATAAAATGAGTCCTCAAAAATTCTCATATCCTAAAATATTTGAGAGACACAAGTGTGAACTTGCTCTGCTTCTCTTATCGTCATGTCAAAATCTCTCCTCAATCTCTTTCCCTCCTGTGTGAGAAGCACACTTTCTCCTTTCCAAAGCCAGTACTACTCCTTATGCTCTTGACCATTTCTCCTGTTTCTGTCAAGATCTTAAACATTCAATTATTTGTCTCCATTTTTCACTTTTTAAAACCATTTTGCCCTGGCTGGGTGGCTCAGTTGGTTGGAGTGTCATTCTGTACACTAAAGGGTTGCAGGTTTGATTCTCGGTAAGGTCACATACGTTGGTTAGAAGGCTTGATCCCTGGTTGGGGGCATACAGGAGGAAGCCCATCAATGTTTCTCTCTCACATCATTTTTTCTTTCTCTCTCTCTCAAATCAATTTTTTAAACAAACTATTTGTATTTACCTACCAATATGCACACCAATATTTAAAAACAAAATAAAACTTGACTTCAACTTGTTTATCTCTCTAACTCCTAAACTGATTTTACTCCCCTCTACTATTTTCATTTCTTTCCATGGATATCCATTCTTTTACCCATGGCTCCATATTTTCCACCCATGCACTCAACTGAAGTAACACTTGGGAAATCACAGTGACTATGCCAGGTACAATTTTTGGTTCTTTCCCTGGGTCACAATTTTTGAACTCTATAGCACTTGATAAAGTTGTCCAGTTGTTGATCAGACATACATTATTGGAATGCTTTAAGCTATAAGTGCAGAAACTTAATTCAAACCACTTTAGCATAAGAAGAACATCACTGGTCACATGACAGTACGCTGTAAGTGTGTGCTTTGGTTTTGAGATGACTGATTACAAGGGCTCTCTTTGTTTCTCTTCCCTCCCTGCTTCCCTTTGTTACTGACTTCATTCTCTTCTATTACCACAGACTCTTCCACTAAGGTTGCATAAGCTACTGCAAGTCCCAGGTTTTCTTTCTCTCAGCTCTAGGAAACAACACATGTTCTATTCCTGCACCTGTACATTAATCCCAAACATGCCATATAATTGGTTCTCCTGAAATCACATGTCATCTGTTCTTGGGCCAACTCCTGTTGCCAGGGGGATGGATGGTGTGATTGGTTCCAGCCCACATCATATGCTTAGTCCTGTGCTGGCCCTGGGGTACAGTACTTTAATCTAGGACCAGGTAAGGGAGAGGACTTTCCCAAAGGAAAACGAAGTATTTATTAAAAAAAAAGAATAGAACAAAGTGCTGGACAGATACAATAGATATCTATTCCTTCATAATACTGAGTGCCTTCTGGTTATTTCTGGACATCAGTGACATCCCCTTCTCTTTCTGTCTGGGCAAAGACAAAGGAGCTAAATGTACAGGGGAGCAATTGAATTGTTCCATTTGCCTAAAACACAGAGTTCATGCAGCAGGAGTCAAGGTATGGAAAACCTTGAATGTGAGGATATAAAATTCAAACTTTAGTATATAGGCTAAAATTTTGGAGACAGGATGGTAAAAATATGAAAGTTGTGCCTTAGGAAGATAATTTGAATATACAAGCTAACTGGCAGAGGGAAGAGACTAGAGCAAAGATGCCTGTTAGGCAGCTATTGCAATTTTCCAGAAATGATTATTTTAGGAATAAAAAGTCAGACAAAATTACCAGAGAAGTTGTAAGTAGGACCATCTTTTCTGCCTGGTAGAAAATATAATACATTTTTTAGAGGTTTAATTAATCCAATGTTGCTTCTTTACCCCTGCCCTCACAAATTGTTATAATTTGGCCTAATGATGAAAGTAAATCTTTAATACAGAAATTTTTGGTTTACTCAATAGCTGTCCTAAAGTTTTAGCCTGTAAGTTCTTATAAGTATAATCCCACACCTTACCGTTGGACAATGGTTATAGCTTCCATATATATTATCTTCCTTTACTCAGAACACTGTAATTTAGGTACTTTCATTTTATAAGTAAGAAAATTGAGGCTCAGAATGGTTTTTTTAAACAGCCCAAGATGCCATGAATAGCACATTACAGAGCCAGAATTCAATCTTCAAATTTCCATCACCAAATTCAAGGTCTTGCTTTTCAGCCTATTGCTTCCCCAAGTTCCCCCAGTCTTTAGTTCTTCCTGTTCTGGTGCTGACCCAGCTCTAGACCAGAGAACTACCAGACCTTCTTAGATGTAAATAAATATCTCCAAGGCCAACCCAAAATAATGTTTATTATTATATAAATCAATACTGTTAATTTTATATTTCTGAATCTCAAAAATGTAGAATAATTGGGGACTTTTGTGGATGCCATTAAGTGACCAATTATTAAGTTACTTGGTAAGAGCAACATAGGGCAAGTGCTCCCTAAGGTAAAGGCAGAAGAGAGGCAGGTAAGAGTCTATCTAAATGTACATATATATTTTAAGTATAAGAAAGATATAAAACTACACAAACAAAAAGTTTATGTAAGCACTGTTTTTCACTAAAGAATCTTGAGTTGACTATTACTTTTTATCATCATTCTGACAAATCTCTCATAACTAGGTAGCTGAAATTCAGAAAACAAGCTTCTTGCCTTTCCCAGAAGTCATCAAAGTGCAAGAATGGACCAACAATGAAAAACTAATATGCCTTTCTTTTTAGGCAATTGATGAAGCACAGATGTTTTACGCCCAACTGAATCACAACGGTGAGGGGAAGCGCAGAAAGCCCAAGAAAAAAAATACTTGTTTGTCAGAGAAGAATGAAGATGAACTGCTACACGAAACAAACACCAGCCCTTCTAAGACCAGTCTGGTGGACAGTTTCCCACCCGACAGTCAGGAAGTAGAGGAAAACATTCATGATGACCCTGTTAGACTGTTTGGATTGATTCGTGCAAACAGAGAACCTGTAAACTAGCTGGACTATGATTCGGCTCTCATTGAAGAAGATTGTGAGGAAAAACAAAATCTCTACATATGACACAGTATGATTTGATGGAGTGACAATCTGATTATTTGTTGGTGGTGTGGTGGCATACCTGCTCTCCAGGGCTTACGTTCTTGGACACTGAATGTAATGTCATGAAAATTAGTTATTTGAATTAGTTATTTGCATTCACTTTAAAAATGTCTAATAGTAAAACATAAAATAAAATTAAGTTTGTAAATTGAGCTTGCTGGCATTGTAACTTCACCAATAATACTTAGTGAAATTTTTAAAAAATATTTCAAGCATTAAGTGTGTTCTGGAACATATCGAAAGAGGAATAAAAGTCAATTTTTAAAAACAATTTCACTTTTCTAATCAAGGTGAAACACCCTAAAATTGGAAGAATTTTTTTACTTTTTAGTTTTTATTGAATTTATTGGGGTGACATTAGTTAATAAAAGTATATAGGTTTCAGGTGTACAACTCTATAATGCATCATCTGTATATAGTATTGGATTCATCACACCAAGTCAAGTCTCCTTTCATCTGCATTTATCCCCTCTTTACCCTCTTCTACCTCCCCCTACCAACCTTTCCCTCTGGTGAACACCATACTGTTGTCTGTGTCTGTGAGGGTTGTTTTAATCCCTTCACTTTTTTTACCTTGCCCCCAAACCCCTACCCCTCAAACAGCTCTCAGTCTGTTTTCTGTCTCTGTGAGTCTGTTTATATTTTGTTCATTAGATTCCACATATGAGTGAAATCATATACTATTTGTCTTTCTCTGACTAGCTTATTTAACTTAGCATAATACTCTCCAGGCCCATCCATGTTGTCACAAAAGGTAAGATTTCCTTCTGTTTTTACAGCTCAGTGGTATTTCACTGTGTAAATGTATTACATCTTTTTTATTTTCTCATCTGCTGATGGGCACTGGGGCTGCTTCAAAATCTTGACTATTGTAAATAATGTTGCAATGGACATAGGGATGTATTACTCTATTGAATCGGCATTTGGGGTTTCTTCAGGTACATTCCCAGAAGTGGAACAGTGGGTCATAAGGTAAAAGAAATTTCTGATTGAAAGGCATGGGAGACATTCAAGTATATTCCTAAGAGAAGTGGGGTAATCTTCTTAAGAAGTATTTTTTTTCCAAATAGAAATATATTTATTAGTTTTAAAAATTATTATAAAATTAGTGCATGCTTCTTGTAACAATAAACAATTACCTTAAAAAATTTAGAAACTCCACTAGCCAGAAATAATCACTATGATCAACATCCTAAATATCCTTCTAAATATTTTTCTGAGCATACCCATGTGAATTTATCAATTATTTTTTTAAAAAGGGGAGTGATTACTATATACATGTTATTTCACTTAATAATATATTGTAAAATAGACAACTATAACTGAACAACAATAAAATAATTAAAATATATATAGTAAATTTATTTTCACTTATTTTTAACTATAGCTTAATACAGTTATATATTTTAATTTTAATGCTTGCATAGCATCTCATTGATGAATATATCAGAATTTATTTAAATAATTTTGAAGTACATTTAGCTAATTTCCAACTTCTGTTTTTTGCTTTTACAAATGACATTGTAATGAGAATGCATCTCCACATGTTTGGTTGTCTGACTTCTTGCATAGGAAAGGAATTGCTGCTTTGAAAGGTGTGCATATTGTGAATCTCTGTAGAATACATTACTGAAAGGTCAACAGTTTGGTCAAAGTATATGTCCAACTTAAATTCTGATAAATGCTCCCAAATATCCCTCCAAAAAGTTATTTAATTTTTTTTCTGTTATCTTTCTCCATTTGGAATAGGAGTTTAATTGGGTCTCAAATCATCACTGAACAAGATAATTGGGCCCTCAGTCCTGCCCTCTGGCGAGAGCTTAGTGGATTTTATCCATTCTTTCTTCAGTTCTTTACTGAGCTCTCACTGTAACTTAGGCAAGAAGTTAGATACTGGTATACAACGATGAGGGAAATAGATAGAGACCTTGCCCCCATGGAACTTATAGGCTAGTAGAATAGATGAGTATCAGGTTAACAAAAAAAGTGTAACTACTAGTAGTAAAAATACTATTAAGAAAATAGATGAGAAATAATAAAGGGAAAAAGACACCTCTGAAGAGGAAAATTTAACTTTGAGAACTGAGGAATGAAAAGGAGTCACCCATGTAAAGTGAGGAAGGAAGGGTATGCTGTGTAAGAATTCTATCCACATTTGGAAATGCCTACTTTGGTCAATAATTATTTCTATTATGAATCTGTATAAAATTAAATGCTAATAATTCAAAGTAAAATATTTGAAGTTGTCCACTATGTCATAGGAAATACAAAATATAATAATATTTAAGGGCAGAAGAAAAGGAATCATGTTTCTGATTCCAGGGAAAAACCAAAAACACCACAAGAAATAGAATTAATAATTAATTAATAATTACTTATTGACTTTAAGTTTTACTTTCAAATTAAAACAAAATCTTTGTTGTCATATGTTTATATTAATTTACATTTCTATATATACCATGGTTCAGTGAAAATAAAGTTTGATTGTATTTTTGGCAGTTGTTTTTTCCTATAACTGTTTTACATCATTCACTTACATTATTTACCCAGCCTCCAAAGATACTTAAACTTTTTGCTTCTGGTTTATGTCATTTAAATTCCACTCAATAACAGTTTAAGTTTTATGCATTAAGTATATCTAGTGAGTGATAATTAGGAAGGTTTTTAACTACAAATCTAAATTCTATAATAGATATAAGGCTATTCAAGTTATCTATTTCCTTTAGAGTAAACTTTAGTACTTTGTGACTTTCAAAGAATTTGTCTCTCTCACTTAAGTTGATCAATTTATTGGTATAAAGTTGTTCAAAATATTTTCATTTTATCCTTTAAATATCTGTAGAATCTGTAGTGACTTCAACTCTTTGATACTAGCAATTTACTTATGTTTCCCGATCTATTCAGTTTTATCAATTGTATTGATTTCCTCAAAGAACCAGTTATTGTTCACATGATTTGTCTATTGCTTTTATATTTTGCTTCATTGAATTGTCCTCTGATCAACATCATATTTTTCTTCTGCTTACTGTTTTTCTTTTTTAAATTTTTTTAGCTTCTTAAGCTAGGAGCTGAGGTCATTAATATGAGACTTTTCTTCTTGTCTAAAATAATTTAACTTCATAAATTTCCCTTTTTAAAACTATTGTTCGAATTTTCCAAGATGGCCAAGGAGTAAGTGGAAGCTACACTAACCTCCTTCCAGGATTAATCTAGAATTACAACTAAATTACAGAAAAACCATCCTGAACAACCAAGACAAAAAAAGTCACTTCGTCAGAACAGGAATGGTAGGGGAGACAGAGGAGGTGTGAGAGGGCTGGCCAGGTGTCCACAATCAGCAGCTGAAGTTCCAGAAGGATATTTCAGATGCCCAGGGGTCCCTACTGATTCTGGACCATGGGGTCTGTACCCCAACTTGGGCTCCCCAGCCTACAGCACCAGAGCCAGAATGGAACCCAGATAATATCTAGCTGTGAAAAGCAGCTGGGTTTCTCTTTGCCAGAGAGAGATGGCTGGAGATGCAGAGAGCCTATTAAAGGGCCAAAGCACAAAATTTTGTTTGTAGCCACTGACCCTGGTCTCCAGGAGAGGGAGGGCAGAATGGATTAGGTATGCTTGAGGACAGTCTGGAGTTGGTAGCTCTGGGAAAAGAACGGGAGGAGTAGCCACCAGGATCCCTGTGCTGAGTCATTCCACATGCCGCAGAAGTTATCTTTCTTAGGCAGAGCCCTCCTCTCCAAGTGGCTGCTGCCTTAGAGGAAACAATAAGGCTGCCCACAGGAGTTAGTCTGCTCCATCTGCCCCACCCTGTGAAGCTTAAATTGTGCTGCTAATCACAGCCTGATCAGTTTAACAGCTAATCAGCTTAACAGCCAATTAGTTTAACAACTAAGGTGGAAAATACAAAGAAGCAGCCAAAATGGGAAGACACAAAAAACAGGTGAAAGATGAAAGAACAAGAGAATTCTTCAGAACTAGATGAAATGGGGGCAATCAATTTATCAGAGAGTTTAGGGTAATAATTATAAGATTACTCAACAACATGAAAAAAGACATAGAAACCATAAAAAAGGACCAGTCAGAAATAAAGAATACAATATCTGAAATAATATACTGGAAGGAATAAGCAGGTTAGATGAAGCAGAGGACTGAATCAGTACCAATGTAATAGTACTTATATCTGTTGAAATAGACTTTAAAACCAAGGCTATACTAAGAGACAAAGAACACTATGTAATTATAAAGGGAACAATCCAATAAGAGGATATAACCCTAGTAAACATTTATGCACCAAACATAGGAGCACCTAAATATGTAAAGCTAATCTCAATGGACATAAGGGAAGAGACTGACAGAAATACAGTCATAGTCAGGCTTTTCAACACCCCATTGACTTCAATGAATAGATCTTCCAGGAAGATAATCAACCAGGAGACCCAGGACTTAAATGACCCACTAGATCAAATGGGTTTAACTGATATCTTAAGAACATTTCAGCCCAAAGGAGCAGAATATACATACTTTTCAAATGCATATGGAAAGCTTTCTAGGCTAAACTATATGCTAGGATACAAAACAAGTCTCTATAAATTTAAGAATATTGAAATCATATCAGGCATCTTCTCTGACCACAATGCTATGAAACTCAAAATCAATCACAGGAAGAATATTGAAAAACACACACAGACATGGAAGCTAAATAACATGCTATTAAACAATGAATGGATCAACAATAAGATCAAGGAAGAAATCAAAAGATACCTTGAAACAAATGAAAAGAGGATACAAAAATCTGAAATCTGTGGTAAAATAGGAAAGCAATCCTAAAAAGGAAATTTACATCATTACAGACCTATATCGAAAAAAAACAAAAACAAGGAAAAGCTGAAATAAACAATGTAACTTTACACTTAAAGGAAATTGAAAAAGAACAACAAATAAAGCACAAAATGAGTAGAAGGAAAGAAGTAATACAGATCAGAGCAGAAATAAATGAAATAGAGTAAAAAAAAACAATAAAAAAGAACAATGAATCCAAGAGCTGGTTCTCAGAAAAGGTAAACAGATTGGCAAATATGTAACTGGATTCATCAAGAAAAAAAGGTAAAGTACACTAAAAAATAAAATGAGACAAGAATGAAGTAAAATAAGAACTGACACCAGAGAAATACAAAATATTGTAACAAAATATTATGAACAACTATATGGCAACAAACTGGACAAACTGGATGAAACTGATAAATTCCTAGAAACACACAATCTTCAAAAGCTAAATCAGGAATAATCAGAGAATCTGAATAGATAGATTACACCTAGTGAAATTAAAGCAATAATCAAAAAAACTCCCAAGAAACAAAAGCCCTGGACCAGATGGCTTTACAAGTGAATTTTACCAAACATTCCAAGAACTAACATCTCTCCTTCTCAAACTATTTTAGAAAATCCAAGAAGAGGGAAGTCTTCCAAACTCATTTTACAAGGTCAGCATTATCCTAATTCCAAAACCATACAAAGCCACTACAAAGAAAGAAAATTATAGGCCGATATCTCTGATGAACATAGATGCTAAAGTCCTCAACAAAATATTAGCAAACAGAATACAGAAATGCATCAAAAAGACCAGATCAGGTGGGATTCATTCTAGGAATACAATGTTGGTACAAATTTCTCAAATCAATAAATGTGATTCACCACATAAACAAAATGAAGGATAAAAAGCACATGATCAAATAAATAGGTGCAGTGAAAGCTTTTGTTAAAATCCAGCACCCATTTATGACAAAAACTCTCAGAAAAGTGGAAAAAGAGGGAACACACCTAAACATAATAAAGGCCATATATGACAAACCCACTGCCAGCATCATACTCAACAAGCAAAAACTACAAGTGTTCCTCATAAGATCAGGAACAAGACAGGTATGTCTGCTTTCACCTCTCTTATTCAACATAGTACTGGAAGTCCTAAACATAGCAATCAGACAAGAAGAAGAAATGAAGTCATTCAAATTGGAAAAGAAGAACACTGTCTTTATTTAAGATGACATGATACAGTACATTGAGAATCCCAAAGATTCTACCAAGAAACCACTAGAACTGATAAATGAATTCAGCAAAGTAGCAGGATACAAAAATTACATCCAGAAATCAGTTGCATTCTTATATGCCAGTAATGAACTAACAGAAAGGGAAATTAAGAAAACAATCTCATTCACAATTGCTTCAAAAAGAATAAAATACCTAGGAATAAACTTAACCAAGGATGTAAAATACTTTTACTTAGAAAATTATAACATGTGAAAAAATTGAAGAAGATACAAGAGTGGAAGCACATACCACTCTTGTTCATGAATAGGGAGAATTAACATAATCAAAATGTTCATACTACCCAAAGCAATAAAAAAATTCAATGCAATTCCTATCAAGATTCCAATGACATCTTTCACAGAACTAGAACAAATATTTCAAAAACTTATATGGAACCACAAAAGGCCCAACATAGCAACAGAGATTCTGAGAAAGAAGAACAAAACTGGAGGAATCATGCTAGCTAATATCAAACTATACTATAAGGCCATAGTAATCAAAACAGCATGTTACTTGCATAAAAAAGACATAGATTAATGGAATAGAATAGAGAGCCCAGAAATAAACCCACGACTTTGTAGTCAATTAATATTTGACAGAAGAAGCAAACACATAAAATGGGCTAAAGACAGTTTATTGAATAAATGGTGTTGGGAAAATTGGACAGATACATTCAGAAAAATGAAACTAAACTACCTCTTTACACAAGAATGAATTCTAAATGGATCAAAGATTTAAATGTTAGACCCCAAATTATAAAAGCCCTAGAAGAAAACATAGACAACAAAATCTTGGACACTGTTTGTAGAAATTTTTTATTGTATATATCTCCCCAGGCAAGGAAAACAAAAGAAAAAATTAAAAAATGGGACTACATCAAACTAAAAATTTTTGCACAGCAATGAAAATCATCAACAAAATAAAAAGACAACCCACAGAATGGAAAAACATATTCACTGATACATCTGCTAAACAATTAGTATCCAAAATTTATAAAGTACTTACAAAACACAACACACACACACAAACCAAACAACCCAATTGAAAAATGAGCAAAGGACCTGAATAGACACTTCTCTGAAGAGAGCATACAGATGGCTAGTGGGCATATGAAAAGATGCTCAAGATCACTAATCATCAGAGAAATGCAAATGAAAACCACAATGAGATAACATCTCACACCTGTCAGAGTGACTGTCATCAATAAATCAACAAACAAGTGCTAGCAAGGATGTGGAGAAAGGGAAACCCTTTTGCACTATTGGTGGGAACACAGACTAGTAAAGCCACTGTGGAAGGCAGCATAGAGATAGCTCAAGAAAATTAAAAGTGGATCTGCCTTTTGGCCTAGCAATCCCACTTCTGGGAATATATCTGAAGGAATCCAAAACACTAATTTGAAAGAATATAAGCACCCCTATGTTCATTGCAGTGTTAATTACCATTACAAGATATGGAAGCAACCCAAGTGTCCATCAATAGATGAATGGATAAAACAGCTATGGAACATTTACACAATAGAATTCTACTCAACCATAAAAAAGAGGAAAATTTTACCCTTTGCAACAGTATGGATGGAACTGGAGAACATTATGGTAAGTGAAATAAGCCAGTCAGATAAAGACAAATACCACGATTTCACTCATATGTGGAATCTACTGTACAAACTGAACTAACACGCAAAAGAGAGACAGAGTTATAGATAGAAAGCAGATGATAGCTAGTGGGAGGGGGAGGGATTGGGCAAAAAGGAAAAAGGACTCATGGACAATAGTGTGGTGATTGCTGGGGGGAGGGGTATAAGGGGACTAAATGGTAATGGAAAACTACAATAAAGATTAAATTAAAGAGTAAATTGTAAAAAAATAAGAATAAAATAAAATAAATTGCATTGAAAGTTTTTTAGAATATAAAAAGATAACAGAACCATTCATGACTTCTAATGAAATCCCAAGCCAAAACCCAGTTTGAGTCCTCCTACATACTTCAGCACAGGAGGCCCTGATGTCCCTGAATTTGGGTGCTCTGAGCCCTACAGCTGGGTTCTGAAACACTTTTTAATAATCTTTTGGCTATTAGTAGCAAGATTTTAAATCAATGAATTTAAGATGTTTGCATTAAAAATCCAGTTATAAAACAATATTTAGGACTATCTGTACTATCAATCAATTGCTCCATAAGAAGAAAAATACAATGAAAGGACAAGTAATGTATCATGAAAGGGTTTCCTTTAGCTTTCCTTTTACTATCACATTTAAGGTCTCTGAGAATCAGCTGTGGTGTTTGTCTTTTTGAGGACTTTATCAGGGAGCACAGCCTCTCTGTCTGACAATACTGGAAAACCTGTGTTCATGGTAAATGTTCTTGATTACGTGTTGTCATATTTTAACATGTCTTTTGGAATTCAGAGAGTCTGGTAAATATTATCTCAGAATCCTATCAATCCCTTTCAGGTAGTTTCACATAAATTATCTTCTTATTTTTATAGAGAAGTTTCTCAAGGTAAGGTGTGGTTGAGAAATATTATAAGTACCTTATTTACTGGCAGATTTGGGAATGGAACTTGAAATTTTTAAAATTTTCAGTCTGTGGTCTAGACTCTTTGGCTTTATGTAATTGTCTCAACTGAATTCAATAATGAAATTCTTAGTAACCGTGATGCCTGACACAAAGAAAGTACTCACTAAATAGTAGTTTAAAGAATGTCTTTTATAGCCAGTTCCAATTTTGATTTTACTGAAACAGTTCGTAATCGCAAAGACTCAAAGCCATGTTATAAAGACATGCCTGGGGACGAGAGAGATGCTGAGGACCAACCCACGTGCCTGCTCTGAAGTCTCAGTCTTCCTCTCTCTTGCTTAAGCTGTTATATAGTCTGTGTGCCACAAATCCTTCAAGAGAAACATGTACTGAAATGCTTTCTACAGGCTTCATGTTATAGAAAGGAGTGAAAATACATTATAATGAAGGGTCCACCCACCCCATGTGCTTCACCTCAGGGTCACCTGAGAACAAGCTTTGCCTCTTAGAACATAGATAATAATTTGACAGTAATTATTTACTTACTTTAAAATACTTAATTCAAATCAAATTCTATCATTTTTTTACAGCCTAACTACAATAATAACAATTTCAGGCACAGTAAATGACATTATCAACCAGTCACTACCAATCCTAGGAATAACTGTAAGTTGCCTGCAAGACCATTTTTCGTTAAAAAAGTAACTTTGATTTTTGAAATGTATGTGTGTTTATACACTTCCCATCTTAAGACAGCTGATTATTGTAGATATAGAAGTCATACCTTATCCCTCTAAGTTTAAAAATTAAAGGCAGCAAAGCTATATTATTTGCCTATACATAGGTGCTATTCGTATAGTCTCATTTTTAGTCACATGTGAATTAAAAGTTTTAGCATAAAGATACTGGGCTATAATTTTAGAATTATGTAACAACATATATTTTTACTAGTATATATACTTGTATACATATACAATTTTCATAAGATTCCAAATCAGAGATTCTAACCTTCTCTATTGAACGGTTCTTTCTGAATTTTCTCTCCTGATTCCTCCCTGGTTATTAGCCCAGGCCTCAATGTCAGTATGATGAATTCTACATGACATGTTTTATTGTAAATTTTGGCATAAAGACTTTTTGGCTAGATGCCACATCTCTCAATGCACATCCTGGGAATGAGATGGCTAGTGTCTCTTGGGAATTCTAATAGGAGACAGGTTCTGAATAAAACTATGGATCTGGGGGCACTGTGTTCGGGTAGACTTTCGCTTTGAAGTGTCTGTCCCTGTGTGTTTTGGTGGCACTACTGTGAGTTGTTGAAATTATTTTGGTGGAAAAGATGGGTGCAGTTCAGGAGGAGTTTGAATAAGGGAAAAGAGAGGGAGAGTGCAGATGGACAAACCTGCAGGAATCACTGTGCAGCACTGCTCCTTCTACAGGCTCTAACTAATGGCTTGCTGTTATGACACGGCATGGTTATGAGATTTGCATTGAAGCTGTGTCTCACCCAACGATATATCTGGGCCCTTTTAAAATGCAAGGCAACCAGAATTTGGCATAAGGCAATCAATGATTGATGTGCTAGTGGACTTAAATAATATATCTAAAATAAAATAGAATTCATATGCACTGAGTAAAGCAGCCCTCTGCATTTATTTCTAACCTACATGAGACACATGCCCTGAATAAAAACTAAACCTTGGAAGACAGTGAGTAGTTTTTGGGGTGAGGTTAGCAAGATTGCTTCATGATATAGCTCATTTTATTTCATGTTCATGACTTTGCTTAAAGTGATCAATCTCACCAGACAGAAAAATTTTTCTCTTTTAATGATGAACTGGGGTTATTTGGCACATAAATATATATATACACGCACACATGTACACACTCCCAAACACCAGGTACATAGCTGAGGACAAAGTGCCCCCAGGCACTTCATTTTTTTCTTTGTTTATCAGTGTTGACATCTTTGTGAAAGTCGATTGCAATAAAGTGAAAAAATCAAATACATTCTTGAATATATTTATATTAACAAACTATGTTAATGTAGACAAAAAATGGAGATGACACTTTTAGGCTTAGGACATCCTCCTGCTGCATGGTGGCTCTAAGAAATGCCACTGACTCCGTAGCAGTGTTTTAAGTGCGTTTTTTAACTGCTGTCCATTCTCAATTGCAGGCTCACTCCTGGTCATCCTGGAAATTTGCTTGTGTTTTACTGCTGTCATGGAAGCTTTTTTTCTTTTTTTGGCCTTAAAAGATGGAAGTTGCTGTGAGTCTTGTTCTGAACAAAGCCCGGACACTGCATCCATGGTAGTTGAAGGGGAAACACAAGAGCTCCCATGTTACATTAACTAGTAAATCAGAAAGGGAAGGCAGGGGTTTTTCATTCTGTTCTTAAACACAAAATCCAGAGCACAAGGTCTTTGGGAATTCCATGGGGAGGAAGTAATTTAAAGCATGAAGATGCCAAAGAAATCACTTGGCTGCAGCTCCCTATGATGTCAGGGCATTTCCCCACCATGTACATATTATTTTGCACTTTCTTTACTGTTCCTGGGACCAGGCCCCCCTGATCACTGCCTGGTAGAACCCCCTGACAGGGGGCAGTGGGGCAGGAAGCAGGGCAAGCTGGCACAGGGTCTAGAGTAGGCCTGCAGATGAAATGCCCTGAAGGCAATGAAACACTGGGTATGAGAGAATAGCAATTCTTGATAGATTTAGTCCCATTATTTGAAAAATATTAACCGTCAATATTGACTAATGTATTTGCTTTTATCTTTGTCAATCTGGGTAACAGAGGGGTAAGCATTTAAAAATAAATGTTAGGCTCAGAGGGGTCAAGTAATTCATCTAAGCTGTACAGATCTAGTTGTTGTCAAGGCAGAAACTAGAAAACCCAAAATAATCTCAGATGGAGAACCAAAGTCAATGTTGTACAATGCACTGACAGATTTGTGCCTTCCAAGCAAAGCAACAGGCTTCAACATTTTTTTCTGTTTACTTCTTAAACACTTCTGCTTGGGCAGCTGCCTTCTATAGGGTCTCTCCCTCAACAGAGCCCGTGATGTTTACTCAGCAGGCACGGCCTTCTTTATCCAGAAGCCTCAGGAGAGCAGCACACCAGGGTGGTATCCATGCTTGTGGTAAGCTGGGTTTGATCACACCACCACCCTTGGCTTAAATCTACATGTGCATTTTTCTCTGTATAGCTCATGAACACCCATATGGCTTTACACAGAGCCATGTTCCAGCAGAGGTCTCCTGCCTTAGGTAGCCCAGAACTCCAATTCTCCTTCCATCCTGGGGTCCCCAGAGCTGCAAAGCCAGTTCCTCCTGAAGCCCACACCGGTCAGCCCAGTCAGGATGGGTCTATGTGTAGAAATCTGGAGTCCACTCCACCTCACATTCTCTTCCTTGAAAGCCACACTCCTCTCAAGTCACCATTAATTACATCATTAGCTGAGTCTATTCAACTTTACAACTCAAATATCTCCCGTGGATTTGATTTATATTTCAAGTGCTTATGCATTAAGTCTTACCCTCAGGCAAATAAAAATCTATTTATCCTAACAGTAGGTGTCCAGAAAAAGACCCAGCATTTGGCCCGTGTTATCTCAAGTTGAACCCTCAGTGTTAACATTTATTGAGTGTCCTTCATCCCTCCAAGTATGATACTAGATGTAGGGATTTTTTTTTCTAGAGATGAAGAGGCAGGTCATGTAGGTTCATGCTAGTTTTGACCATGTCTTTCTCAGCAGCTTTGGGAGGAGCTTCAATTAACATCACCCCACTTCACACATCTAAAAGTGAAGCCTCCTAGAAGTATGTACCATGCCCAAGGTCACATGACAAATGATTTGAAAAATTGGTTTCAAATCCATGAGTTCCTGACTCCAACCCTACAACCCTCTATCCTGTGAGTAGAAGATAGGAAGATGCAGCAAAGGAAATGAAAGAGAGATGGGAAGGGAACGTAACCAGAAAAGGAAAGGGATTGTGAGCCTGATTTTAAAGAAAAAGGTGTCTCTGGTTACTTCACAGGGAGTAAAGAAGTGGGAATCATCATTTAAATTGTTTCAGTGTATGAAAGGAGAATGGATTATTGGTTAGAAAATATATTGAGACACCAAAAGAAAAATCTAACTCTTCGCTAGGTCCTGAACTCCAGCACTGACCCCTCACTTACCCAGGTCTGGCTGTCAAGAGGGGAGCTTGTGTTCTGGGCCTGTGGATACTAAATGCCATAAACTATTTTTTCCCTATAGAAAATGCTTTTCTTTATCAACCCATCTTCAGAAATCAGCCAATATGGACTCATGCAGAATCCTAAAGGACAAACTAAATTCTGGATACAAAGTGAAACTAGACAGTAAGTCTATGCTTGTGGTAGCATCTATCTTAAAGGTATGGAATATTCTATAATCATCCACACACAACAACATAACTCTGAAACTAAAAGACTGGCTTCCTTCACCATGACTGCCCAAGAACCAAAATAGGCATAACAGGGTAAGAATCTGAAATACTGAAAAACACTTCACCAAGTCAAAATTTCAGAAATCCCCTTTGATGTAAAAAGACCCATTTATTAGATACACTTTCCTCTGTTACACACACCATACACCACTCTTCACTCCTAAACACTCCCTGGAAAATAATAATAACAATAACAACAATATTAATAATAATAAAAATTTAAAATACACACACATACAGAATGTCTAACAAAATATCCTGTTTTAAATGAAATCCCCCTCATCATCCTAATGAAGGCAAAGGTTCCAAAAGAAAATGCACATTAAATGTTTGAAAGTAGTCACAGGAGTTTACCATAGTTAGCAAGCATTTGTCTTATGATGAATCAAAAAACTCACAGTGAGGCCGCTGGAAGCCCTTCTCACCCCATCATAGTCAGTGGCCATCTCTCAGCTTCATCAGCTGGAAAGCCATGTGGGCGTGAGGCCACCCCTGCAGCCTGCTTTCCTCTTTCCCAAGCGGACCTCCTTTCTCAGCAGTTTTGAGACTTCACCCACCACCCACGATTATAGTCACATGGTAACCAGCTCCCACTACATGCCTCTTATAACTTGTGAGTCTGACTTTTAAAAAGTTGGTGAAGCAAAGTGCAGCAACCAAAATTAGTTTAGAATTCTGAAAATTCAGTAAATTTATACCAAAAAAGATAAATTGTGAAATGATACTATGAAATCACAAGCATCCAGTTACATTTCCATAAGGGGAATAATAGACTAGAGAGAATTTAGTCAGTCCCTGTTGGTACTTGTGAAGGCACTGCACAACAATATGGTAATGTAGAAATGACTACAAACAGGTTTTTAAACTCATCTTAGACTCTGGGTTACAAGAGTCTTTCCTTGTGCCCCTGTGCACTGGGACCACAGTGAGGTACACTAGGTATGCAAACAGGCTAGGTGCTACCCTCTGGAAGTTGAATACATGGAATAGCCTTTCCAGTGAGCAGCGGACCCCATCTGCAGACTCCTGCCTATTTCTGTGCTAGAAGTACAGACTTAGCGAGAGGGCAGCCTCCTGTGGGTACAGTTCTAGACATTATGACTTTTCCTAAAGCTGACTGTTCTTGGTGGGGTCACACTTTTCAAGCTTGGCCTTCAATGGTATGTCAAACTAACAAAAGAGCTGTGCTAAAACCAGAGAGAAATATTTTATCAGGACCACACTGAGTCTGCCATTGAGTAGTCTGTAACTGATGTCCAACAGTGAATACCCTTGGCATATTCCACTTGAGTCATGTTTTGGCATCACCACACTCAGCCACACCAGTGGACTCTGCAGCACAGGGTCCAGGAATCAGAGAGGAGACATGTGCCCCGAGAGCAGGCAGTTTAGTCACATCAGGCGCAGGCACTCCTAAACCTGCCCTGACCTCTGGAAGTCAGCCAGAGCTGGGTGCTTCCTCCCTGCGTAAGCATTGGGACCACTCAATAGGAAACAGCGACAAACCCAAACTCCCATGGGTGGGTATCATACATGTAAGGTAGAAAAGGACTGGAACTTTGTCTACTTGCTTCCCTGCTCTGTCCCCAGTCCTCAAAACAGTGCCTGCTACAAACAGCAGCTCAGCAAGTATTAGGAGTGCACCATCACTGGGTTGTAATCATGATAGCTGCCCAGAGGATTTCCTGACCAGCTACTATTAAGAGAAGTCTTGGGCTATTTAGTGAGACCAGTGGAAGCAAGGTATGACTTTGAAGCTAGTAAGGCCATGTGACTACTTCCCCTCAGTCTTAGACAAAAAAAAATTAAAGCTTCATAAATGTTCAGAGGCCCAATTCTACGGTTTTAACACTTGTTCTTCAGCTATTTACAGTGACCAAGTTTCCTGGCCTCCACTTAGGAAGCTGACTTTTGTTTCTCTCTACGTGGGATATTCACGCACCTGAAGCTGTGATCTACCTAAATTTTGATTGTTTCTCTCCA